>NC_079232.1:6373403-6676898 GCF_028502605.1 Trichoderma breve
GTTTAGGTGAAAAGAAATACAACGCAAACTTACGTATCTCGGCGTTGCCACTGGCCTTGCCTCGTTCAATTGTCACCGTCCATTGCTTGCTCGATGGATCGTAATCAGACGACTTCAGGGTGCTGTCTGTCCAGACATTCAAGTCAAGCAACTTGGCATAGCTCTCGAGAAAGTCTCCCATTTTTTCTTTTGGGGCAAATAACTGTCGTTGTAATCAGTATGAGCGAAGGAAAGGAAGAGCAGGGATTCCTACAGGCCAAGTCTCCGGATACTTCATGTAAGGCAAACTTTCTGCATATACGGGATCATGAAGCACCAGTTTACCGTATCTCTGGCGCCAATTATCTCCTACTCGAGGGTTCTTGTCTATGACGAGAGCGCGGATGCCCATGTGAGTCAGGTGGGCCGCAACCGTTAGTCCGGTATGGCCAGCTCCTGACAGATGATGAGTCTCGATCCAGCTCGCGAGCTTAGAAGTATGGGCTTGTTTGTATTAGACTCACCAATGATAACAACAGCAGGTTCTTTATCTTTCATCTCTCGCTCCGTAGCTCTAACCTCTGAAAAGTTCCGTCTCCCCGGCTCGTAGCCATAGCGCAAATTCTCGGGTCTGCGAGGACCACACTTTGCTTCATATCCTTTAATCTCTTCAAGAAGCGTGCTGAAGGAGTAAGCTTTCCACGAGCCATCTTCATCACGTCCTAGCTGTAGCATGCCGGTGCCTATCCTATCAGAGCTGAGCTCTAGTTCCAGGAACACGATAATACCAAAGATGGGTCCATCCGGAGGCAAGGCCGCATGAATGGGGAAATCTCGGGGCTGGTGAGCCGGATTGTCATCAAGACGCACTGCTTTTAGATTTTGCAGCCGATTTTCTTCTGCCAGATAGTTTGCGATGCTTTCGGGACTGGTTAAAGTACGGAAATCCCAAGAAAGGCATACAAGATCTCTCCAGTAGCTGTTGTCAAGGAACAACTTTCTAATCTTTGGCTCTAGGTCCTTTCCTGAAATGGTTTGCTGATCTGTAGTCTTGAGAAGTTCCGAAACGCCATCAATCCACTCAGAGACAATCTCTTTGATGCGTACAGGGTCCATTATGGGTTGAGCCGACCCCGCAGGCCGCGGGGGTGCTAAAGCTGTTCGAGTTGCCATTGCAATATGCTACGATTGAGAAGTTTCAGTTTGGAGAAGAAGCAAACAGGCTAAGATCTCAAGATTCAATCGCTGCGGCCTTGGAAGCTATTTAAACAATTATTTATTATAAGTCGTTGGTATGTTTTCTACCTGAGCTGGCCGTCACATCACTGACTTTAGCCTCTACTGTCAGCTAGTTGCAGGTCAGCAGGTTGCAGGTAACCCGCTGTTGTGCTCTATGTGCCTCGGCAAAGTCCTCCATTGTGGAGAATACACTCCTGTGAGGAGTAAACGAGGCCTCCTAGAGTGTGCGATAGCTGTCACTTTTGTAGCGCTGACATAAGCTGCTGGCCATTGAAGCTAATCTTGAGATATCCGTATGGTATAATCTGAGAGTTTTGGCGGATAAGTTGGAGTGAGAGACAAGCAGAGGTGAGAGTGACTCCAACGTAGGTACGAAGAACTGAATGAAGTGGGTGGGAAAGATGAATCAGCACTCTAATAGATACATTACCTCGGTTCAATGGGAACTATGACCCCTCTTGGGAAAGAGTTGTTATGTTCAATCGTAAGCATCATGGCGTCTTAGATCTAAGATGGCGGCTGATGCTGCCAACTGCTCTGGGGGTTGAAGTAAATTGATAAGTAATCGAAAAATCATGAAAGTAACTGAGCTGACGTACTCAGTACACAGAAATAAACGCTGCGTGTACTCCGTAGAGGGAATGGTAATGGCTCTTGGGGCAAATTGACAGTCTAAGGATATAGCCGAAGCTCGACTCTTTTCCCCATATTTGGAGACATTCTGCGAGAAAGTGACCATCAATCTTCTCGATTGTATCATTTGTACGGCCTAAAAGACCATTATAGTGCATTTTGGCGGCCGCATCAAGAGTGCTGTTCAAGGCAGGGAATGCTTTGGTCCGATACATGACTTGATTAACTCGCCTGCACTGCCCGTCTCGTAGCGAGTTTGTCTTCCAAGTGGCTTGCCCAAGACTTGGGCAATCTCCGAGAATGTCAACTATTTGCAAATCTGATAGATTACTGTGGCCTGATAGATTGATAAGCTCAAGAGAGTAGGTTCTAGAACGGGTAACGGTGCACTTACAACATATCCCTTCCCAAGTTTAAGCTCATGGCTATTCTCGGCGGTCCCCTCCATTGTCTGGATGCCATGAGTCGGTCTCTAAGATGTCTCGCTCGCGGATACCACCGGAAATGGAGGTACTGGTGCTTAGAGGCTGCTGATGTGAGAAGATGAACAAGATAGATATCGGCATTTTATGTAGGCTTTGCTGTTAGAGTGATAGATATGGCTATATTCCTCTTTCGTAGCTTGTTGACCCGGTATTATTCCCGGGAGGAGTGAGATATTAGGTACTGATTGTTTGTAAGTGTTGGATTCACAGGAGCTTCCTGAGTGAGATGAGCTCCATGTCCGAAACTCCATGTCCGAAGTTCCATGTCCGAAGTTCATGTCCGAAGCTAGCCAAGCCGTACGCCGTAGGAAGTCTCGGAATGCGTCGTCCAGTATCAGTAAACAGCAAAGTTTTGTCGCCCTGCTGCCCGAAGGCGAGACTTACTCGGAACCGGAGCCTCTCGTAAGCAGGTTCTCCAGCACAACTCAACAACAATAATATCCCTATTGGGTAGTTGAATACTCTTTTTGTTCTTAGGCAAGTCAATGGACACAACTTAAAGTGCTCGAACCGATCGGAGTGGAATAGTCTATTCGTAAATCTATCGTGGGTATCATAGTATATCACTAAGAAAAAGCTTCCGTTAGCCCTCAATCCACAGAAATCACAGCGCCAACAGATGTTTCAGATCAGGTCATCATACAATCATCGCCACATCTTCCAAAGCCCCTCCGTCATCATCTTGGCCCGTGATTCCTCCAGCTAAACTGCTTGATCGCCGTAACCGCAACCCAGGCACACGCAACGATGGCGACGGTAATGCGGACCTCTCGCGCCAGTTCCGCGGCCGATTGTGGGAGAAAAAATGTGTGAGCGTGGTTGATTGCCCCCGAGTGCTGGGCCGAGAGGAGGAACTGCTCCATTGCGCCGATTCAAGAGTGTCGTTGATCCGAGTTTTGGCTGCAATGGGAGATCTTAAAATTCAGCGCGGGAAGCTTTAGCTCAGGATGATCTGCTGGGCGGATAACGGATAAGAAAGGGTGCTAAGCCTATATCGGGCGGCACTGGGCTACCTAGGTAGTACCTCGATTTTTTTTTTTGTTCTTTATTTCATGCCTCGCCTGATATGTGCAGCTATAAGATACCGAGAAGATTCAATTAATTCGTAATTGAAGTAACCATGTAAATGAAGGATCTCATTTGAATCATACACAAATACTGCAATACATGAAGTTTACAAGAATCGTTAAATCCATTCTGATGAGTGACAGCTACACTGCTAAATCGCCAACCCAATTATCACCACCAAGTGTCAAGTACTAACAATAGCTTCACTCTCGTGGCAGCGTCCAGCATGTCTGTACTTGACACACGATCTCAACCCCCGTCCCTCCCTCCCTCTCGCAGCTACTTGTCCACAGGGTAATTGTTACACGACAACTCACACAATCCTTCTAAGCTGCCAGGTACAAATTACACCACAAACACGTCTCATCAAACCCTTGAATTCCACGTGTCCATCACATTCTCCGGATGCATCACCTCTCTTCCCCGTCAAGAAAATGATGCCCGCCTAGCCAAGAACCATAAAACCAACAGGGCTTCTACCAATCTAAATCACGAAACCCCTCCAGGTATCACTTCTCGCGTTACACAAGCAGGGAATCTTCTGCTTCATGCAATGCACAGGAACGACATCCGGTTGGAGAGTCCTCCGGAATCACGGGCCGGTATTCCGGAAGAAAAAAAAAATATTTTGAGCAGGGATTTTCACGGTGAGGCTTAATGTCTTGCATGGTTTTGTGGCAAACGAGGATGCAGGTGTTTCTGGACTGGGGATCGACTGGCTAGGGGTTGCATGTAACACATCGCATACAGAAGTAAGGCTGCGTCTAGACTTGCTTGGCCCAATCCTCTGCTCTCACATCCAAAGTCCCAAATCCAGACAAATCCATTCTATTACACACAGCACAAAGGATCCCCTTTAGAATTTAAAGAAAAAATTCAACCATATCCACTCCCCGTCCGGCAGTGGATCTCGTTACGTCTCGATTCATCTTTAACTGCCCGTTTCTGCCGCCATCACGAGCTTAGTCAAGGCGTCCTCCGTGCCTCATCGGCCGGCTCCGACGTCCATCCCCGGCCTTCGTCTCCACCAAAAGTTCTTCTCACGCCGCCGGCCGCTTTTCTTAGTCTTACTGCCCCTCCCCCTCATGCCATTTCTGGCCTCGTCTGGGTCGTGAGCATGGTTCTATCTCGGCATCTTATTGTTCGATTTGCATCTTTTTCCTCGAAGCCCTAGAAGCAAAGCAGACGATAGCCGAGTTTTGAGCCTCGCTAATATTCTCTCCCCTGGTCAAAAAACTTTTTTCAGTTCTGTGATCCCCCAGGATTATTCACGCGTGAATCTTCTTTTTTTTCTTTCCAAGTCATCTCTTATCTATTCCCTCTGTCTTGTCAGAATACCCTCTTCTTCCCTGCGCGAATAATCACGAGAACAAAGAAGAAAATATCCCATCATGGCGACCGAATCACAGCCTCAAGATCTCCCCATGGATCTTCCCATCATCGACCTCGACATCTACCTCAACAACCCCTCCTCCTCTCCCGCCGTCCAAGCCGAATGCTCCCGCGCCGCCTCCGCCCTCATCACATACGGCGCCCTGCTGCTGCACGACTCGCGCGTCTCCGAAGCCGACAACAACACCTTCCTCGACCTGCTCGAGGACTACTTCGCCCAGCCCGAGCAGGACCTCAAGCGCGACGAGCGCCCCGAGCTGAGCTACCAGATCGGCGTCACGCTCGAAAACACCGAGAAGCCCAAGTGCGCCGTCGACGAGCCCTGCCTGGACGTCATCCAGCGCCTAGACCCGAGCCAGCGGCCGCTCGACATCTCGGCGCACTCGCCCGACCCAAAGTGCCGCTTCTTCTGGCGCATGGTCGAGCTGCCGCCGTACGAGACGCAGTTTCCGGGGCTCAACGCCGAGAACATTGTGCCCGATGCCGCGCACATCAAGGAGAGATGGGCACCGACCATGAACCAGTGGGGGAGCTCCATGAAGAATGCGTTAGTCCATGTCTCTGGATCTATACCTTCATTACCATGAAGAGTCTGTTCAACAGGAAAACTAACACCAAGATGGCAGCGTCTCCAAGTTGTCTGAAATGACAGCCCTCGGCCTCGGTCTCGAAGCCGACCACTTTAGCTCCGCCGGCCGCTACGGGTACGTTCCCTCGCCTCTCTCCTCCTCTTCCTCCTCGATTCATCTCAAACTAACACCAACCCTTCCACAGCCCCCATCTCCTCGCCCCAACCGCCTCCGACCTCACCAAGTACGGCGCCAAAGACACCATCCTCGCCGGCTTCCACACCGACCTCAACTTCCTCACCATCCATGGCCGCTCCCGCTACCCCGGCCTCAACATCTGGGCCCGCAACACGGGCTCCCGCATCCCCGTCAAGATCCCGCCCGGCAACTACCTCCTCGTCCAGGCCGGCAAGCAGATCGAGTACATCACCGGCGGCCTCATCAAGGCCGGCTACCACGAGGTCGTTGTCAACGAGCGCACCCTCGAGGTCATCGAGAGGCGCAAGGCCGAGCTCCCCGACCGGCCCCTCGTCCGCATCTCGAGCACCCTCTTCTGGCATCTCAATTCTGACTTTGACCTAGCGCCCGTCCCGGCGCTGGCCGAGAAGGCGAAGAAGGTCCGCGAGGAACAGGCCAAGCTCGGGCGAGACGAGGGCGAGGAAGTGCAGTATCCTGCGACCAAGGTCGGATTCCAGGTGCAAGAGTGAGTAATTTTATATTCCTGTCCTCCCCCTCGCAACATCGACGTTGTCCCCTCTCCAAATATCAACTTGCTCCCTCTTTCGATATCAACTCGTGAAGTGAAAAAAATTGAACTAACAAATTTGATAGTGAGCTGAAACACATTGCTTTGATGGCATAAAACGAGCGAGTCTGGAGCGTTTATAGCTGCGGCAGGCATTTTTGGATATACCCAAAAGTTTATGACCATGACATGAAGATATGAAAATAAACACAATGATCTAAGCCATTTTGATCCTACTAGTCACTTGGTGATGATTTTTTATCACGCTTATTACAACAGATGTTGCGTATCTTTACCTGAGTTGGTAGCAAAAAAGGTTTTATTTCTTTCTCTAACAGCAAAACAAAACAATAGGTATCATGATTAACTAATTCCCATCTCTCTCTAGGTATCCCTCTAGATTTTATACCATCACACATCATATCAAAACATTCATCTATCATCGAACCGCCAAAAAAAAAAATTACGTCGACAGGCTCCTACTCTTTCTCTGTCATCTTTATGCTCATATGCAGTTGTTGAAGTTTGCTTTTATACAAGCACCGCTTTACATCTTGACCTCGGCTGTTTCGGCGGTGCGGCTCACATCGTTGCCGACATCTGAGCTGGCGTCTTGCTCCTTTTCCGCCACATTGTCTACAACGACGGAATCAGGCTCGCGCCAAAAGTCCTTCTTGCCCTGGAACAGGCGAACCAGCCAGGGAGGGAAGAAACCGCCAGGAATTCGCCATGTCCAGGGCTCCTTTTCGTCGTGGTTGGGAGGCACAATGCGGCCGCGAGAGACGTATCTCAGGAGTCCTACGATGGAGTTGATGATGATGTACGACATGACACCGGCAATGAGGCCGTTGGCAATCGAGTACGTGAAGGGCATGATGGCAATGGCAAGGAAAGCAGGGACGGCATCGCCCATGTATTTCCAGTTGATCTCGGTGACGGAGGTGGCCATCATGGATCCGACGAGGATGAGGACACTGCCAGTAGCCCAGGGCGGGATAGAGGCGAAGATGGGAGCAAAGAAGATGCTGATGAAGAAGCAAATTCCGGTCACGACGGATGTGAGACCAGTCTTGCCGCCTTCAGAGATACCAGCACCGGACTCGACAAAGGCGGTAACAGGTGGAACACCAAAGAGAGCACCGATGGAGATGCTGATGGCGTCGACCATGTAGGCAACAGCGGAACCCTCGAAATCCTGAGTAACGGGGTCGATGAGGTTGGCGAAACGAGCCATACCGTACAAGGTACCCGTGCAGTCGAGGATGTCGACATAGAGGAAGGTGATGAGGGCAAGACCAAATTGGCCACCATACGCACTCACATCCCATTCCTGCACGTTGAGCGTGTTCTCGATGCGGTGGAAGTCTACAACCTTCTTGAAGAAGTTGAACGAGTCATCTCCAACGGGGGTGTGAGGGAAGTAGGTGATGGGCGTGGTTCGGGGCCAGGAGATGATGCTGACGAGGATGATGCCGGCAATGACGGCGCCCTTGACACGGTACATCATGAGAAGCACGGTAAAGAAACCTCCGCAGAAGATACCGATCCACATGGCGGGGTGGCGCATCTTGTCAAAGCTGGGGCAAGTGCCGTCGTCGAGCATGTTCTCGGGCGAGCAGCCGGCGAGCGCAAGAGGAGTGTCGGTGGCTCCAGTGATGATACCAAGACCCTCGCTGTAGGTCAGACCGATGAGGGTCAGGAAGAGGCCAATACCCACGCCAGTAGCCAGCTTAATCGAGTGAGGAATGGCACGGGCAAGCCATTGTCGCATACCGAAGATGGCCAGGCCCAGGAAAATGAAGCCCTCGACAAAGATGGCAGTCAAGGCGACGCGGTAAGGGACAGGACCAGATCCGTGGAAACCAACTGCATATGGGAGTCAGAATGCAAGAAGTCTCTTGGGAGTACAGAGATGGTTGAAAGACAAGTCTCGACTTACCGACAGTGTACGCAAAGTAGGCATTCAGACCCATTCCAGGAGCAAGACCGACGGGGCTGTGATATAAGAGTCAGATGAATCGTTCCAGATGTCTTTATATCAGACGCAGCTTGTCTTACAGATTAGCCAAGAGGCCCATGAAGAAACTGGCAAAGGCCGAGATGGCGGCAGTGGCAGTGACGGCATCACGCTTGATGGCCTGGACACACAGGGCGTACTCGTCGTTGGTGTTGCAAATGGGGTCGGCGGAGCCGCCATTGCAGACGCAGGTACCGCCGGAATCCGAGACAATGGAGGAGTTGACGGCGATGATGTAGGCCATGGCGAAGAAGGTGGCCAGGCCACCGCGGATCTCGGTGAAGAATTGGGATCCCTTACGCTCCTTGGGCTAAAAGACGTGGAACGAGACATTGTGAGCAAAATGCCATGAGCGATATGAGATGAGACAGCTTCTTTCATCGATGTCTCGGAAGCTGCCATCCCTGGTGGTGTTGACCGAGCCACGAGGTGTCTCGTGATGTGGCCGAGACCAAGAGGAAGCAAAAAGAGAGAGGCGACTTACATGACCACAGCCCTCCAACCGGAACCATCTGCCCACCGGACTGACGGCGACCTTCTTGTTGATGTTGTCCATCCACCCCATGGCTGCGAAGTTTGTTTCGTATGGCGACGAAGGGTCGATTTGGGAGTGACGAAAGGACTATACGTCCTCTAGAAGAGAGAGGGAAGACCGGAAAGATTTGCGCGATGGAAAAAGCTCTTTTGTATTTTTTTTCGCGTGGTTCGTGGTGGGGCGGCTAGCTAGCGATAGCGGTGGCGGCGAACAGAGAAAAAAAAGGGACCAGGGGCGAAGGGAAACGCTGCGGGGTGTGTGATTTTGATTGGAATGCTGGTTTGGGTGCTGATTGGCGTTTTCTCTTTCTTTATGTTCGAATGGGCAGTTTCTGAGACGTCGATGTTGGTGTTGCTTGTTGTTGGTGGTGACGATGAGGGGACTCGACTTTGGTTCCCGCGGGGAGAGGAGAGGGCCAACACTGAGTCGTACCAGTTCGATGGATGCAACGATGCTCGTACCCGCGATCTGCAGAGTGTTGGGCGCGGGGGGGAAGCAAGAAGCAAGGAGGAGAGGAACCGATTTCGATTCGATTCGGGTCGGCGGTTAGTCGATATCGATGCTTGGGGCCGTATTATTTATAGCGGGCAGCACATGTATCTACATGTGCTCGGCAGCGTCCAGTCGATAGCTTAGCCTTCGGTGATTTGCGCAATGGAAACCGAGAGCTGAGCTGCATCCAGGCCAGTCCAAGCCAGGCCAGGCGATGACAAGACAATTGCGATTCCATTAATCGACGCATCACTTAATCAATTGCGCGCGCTGCGGCGTGTGTGGGAGGGCAGGCAGTGGGCCCGCGAAGCTGGAGAAGGAGCCACCATCGCGTGCGGTATCTCGTGTGCGGTTAAGCATCTATAGGTAGTACCTACCTAGTACCAGGCAGTACTTAGGCCTGTACGAGTACATGTACATCATGCCAGGCCGTGACGTGACTGCGTGGCACAAGTATATACGAGTACCCGAGCTGAGCTGAGCTGCTGATAACGAGACGCTCCATCAGTGGATAATGGATTTGATATCCATCGCCTCCATACATGTACTAGGGAATTAATAATAGCGGGCTCTCTGTATATCGGCGTGGAGGGCATTCGTAGATGCCTGATACTCATACTGCACTGCACTGTACTGGCAACATCCATCCAAATTTGAATAACCGTAGAAATTAGCCCATGGCAAACCCGGGCACTAAAAATCCACACTCAAATTTGCTAGCCCCCAAAGCCGCCATTCTCCCTCGGTCCGTCTTGCTAGTGTGCACACACGCACATGCCCAATATCCATCCATGCGGTCAGATCGCCGTTGAACAGAAACAAATACACAAAAACGATGCTTCGTAGTGGTCAGATGCCTCTCTGCCCCGAGCGTTGTATGCAACTCATATCATCTCAGTCCTGTAATTAATCCATCAAGGTCCCAGTTTCCATTTCCATCTTTCCAAACATGTTCTGGAATTTAACACTCGTCGTAGCCATGGAACCATAAAAGGAACCATAAAAAAAGTCCGAGTGTCTAGAAGAATAATCGGCTTGTCGGCTGTCTTCCCTTATCTCTGCAGCCCCTCCATAAAATATTTTCTTCCATTTCTTTTCACCCTTCATCAAGCCTCAAACAGGCACAAACGCCGTCTCGATTGCCCCATCCAGCTAGACCCTGTTCGAGAATTCCATCATGGAAAAGAGGCTAACAAAGGCGGCATGAAAAGAAGAAGCAAAGCAGCCAATCGCACCGCATCGATAAGCAAGCCCCCAAAACCCGGGCTTGATTCCGCTCCGGTCCGGGGTCGCCGTTTTGGCGTCTAGTATCAGCAGGTTGGTATGTACGAGTTTGTTGAATCCGCACGTTGCAAAGAGCTGCTCGGCTCGTTATCAGCATCCATGTGTGTCTTGTTATCTTCTCCGCATTATCGAGATACCTTATCGAATCGCCGTACCTGCATCGCTATCTCGACATCGCCCTCCGCAGTATAAACAATTGCCTATCCCCCAGATTCTCGGGAGCCTGCGAGATGGAGGGCGGCGACTCCCGCCAGGCGACATGTCGGGTCTTCCCTGGGTGTGTACTCGATGCTGCTCACAAAGCTCTGCCAGCAAACCCCTCAGGGATGGCGCATACACATACACATACACATACAACTTACTCCAACGAGAAACAATAAGCCCGCGGCCTATCAGATGGCGTCGTCTACGGAACACGGAACACATGTTTGGGCTGCTGTGCCTTAAAAATCCCGTCTGGGACTCGTCAGACGAACCCGTGATTCAATTTTCTACACGCATATACGCACATATCTTCATACGAGTACCTTTGAAGCATGCGCTCACACGGCATCACTACCTAATCGATCCAAAAGAGCCGTGTATTCGACGACCCCCAATGCTTATCCCACACACGCATCCGAAAGGTCCGTCGGAGTTGTATATAAGTCGGCGACCACCTTCAACAGACACTATAAAGCAGTAGTCTCAAAAGGGGACATGACCCGAGGAGCGTCACTCAAAGTTCACAAAACACTTACACGTGTGACGCCGTCCTCAGCTCTTATACTTGAGCCAACCTTGTCGACAGCTGCGCTTCCAGACGCCGATTCAACTCTTCAGTAACTAAATTCTCACGATTTCCTGACTTTGTCAGCCACATGTTGGCAACTGACTCCTGCCTTCCCAGCTCTCTTCAACATGAGCGATCCTGACATTTCATGAAACAGCCATCCTGGATGCCCAACTATTGCAATCCTTCCCATCAAGTATGGTACCACTGCATGGTGCAGACATGCATTATTGAATTCTCACGTGCCTCGTCTACTGATGCTGTATGACATATTATTTGAAAGGGGTGCATATATTTCATACTCATGATACAGTAAAAGCTACGGATCGTTCACATACATACATGTGTGTAAAGTTGATAATGTCTGGGTCCTACCAGCGTCAGTAATGATCTGGCAAGCCTACTATTGCCTTCGAGGATCTGCCAGTCGTGCTCGTAAGCATCGCTTTTAGCCTGTCTAGCCATAACCGCAGATCTCAACCCATGTACCTGGATATCCAACCATTTAGCTTCACACATAAGCAGCCATAAAATCTCGTCCCCATCAACTCATCAAGAAACACCTTTATGGCCAAGTCAAAAGCCAAAAACAATGCCACCCGTCGCGCCAAATCTCCCCATCCCCCTCAAGAAACGGAATAAGCCTCTTGCCTAGCCTTCCCGTCCTTGCCGTACCCACGCGATCGCACCGAATCTGACGGCACAAGTGACAGAAAATGCCCGCTCATATTTTACGATTTGAAGTGGGAATATGCTCCATACCTTATGCTCAGGCTAAATCTCAATCTCACCGATCCCTGCTCATGGTTAGTTAACCCGCATCTGAAGAAAAACTGCTGCTTGAAAATAAAAAGGCCTCAAATGATTTGAGACTTACAGACATGGCACGACCGACCCCGAAACGCTTCAAGTCGTACGATAACAAACTATCGTCACTTTCAAAAATAAAATCTCATTACAAAACCAAGCATGTCCCTGTAAACGATAATACAACATTACATGTTAAACATGCATGGATTCCCTCGTCCGACTCTTCCAAACGCCGCTCCCCCTCTCACAATTTAGCTGCCCGCCGCCGCCAAGCATTGTGCTTACGCTGCAGATTGCTCGAAATCCTCCCAAGCCTACTTCGTACTCTTACATGTACTGTAGCCACAGGGGTGGTCTCCCTCCACGACCTTCCCCTTGTAGGCGCATGCACTTCTTTTCCCCAATAGCAGAAGTTTTGCGAAACCGGGGTGCCGATCGCGAAGGGGGGCCAAATTTCGAAGCGAGAAATGATCTCTCAGGGGATGAAGTCAGCATCACAGGCATATCATGTTGCATTTGCATGATGAACGGGGGAGCTACAGAACCAGGTGCATGATTATCCACTTGATAGTCGAAAGATGAGCCTTGTTCGAGCGCTCATCTCTTGTCTTTCTTGTTTCCCCTCAGATGGAGCCTTGAAACGGTCGAAAGATGAGTATCGTTCAAGCTACGAGTCTCCTCCTCTTTTCCCCGAGATGGAGCCTCAACTGCTAATATGGGTCATATCACGAAGCTTACTTCGCATATATCGAGTAGCGTTTCGGCATGATCGGTGTAGTCATAGAATAGTATTAAATGAAATGTGCTTGCCTTGCGAAAAGACTGGTATATAGCAAAAAATCCCTCCCGAAAACGAATTTATATGCCCTGTTTCATTCTACATCCCTGCCCATATCTGTATACTCATATCAACGTGAAAATTTTCGAATTAAGTGTAAAAAAATAGCGTCGGTCCAACTTTTGGTGGTGCGAAAGAAGACGGAGGACAAAAGACAAAGGGAATCAAAGCGTCTCCTCGGATCGGTTGGAGTGATGGCTCTCTGGGGCATTTGCCTTGACCTGGGCCCCCATGTTGGACACGAGTCCTGCCTCGTCGTGGCCCAGCTCGAGGGCGCTCTCGTCCACGTCCTTGTCCACTGCTGATCTGTCGACGTGGTATGATCGCGTCAGCATGATTTCGCCGCGGCCGGTGACGCTGGAGTGGCCAGGGTTTTTGAAGTATGAAGAACCGCGTGTGCGTTGGACGTAGAGGGCGCTGACGGCCGGGAGACAGGCGCATATCAAGCCAATGCCTACTTCGGCGTTTCTGGTTTTGACAATCACGTTAGCTTGAGTCGTTCGATCCTCCAGCTGCATAGCAGAACGCAAGATGGCTCCTTACCCTGACAGAATAACCTTGATAAACACCATAGTCATATTAGTAGAGTTGCGTTGGTCAACAATCATGGCCAATCTATAAATGCTAAACCCCGTAGCAACCCCTCCAGCACACAACAGTCCACTAACGCGAAGGCGCTTCCGTCGAGGCAGTTGGAGCGACCAGGTAAGGGGTGTCGGGAGCAGCAGGATGGCCAAATCGCTGATGACGCTGATGATGGAGTCGGCCGTGACAATGGCGCTCTGGTTCATGCATTTGCTGGCGTCACCGGTCCAATACGCTGAAATCGGCCAACATATGAAGATTTTAATGAAGAAGCCGGAGACGTAGTATGCGACAATCATGCCAATGAAGATGTAGATTCCGATCAGGGTTCGCCGGTGGACGGATCCAAAGACTCGAATGATGATGACGAGCAGGGCCAGCTTGACGGTCATGGCCATCGGGGCATAGAAGATGGTGGCGGCATAGCAAGACTTTGAACTGGACGTTAGCTTTCCACACAGGACGCTGAAGGATGTGATTGTTACCTGGAAGTATTTCTCAACCTCTTCCGTTGACACTTCCCATATGTTCAGGCCTCCACCGTGTGCACCGGCTGCACAGTTGTTAGTGGGACGGCTCACAAAAGCTGTAAAGGGGTAGAAAGACACCACACTTACCAAAGCATGCAGTGATACAGTATCCTAACATAAGCACCTAATGCACTTGTCAGTCTTGGATCACATCTTTAATTCTGCCGTCAAAAGTGTCATACATAAGCCGAGTAGGTTGCATCTATTTTGCTTTCAAGTCAGTTTCTATCAGCCCGCTCGTTGCTTGAGAAACCACTTGACTCACAGTCGTCTGGTGTAAAGCTGCCTCCCAGCACTCTGGTTTTCGCATAGAATCGTATGGCAACAAAGATGGAGACAAAGAAGATTGTCAACCCTTGTGTGACATAGTTGACAGTCCTCAAGACATCTTGCGGGTGAGCAAGGTCAGGAATAACGCCTTCAGGAGGCGGAGCTGCACCGGGATAGCTCATGACAGGCAAAACTTCATGATTCTGTAAGGTAAGGAATAAGGTTGAGAGATGCCGAACGTCAAAGGAACGGCTACTGGAAGTGAAAGTTGACAGCAACTTGTGAAAGGGGGGAACATTCACAAGATAAAGGGCTAATGCAGGTGTAATAGGATCTGCTTGGACCCGAAAAGTCTCAAAGAGAAGGATGGGAAAGGAAGGGATTAAGAAAAAGATAGATTAAAAAATAGATGCCCCTGGCCACACTCGGCTACCAATCACATCATACCATCCGTCACTTTACCGATGTGGTCAGCCTCAGAAACTGCCATATTATCTTGTAGTATCGGTGGTATTGGACCCTCTTGAAAGCCCTGATCGTGCTCGTTCAGAGCTGCAGCGTCAGTCCAACCTGCCAAAGTGGACCGGGTCCAGGGATCCGAGCCGTTGTGGATCCGGATGCCAACGGAAGATGAATTGGGATAGCCACGGCACCGCTGAAGAAACCAAGCAGGGGTCATGACGGTGAGATGGTGGCCCCCGTGCGAATCGGAAACCGAATCTAGCCTGCCGGGGGGGCGAAACACGACAAGCCAACTGCATATCCAGTCAAGCCAGTACGCTGAGCGAACCAACAACACGATGCTAGTCATGGCACGCACCTCCATTACACATAGCATCAACCCCAATGTCAGAACCAAGGGACTTTGATACATGTGACTTGGACTAGGGGCGAGCATGAACGAGCTAAGAGCTGCACCGCCAAACGCCATCATGGGAGACCGACATGGTTTAAAACAACCGTCATGAAGATCGTTTGCTCATTTAGAAAAGATCGTGTGCCTTCGGCAAAAGAACTCTCTGACCCACGATGTTACCGCAGTGGAGTCATTGCGATGCATCTGGATGGAGTTGAGTGGAGTGCCCTGCAACAAATTTCTCTCGGATCCATGTCGAGGCGTGGCCATGCGCTCTCGATAGTATTCAGCCGACGGTTTCTGTCAGGGGAGGCCGATTGATGTAATCAAGTTTCCTTTCCGCGCATGATACCGCATGTACGTACATGCATAGTTCAATGGACGAGCGTGTTAGGGTTGCAGCAGATACCAGGGTCGCATTTCTCTTCTTTTGGAAATGAGCGCCCTCCCTTCTTCTCTCCTCTGGAAACTTAGTTTCCCGAGTCATCACTCTGCTAACGGATAGCTTTTCCAGCTCACGTTTTGGCTGAGTAGCACAGTACATCTGTCTTCCTGCTTGGCTCTGGAAGTATATTGCAAGAAAGAGAGAAGAAACAAGACGTATATCACAGGACAAGATGGGCTCCCAAGTCAACGTCGGAAAGGACTCAAAGCTGTTTGAGCCGCTTACAATTGCCAATGGCAAAATCACTCTCAAGCATCGAGTCGTGCTCGCTCCCTTGACGCGCAACCGTGGCACGCCGCACCGTGAGAACTCGACTGCTGAGAATCCCAATCGCATTTGGATTCCCAACGATGTCATTGCAGAGTACTATGCGCAGCGAGCAACAGAGGGCGGCCTGCTCATCAGCGAGGGCATTCCGCCTTCACTAGAAGTATGTCACCGTCCCAGTCACCGTAGAATAAAGACGCGGGGAATTGACCTCGAGTCGTTTAGGGAAATGCTATGCCCGGTGTCCCAGGGATCTTCCTAGAAGAGCAAGCCCAAGGATGGAAGAAGGTTGTTGACGCAGTCCATACCAAAGGTGCCTACATCTATGCGCAGCTCTGGCACTCTGGACGCGCCAACATCCCGCAGCTTACCGGAACGCCCATCGTGGCCCCGTCCAGCATCCCCTGGGATGATCCCAACGAATGCTTCATGTATCCCGCACCCCACTCAACGACGCCTGTCAGGTATAGCGAGCAGCTACCCCTCGAGCTGACGGTCGAGCACATCCATAAAACCATCCGTGATTACTGCGCCGCCGCAAAGACGGCCATGGAGCTTGGGTTTGATGGTGTAGAGCTTCACGGAGGTAATGGTTATCTGCCAGAGCAGTTCCTAAGCTCCAATATCAACAAGAGAACAGACGAGTACGGCGGCTCGCCGGAGAAGCGCTGCAAGTTCGTCTTTGATCTGATGGCCGAGCTGGCCAAGACGGTGGGAGAAGATAACCTGGCCATCCGCCTGACTCCCTTTGGTCTCTTCAACCAGGCTCGCAGTGAGCAGCGTCTGGAGACTTGGGGCCACCTGTGCCGCGAGCTGAAGAAGCGTCACCCCAATCTGTCGTACGTGAGCTTCATTGAGCCGCGATACGAGCAAATCTTTTCCGAGACGGAGAAACAACAGTTCCTTGACTCATGGGGGCTTCCCGACGTCGACCTCTCCATGTTCCGCAAGATCTGGGGAGACACGCCGTTTTTCTCTGCCGGCGGCTTCGACCAGTTCAACTCGTGGGGGGTCTTGGAAAGCGGCAGATACGATGCCCTGCTGTACGGCAGATTCTTCATCAGCAATCCGGATCTGGTAGAGAGACTGCGCAATGGCTGGCCTCTTGCTCCGTACGATAGATCTCGCTTCTACGGTCCGTTTGAAGACCCGACCATCGGCTTTACCGATTACCCGGCGTATGATGAGAAGATTTGATTGCACGTAATGTTAAGAGGCTGCATGGAGCTGTTGGTACATGTAAATTGAGCACATGACACACGTTTGATGGTGTAGTAATGGATGTATACCATGGAGATGTTGCTTCATCTAGGGTTAGCTGTTAGCGTTGTCTATGAGCAATTTCAAGTCGCAACGACGGTAATACTGTACCTGGAAATTCGTAAAGATACCACTGACCGGGTTTCCAGTCTTTACGCAACTGCCGCGGCCAGAGTCAGCTGAATATATTGCGAGTCAGTTCAGCGGAGCAGCCACATGTTTTTCCGTTTTCCCCTGCTGAGGCAATGAGGGTAGGGTTTCACGATAGCCAGTAGAAAACGGCGGTGGATCGCCCGTCAATCTGTGCCCATAGCATATCCATATCGAGGCCATTGCCGAGGTCCAAGATTGGCTGAATTTGCGAGCGGCTGAAGACTGTGAAGAAGTGATCTGCAGGCAGCCCGCTCGTATTGAAATTAAAGCGCGGACTCGGACGGAGTCATCGGGATCTAAAGGCGGTTGTCAGGTCCACATCGAGGCAATGGACGACAGGGATCTACCTTGAATAGCAGGGCTCGAGCCATGCTTGCGCAGCTAGAGGTATCCATAGAGGATCGCCCAGCCGACGTTTGACAAGGCCGCATAGGCCGATATAACGGTTCTCTCGGCCGCAGTAAGGGATCTCTTTTGGTGCTACGATTCAGCCTCAAGTTTGCCGAATGCAGTGCGAGTATGTATCCGTATGCATATGCTCAATGCAGGCTCCAAACTTGATATCCATACCTGTACTCTGGATCGGCGATGTGTCTATCGAAAGTGATTGATGTATGCACAGACGCAATTCCCCACGATGGCCCCCAGACAGTCAGCTCGTTTAACGGCAGCATGACGCTTGTACCATCAACTGAGACATGCTCAACGTCAGCTCGCAAGATGTCTCACGCCTCAGTCAAGCCACCAAAAAGGGGCGCTGTGAGACAGGGCGTCGAATATCAGGATAATACCGGGTAGCCGCCACGCTATCCGCCCTCGGCTCTTCGCCACATGTCAACGTGCCGAATCTGAGCTTGCCAAATGTCAGACACTCGAGTGAGTGAAAGACAAGCCAGCAAGGAATGATGTGTAACCATGTCATGGGCAAAAGAGGTCGGATTGAACCGGAGCCGGGGAAAGGCAAATGGAACAGAGCCGGAGGAGAACGGCGGCTACTCCGACCATCGATTGGAGTGTCGCACAGTCGTTCCACGCAGTATCAAGGCGCAGGCAAAAGAGTGACCTGATTTATTTCAACTTCAGGGCGCTTCGGATCCGCCAAGGGATCAAAATGTACTGTGTTGTGTCACCGAAGCGTTAGCCCAGGGGATCGGGAGTCGGGGGCGCGGATTGATCGCGGGTGGCGGCGCGGATCGAGCGTTTAGACTCGCGGAAAAGGCTTGGCCGGCGAAAACTCACCGAGCATCCCAACATCCCTAAAGGCTATGCAGTGTTGCCTGTACTGGTTGCATGGGGTTGTATGGGGATGTCGAATGTTTGCTGATGGGGAGAGATAATGTCAAATGTTGGTTGGTCGGAATCTCCAAGTCATTGATCTCTTCGCGGCTGCACGTGAGGCTTCTCGCGTGGCTGCCTACAAGGTGCAAGTGCTAACCTACAGGTGCGCAGGTTTGCAAGAGTCGTATTGGATAATACCAGGTACTGCCTCCTCCAGCCTCGGTTCGAATGTGATATACCATTTGAACAAAGAAATTTTGTTGTAGGCAGCAGCAGTAGTCCTTTGTGTTGGTGAATACTCGTGATATTTCCATGCATCACGCAAAATGTCGATGTAGAATGTAGGTTACACAAGAACCTCATATCAAACCCGATATCGCTGATCCGCTGCCAATCGTTTCCCCCAAATCCACGATGATCCTCCCCAAATCCTGTCATCCTTGCAACACCCATCAGGGTCCTTCAAAAAACCTTTAAAAAACTTCTTTACAGAGCTTTCTTCTTTGTGCAAAACCTTCAAAACTTCTTTTGTCGCTGGCTCCGCCACATGAAAAGCGTTTCTTTGACGTCAGGCGACTTCTGCCCTTCCCATCAGGCGCACCGCCGGACTCGCCCATTGGCCCGCGTGACGTCAGGAGGCCCCCAAACCTTGCAAACCCCCTGTAGCCTCTCTCAGCGCCTCCGGATCGCTGGAAACCCGCTGCACCATCGCTGTAGGACCGGGAGCCGGGCGCGTCTATTGGAAGCTTGGAGGCCTGATGCGCTGCAAATCGGCCATCTTTCCCTGTAAGGCCCTTCTGACCTGCAGAAGTCAGCGGGGCTTATCATTGCCCTCCAACCTCAGACATCGGATGCATGTTGACGGCATCACCCTTCCGGCTTATACATAAGCAGCGCAATTCCCTTCCTTGATCCTGCTCTCGGTTTGAGAATGGTTTGTCTTTTGCTTCCTTGAGAACTTCCTTCACCCTGTAACCATTCGTCTATCCCCCCTTTCCCACGGATAGAGCTACAGCACAGCTTCATCACCATGCCCAGCTACCCCTCGTCACGGCCGGAGCCCGTACAAGGCCTCAACCACTCATACTACAGCCCAGACGAGCCTCTCGACTCATACCAAGACCCTTCATCCTCTCGTCGCCGATCAGATAAGGGCCGCCGACCCCCGTCTCCCGCCTACTCACCCGACGACGACCGCAAATCCCGGCGCAGCAGCCGTCGCAACCCGTCACCAGGCTATGGAGACGCAAATGCGAAGCCATCCGGCAGCCGTCGACATCCAAACCCGCCGCCCTTTTCTGCGCCCTCTCCTCCGCCTCAACGAGATCCTCGCTCATCCCGCCGTGACCGTGACCGTGACCGTGACCGCGACACTTATTCGCCGAGGGACTCACCGAGAGATTCGCAGCGAGATTCACAGCGAGATTCGCGCCACCGAGATGCTGACCGGCGCTCACGAGACTACCCCCCTCCCTCGTCAGATCCACGTGAGCGGCGTCACAGGTCCTCGCGCCGTGAGCCATCTCCAGAACCCCCACGGCGATCTCGATATGACTCTCCAGACCCAAAGAGTCGTTCTTCACGCGGATACCCAACACCCTCGTCCGATGACCGAAACAGCAGGGACCCTCGTTCTTCTCGCCGGTCCCATGGAGGAGTAGAGTCATCACCACCCCAAAAGTCATCACGCTCTCGCGGCGATGACGACAGAAGAGATGACCGGGAGCGACGACATCGCTCACAGCCTCGCGACACGGATGCCGGTCACGGCTCAAGTCGCAGCCGAGACCTAGATCGAACCCGGGGCGGGGACCGGGACCGGGACCGGGATCGAGGCCATGATCGCGGCGGCCATGATCGTGACCGTGCAGCACCCAGCAGCAACCGCTCCTCACTCAAGCGCCGCAACACCATGCCCGCAGTGGCCAGCTCGGGTCTCAAACTTAAAGGCGGCACTTCCTGGTGGAAGAACCCAGTGGTTCAGGCCGGCGCTCGCACCGCCCTGGCTGCTGGTGCCCAGGCCATTATGCAGAACCGCAAAGAAGCCGGTCCTTGGCTGGGCGCAAAGGGAGCCAAGGTCGCTACGGCTGCTCTGACGGCTGCCCTGGCTGATGGACTGGCTGGCGGCGGCAAGAAGCGTTGATGAATTATCTGTTTAGGGACGACTGCCGGCTTTTTTCTTTCTCTCTCTTTTTTGTTCGGTTATGCGTAACGATGATGACGGCGGCGGCTTGTTTTTTACCTGATGAAATCTGCAACTTGGCTTATCTCCTTTTTCTTTGCCCATTTAGACAAGGGATTGCTTGTATTCAACGGACGACTTTTCACCTCACGACGATACGAATTGACAGAAATTATGGCGTTAACGGAGCGCTGCTGCTACCACGAGTTTTGTTTAATGCTGCTTTTCTCCTTTGTACGATATCAAGATAGATGGCCTATTGTCATGAATGTCTACCTCTCTTCCTCACGATGACTTTGACGAATTCTCTCATCATCCTTTAGCCAAGCCCACTTTCCACTTTCGGTATATATATAGAATGCAGGGTAGCTTATACCAATTATTCTTACCAAGTCTTTTCTCACTCGCATGTGAAAAACACACAATTCTCCCGCTTCCAACAGCATCGCGATTCTCTCTCGCCTCTCTTCGTCCTTGAGTCCCAACAATCACCCTCTCGCCCATCATCATCCATCAAAGGCACTTTGGCCGAGCGGTCTAAGGCGCCGTGTTCAGGATTTCATCTTGCTTCGCGGTCTAGTAATAGGCGAGGGTTCGAATCCCTCAGGTGTCATTTTTTGCCTTTTTGCACTTCTGTTGCTTTTGGTCTCTGTGTATATGAATAACTTCAGAATTTTCTCCGATAGCATTATAATCGTATACAAGCGAAAGTCACATCCAACAAAGATATCCCAGTTGTCACCATTATAATCATGTCCATACGCATACACATTGCAGATACCAGTCCCTTCAATAGTGATTCAAGTCTCAAGCTTTTCACAACTCAGCCCCCTTATGCCTGCGAGCCAATGTTCCAAGGCTTGCACTTGGACGCAATGCACATGCCGTTGCAGCAAGCTCCAACGTACTGACCGTCCGGACCGAAGCAAGAACCTATTCATCACTAGTTAGCATACAGATATTACAACCACCCGACTATCCTTCATCCACAAAGCTTACCATAAGTCTCAACACAAGTTCCCTGGCAAGAAATGCTGGTGACTGCCTGCGGGGGATCAATCACGACCTGCTGTGTCACACCATCAGAGGCAATGGTGCTGCTCAAGTTCTTCGGACCGGGAGTCTCAATGACACAGGCCTGGAGAACGTTGAAGTCGGGGGCGTCAATGACAACGATTGGGAGGGTGCTGTATGTCAAGACGGGCTTGCCATCGGCCGGAACAGTGAGAGGGTAAGAATGGTCATCGCCCTCCGAACGGAGAGTGACGTGAGCAGTCTGCACACTGTCCTGGGCAAGAGACAAGCCGGCAAAGAGGCCAACGGCAACGAAAGAGGCGAAGAACTTCATGTTGAGTGATGAAAAGTTGTTGATATGATGATGATCGAGATGATAAAGTGTTTCGTTTCAAAGGATTGATTGCTTGTTTTCTGCTGTCGTCTTCGGATCGTCTTCCAAACACTGGTGGCATCAGTCGTTTATATATTCTTGCTGCACCCTCCTCTTCCAGCCTAGTCCGGTAAGCAAACTGACGATCTTTCCGCATCTCACTCTGTGTCATTCAGGGTCTCGACGTCATTCGCCCCCTGATGCGAGGTCGAAATACGAGAAAAAAAAGAAGAAAAAGAAAGTAATCAAGAAGCGGTCAATGCAATGCGCCTCTGCTGCTCTTGTGATGTTGGGATCCATCTACAGCGCCTGATGAGTAAAACTTTGTGCTGCTTTCTATTTTATGCTTCCTTCATTCGTCGAACCGAAAACAAGGTTGACAACAAGTCTAATGCAGAGATATTCCCGACTCATCCTTCTGCCGATGAGCCGAGCCGCATCTACGCCAGCACCAACAGAGTAGGCCATGATTCGTGCATTTACTTGTATCAGGTAGTATTTACTGACACGTCTGAACAGCCATTCCGAGTCTTGACATGACTAACAAATATGCTCGTTCCGATTCCATAAAGCTCGTGTATGCAGGAAGTTGGCGGGAATGCCACGCAGCGGAATCTGATTAGATAGATCTGCTCTTTGGCTTGCAAAACGGGGAGTTGCAGGGCCACCCCCGTGTGAGATTCTAGTAACCCCTGATTTGGCACTGCCGACGAGCCGGAACACGAGCAATGCGCCTCTTCATGTACATAATAACACTGGCCTGAGATCCGTGCTGCATATAAGTTGCGGCTGTCTGAGTTGTGCTCTGTCTTTGCAATGAGAGAGAGAAACTCCAAGCGGTCAAGCCCCATCGCCAAGACTTGGACACGGGCAACTCGTCAAGGGTCAGGCAATCTCGGGTATTTTCCCCCAAAAGGACATCAACTGCTTTATACAACATCAACCACAATCTCACAAAGAAATACCAATAATGTTCCCGTCAAAAAGAAATATCACAGAAACCTGCGAGAAAAAAATTGACCGAGACAGGGGTCGAACCTGCAACCTCCTGATTTACTTAATCGTAGTCAGACGCTCTGCCATTGAGCCACACGGCCTATTTGATTGGCAATCGGGAAGCATATCTTAGACTATGACGGAATATTGGAGTTGAAAATTTCGCACAAACCCACCAACTTCTGAATGGCTCGGTAAATCAATGTTCCATCCCGGGTTGTCGGTTTCAACTCTTCCAGTTGTAAGAACATATCACATTCTCCACTGATTATTCCACCAATAAGGGGCAAAAGGAATTGATTTGCTTTGTTCACAAGCACAATGTTGTCTTTGCATCTATCCTGTAATATGAAACATTCACCAAGAGGCGATGTAGACCCTCCCCTCATAAGGACGCAAAGCCCCTTCATCAATCTTGCCGTCATACGAAGACATGATTGGCACAAACTTGACTTCGGCGCCCTCTTCAATTTCTAGCTCTTCAATCGTGGGCTTTTCCCAGCTCCTCTCCTCGCCTGTAAAGTTGAACGCAGCTACGGCCTTGGCCGATCCATTTGATGGCGGCTCCTTCACAAAAGTGTAAATACTCTTGTCCTCCTCCCGTAGTGTCCGATAGTCGCCATATACGAGCAGATCGGCATACTCCTTTCGGAAGCGTACTGCCTTTCGCCAGTAGGCCAAGACGCTGTGCGGGTCGTCAAGCTGCGAAGCGACATCAATTTGACCAGCTAGGGGGTGAGGCTTCATCCAAGGCTCTTTGACCTCCTTTCCAGCCTTCTCCGCTTCTTCAGAGAAGCCACCGTACTTTGCCTTCCCGTTCCATACCATTGGAACGCGAGGATGGTCTCGCGCAAAATGTGCTAGAGAAGTGAGGGCCTTGTCCATACCTTGGCCGTTGCGGTGTTGTCGAATAAAGTCGAGGTAGAGGCAACTGCTGACATCGATGTAATTCTCGAGCGGATAGCCTTCCTCTGGGACATTGATGGCTCCAATCTCCTGGCCCTGATATATGTACTGGGTGCCACTTAGACAGGCCTGCAGAAGAGCCAGCATCTTTCCACTCGCAACTCGATGCTGAGGGCTGTCATCTGCGAAACGTGTAATTGATCGCGCCTGGTCGTGGTTCTCTAGAAAGACTGTTGTCCAAGCATCGGTCCCTTTGATCAGGTTTTGAGTCCGGGCAATGGCTTCCTTGAACTCGGGCAGCTGCCAGTCTTTGGGCTTTGCGTCGTATCTCAGTGGACGGTTGAAACCAACATTCACAACGTCAAACTGGAAGACCATGTCGAGCTGCTTGGCTTCCGCACTCACATACTGTAGCACGCGAGCCATATCCGGTGTCGAGGGAAGCTCACCAACCGTGATGGCGCCATACTTGGCCAGAATCTGATTCATCTCGCTGAGGAACTCGTGCATTCTGGGACCATTGCAGTACAGCATATCTGCCACCTGGTATGGCGCTCCGGGGTCCAATTCCGGTGCATCAGGCAAGCCGGGTGGCTTACTGTACATGTTGACGGTATCGATACGGAAGCCATCAACACCGCGTTCAAGCCAAAACTCCATTGCTGAAGCGTACAGGGCTTTGCGGGTGGCAGGGTTCTCCCAGTTCAGGTCCGGCTGCTCTTTGGCGAACAAGTGAAGATAGTACTCGCCTGATTGCTCGTCCCACTCCCACACACTGTCGCCGCCAAACTTGCAGCGCCAGTTGTTTGGAGGAAGACGCTGGCCAGTGGGGGAATACTTGGCTGGCCTCCAAATGTACCAGTCACGCTTTGAGTTGTCTTTGCTTGAGCGGGACTCCTTGAACCAAGGGTGCAGGTCGGATGTGTGGTTGATAACAAGATCCAGCATGATCTTCATGTCTCGAGCATGGGCCTCGCGGATGAGAGTCTCCATGTCCTGTAGAGTGCCGTAAGGCGGGTAGATGTCTTCATAATTGGAGATGTCGTACCCCATGTCCACCTGAGGACTGTCATACATGGGGCAGATCCAGACAACATCGACACCAAGGCTAGCGATGTAATCAAGCTTGGAGGTGATGCCTGGAAGATCACCAATTCCATCTCCATTAGAATCACAGAATGATGCCGGGTAGATTTGGTAGATTACGGCATGTTTCCACCACAGCTTGAGACGCCCAGGCACAGTCATGTTTTCGAGTAGAGCTCAGAAAAAGAGAGAATAGAGTAGGAGAGAAAGTGATTTGGATAAGTCCACAGTCGTCAATAAAGAGACTATAAAGCGAGAGTTTTCCAGTTGCAAAAGGAAAAGGGAAAAGGGAACTGGGCACTTTGCTTCGTTTTCGGTGAGGAAAAGGGGTGTAATCATTCAAGAATCTCAGGAGAGCTTTGAAAAATCCCGAACCGGGCTCTTAAATCCCCCGTATGAGCCTTCATTGTCTAGCGATAATGGAGAGCTCGCTCAACAAGTTTATAGCAGCACGATGCTTGGAACTCCACTGTCAACGGGGAATGAGCATGACCACGAAGCGGGCTCCTCTAGGTGTCCATTGATAGGAAGAGCGGATGTTTACCGAAACCCATAGTGACTATTTCCGGAGTAGTATCTGTTGTCGATGGTTGATAGTTGGCCGAGCCCATCTTCGTATCGCTTGCCAGGCGTAGATACTTCCCAAAGAAAGGCGGGGGAAGTGTCTCGGTGGACAGGCTAACGGCGCAAACTGGGAATCGAAGACCATGATTTGCTGAATGTCGGACCGACGAAAAAGAAGAGATGCCCATTGGACCATTGTCGGCCCGATGCTATGCCCTTTCGGTATCAAGTTCTCCAGCCGCTCTGACACTTGACCTTTAGACTGTTGGCTCTGGCGGTTTGCAATGGGTCCTTGGCTGCGTTATTCCCCATTTTCGAGCACACTAGCAGCGTCTTATGGGATGGTAAGCAGAGATAATTCGCTCCGCGTGCCGTTGAAGCGAGGTTGTAGCCACTCCGATTACAACCTGCTAGTGTTTGCCCCTCAAACCTGTGCTAGAGTATGAATGAGTGGAGCCAGTTGTTGAAGCACGTATCTCGGGCTAAGCAGCTTGGTCTCCGCGAGGTTGGCATCGTACCAGGTTTACCTAGACAGCGAGACTGTCTTCCCATGAAGTCTTTCTGAGACGGCCAATTCTTGGGCTAATAGTTGAATTAGCTGAGAAATAGTTTCATCTTGGCGCTCAAAATCGAATCACCTGCTCGAATTCAAGCTGATATCTCGGACCGACACTTGCCAATGCGCAGACAGTGGTTCGAGTTCTGTTGTCGGCTGCTATCCGGTATCCATGCTCAGTACATCGTGGGGTCCCCATGGGGTAGCTGGCGAGTGTTGCTGGTCAGCCCCCCTCCGGCTTCGTTGTGACCATGCTAGACGAAATCATGCAAGGTTGCCGATTGGTATATTGCCTATTTGAGTCTGCTACATCCAAGGCCCCTCGAAATATGCAGAGATCCCATGAGAGGGTTGTTGGCTGCTCTTCAGACACATACACACGAATAACAAGAAACATAATAACAACACATAAGGCAGATCAGGAGCGGGCTGCTAGAATCAAAGATTGAACCCGAATAGTCGCCTTTCTGACATCCAGAGAGACTGGCTCGACATCCATCTGTCGGACCGACAGAGCAGTCTAGACTGGACCAAGTCGAATGCCGAAGAACCGCAATCGACACTCCACAAAGCCTGCAGGTTCCCATGATCCCTTCACGTTTACCCCGGACGAAGCTAGATGACCAACAACTCTTCGGATCGCTTTTAGACTGGCGGAGGTGAGCGTGGGCATGCGTCCAACTAACTGGCAGTGGCGCACTAGTTTAACCTGAGCTAAATTGAACCATATTATCCGCTCAACACCCACGCCATGGCTTTCGAAGTTCCATGTCATCCCGTCAATAGCCACGATCTATTCTTCTTCATCTCTTCACCAAATTGCATTACTACACGATTGTGTAGAATCTTGCCTGGGCTAGACTTGCTCACCACGTCTGATAGTCGTGTATATAAGTTCCAGTCGAGTACCGTTTCGGGATCTTGTTTCCCCCCTCTTTTCTCATTCAACTCCAGTTGCCAAGTCTTCAGCCTGCAGTGTGGATGACTTGAGAACCTCTATTTCACCTCAAGGTTGATACCCCCCTTTGAAGTTTCCTCTTCTTTTGTTACTCCATAGTATTGCCAACATGGCAGGAAACGAAGACATAGAGCCGCATCATGTCTCGGCTACCGTGCCTGCCAAGGTGGACATTTCGACTGTCCAGGAGGCCGCGGCGGCGACTGAAGCTGAACATAACATGGGCTTTGTCAAATCCTTCAAGCTGTATCGGAAAGCTTGTTTGTGGTCCATTTTCATCTCGACTTGCATCATCATGGACGGCTTCGACACGGCCCTTTTGCGGTCGCTCTTTGCATACCCAGCCTTTCAACGCCAATTTGGAGACCTGCAGCCCAACGGCTCTTACCAACTCACGGCCGCTTGGCAGTCTGGCCTCACCAACGGAGTGCTCTGCGGCTCAATCATAGGTCTCTTCATGAACGGTATCCTCGCCGACCGCTTTGGATATCGCAAGACATTGATCGGTGCGCTGATTGCCATCACGGGTTTCATCTTCATCATTTTCTTCGCCAAATCGCTGCCTCAACTGCTCGCTGGAGAAATCCTTGCCGGCATTCCGTGGGGAATCTTCCAGACGCTGACAACTACGTACGCCTCGGAGGTCTGCCCGACCCATCTTCGAGCCTATCTGACGACGTATAATAACCTCTGCTGGGTTATCGGCCAGTTCATCGCGTCTGGCGTGCTCCGCGCCATGGTCTCCAGGACGGACGATTGGGGTTATAGGATTCCATTTGCACTACAGTGGATGTGGCCAGTCCCCTTGATGATCGGCATCTACCTTGCTCCCGAATCTCCATGGTGGCTCGTCCGCCACGGAAAACTAGATGAGGCCAAACATTCGTTGGCCCGCCTCACCAGCCGCAACGTTGAGGATGCCGACTTTAGCATTGACGAGACCATATCGCTGATGATTCATACCAACGAGATGGAGAGAGAGTTGACCTCCGGCACGACGTATTGGGATCTCTTCAAGGGCATCAATGCTCGCCGCACCGAAATCGTTTGCATGGTTTGGATGGGCCAGACTCTCTCGGGCTCGAACTTCATGGGATACTCGACATACTTTTACCAACAAGCAGGATTGGCCGTCAGCAACTCCTTCAGCATGTCTCTCGGCCAATACGGCATTGGCATTGTCGGCACCATCATGTCTTGGTTCCTGATGACTTGGTTCGGCAGAAGAACATTGTTCTTTACCGGCCAGGTATGTGCATGCATCATTCTCTTCACCATTGGCTGCGCGTCTTTCGCAGGCTCATCCAATACCGGTGCGCAATGGGGCATTGGCTCCTTGCTCCTTATCTTTACGTTTGTATACGACTGTTCAGTTGGTTTGTCTCCCGCGTCCTCGGCGATATTGTCTCCATAATAGTAACACGAAATAGGTCCCATTTGTTATTCCCTCGTTGCCGAGCTCACGTCCACCCGTCTTCGAACCAAGTCGGTCGTGTTGGCAAGGAACATGTACAACGTTGCCAGCATCATTGCCAACATCCTGACACCGCGCATGCTCAACCCCACTGCATGGGGCTGGGGTGCAAAGACGGGCTTCTTCTGGGCTGGCACTGCATTATGCTGTGCTACTTGGACCTTCTTCCGCCTTCCGGAGCCCAAGGGCAGGACATACGGTGAGCTGGATACCTTGTTTGAGCAGAGAGTGAGTGCCCGCAAGTTTGCCACCACTGCCGTGGGAAGGATTGATGCCGGGTTCGAGTCTGTTTCGATTAGAAAGGATGGAGGTTCCACGGCCGAGATTGAGCAGGTTACGACCAAGTCGTAAAGCTCGTCGTCTAGGGAACAGAGACCGAGCTGGCCCGAAGCAAGCCGTTCGTCTGTTGTCCTCACAGGCTTTGATTGTTTATTAGTGATGCCCAATTCAAGCTGTTGTTTTTACCCGCGTCTCTTTTGATGGATAATAGCCAGAATGGCCTAGGCCATTTACAGCATCCGATTCAGACGGTCGGTCTTCTTCTTTTGCCTGCCGTATTGAGCACTTGCACTCGTGATCGCGCTCCGCAATAGCACGTACTCCGTTCTCCGAACTCCATTTTTTAAAAAGAGCGCTCGAAAGCACATGGATGCATAGTTGTAGCAACACGTGGGGGCGAAAAGCCACGTTCTCGCGCAAAAGCTGAAAAAAACGTCCATAAAATCGCGAGGCATGCCGCTTCGCCTTCCCCCCCACCTTTCTCTCCGCCATACACAATACACCCGGTGGGGGATAGACCGACAAATCTTGGTTTGTGATTTTCTGATCGCCATTGTTTATTCTTCCGCATCGCCTCCCCTTGGATCTTGCTGCCGTGTGAGTGTGTGTGCGTCGGCATCGCGACTCGTCCCATACTCCATCCGTAGTCCCTCTTCTTACACCGAGAATCCCGGCTCCGGGGGCGATCCACGCTGTGCCGTTTTCTTCTCCTCTTCTCCCTCTTCTGCTCCTCTCTATCTCCTCGCATCCGGCTGCTGGACCCATTCGTTAGGCTCGGATTAGTGCCGCCATGAGCTAAGGACCCCCGATTTCAATCTCATGCGCATCCTCCATGAGTAACAGAGCGGCACAAGCATGCGATGGATGCAGGGTGCGCAAGGTGAAGTGCAATAGCACGCAGCCTTGTTCGCAATGCTCACATCTAGGCCTTGGGTGCATCTACTCGCCATCAACTAAACGCAAGCCTAGTGTTCGCAATCGCCTTGTTACGCAGCTGCGCAACAAGTCAAATGTAGCAGCGGCTTCGCCGAGTCGTGGCAGCACGTCGTCGCTGGCTGACTATCCAGAAAGACCACCAGGTCCGGCGGTCACGTCCATCGCTGGGATAGTGAATCCGGAGCAAGATGCATCACCCATCAGCAGTGGAATTGGTTCTGGAAGAGGGGGTGCAGGCATTGGAGCTGGAGTTGGAAGCGGCTTTGGGAGTAGTATGGGGTTTGACTCGAGAGGTGGCTTTGGGGCAGAGTTTTCCTTGGAGCATTCTGCCTTCACCACGGGCTTCTTCATCGGTATGCTGCCCAAATATGAAGAGCAGGTGTACCCAGTTAGCCCCATCATCACGAGCTATGAGGTGCGCCAGGCAATCGATAGCATGCACGCCAACCTCGACGACGCAGCGTTCGTGTACGCAATGGGGGCGGTGACAATCAATCTCACGACTCCCACTGTGCATGGTGAGGCGGGTGCCAAGATGACGGAGCTGATACGACTCGGCCTCAGCGCGTATAGACGAGCAGACTCGATGGCGGACGTCAAGAACGGGAGGCTGACTGAGCTGCGAACCACATTTAAGCGCATCATGACATGCATCTTCCTTGAGGTTTCCATGATGGCCTTTAACCGCTTCGACCGCAGCTTTGCCTCGCTGCGTGAGGCCATGACGATGGTGCAAATGATCCACGTCCAGCAGTGCTCACACAACGCAGTGCCCCTTGAACCGCGTGACGTGCCCAAGTTCCAACGTATATACTGGGAAGTGTTTATCCACGAGCGCTTCCTGACAATACTCTCTGGGTTCCCGTGCATCATGACGCCACTGCCTACAGGCCTACCAGTGCGAGACACATCGATCCCGGCGCACATTGATGTTGGATTCAACCGCCTCATCCGCCTGTTTCAGATCATGGACGGGCCCTTTTTGCTGTACTGGAATGCGCAGCAGAATCCGGCGCAGCCCGTGCCGGGAGTATCACTACAATGGATTGAGAGCAAGCAGGCCCAGCTCGACGAAGACGAAATCGGTGCATCTGAGGCCGAGCAGGCACTGATTGACAGCGGCCGGGGGTCCTTTACGGAGTTGCAACACGTCGATCTGTTTGTGACCAGGCTGTGGATGCGCACGCTGCTCTGGCAGTTTGGGCTTACGCACCGCTTTCTTCGCTCGGTGCCATCACAAAACATCCACGAAGGCTTGTCAATTCACTTCCCCGCGCATAGGCTCTCTGTTCAGTTGCGAGCCCTGGTCAGTCGACTAGAGAACGTGTCCACCATTGTGACACACGGTATTGGAATCTTGCAGAAGATATTTGAAATTACGAGCACGGCGGCGGACGTGCTTGCACTGCCGGTAGGCTACGGCCAGACACAAGAAGAAATAAGTAGCCGGATAGAAGATTTTGCATTTTTGGTCAAGTTTTTGTTCAGCTTTGAGAGAGCAGAAAAGGAGCAGCGAGACTACCTGCGTGAGAAGCTCGAGGGACTTCAGCAGCAGTATCCTATGGTGAACTTTGCCGACATGGTTGGGTCGAGCTCATACTGATTCTGAGTAATACAGAGTAGCACCTGTAGGAAACTGGCACATGATTAGCATGTCTCCTTTGTTTTTATTTTCCTTGCATAGGCTTGGGGTTCTTGTGGCACTTGGTGCAACTCAAGGCACCGTATACGACAGCTAATATTAGAACTTACCCCGTCCCAATATGCCCCCCATGTTTGTGTGAGGCGTTGTGTCGTGTCGTTGGTGTCAGACTCAGCCGCACCTTGTGGCCGGAAGCTTGATTTGGGACCAGCTGGACGAATGATGAGAAGGCCGATGTGGCACGCCAGGGGCTCTCATAGAAAAAGAAGAAGTAGATAGAAGGAGAAGATTCCCCGGTGCCATGCACTAGGGATGCCGGATGCATTGTTCGAGTTCCCGTGCGAATTGTAGCAGCAGTCAGTGCCTTTGTTTCGCTAGACAAGGAGTGCATGCATGCGGGATTGACGGGATGTTCGATTGACTATTGACTGGCTATAGCCATCATCTGCCTGGGTGGACAGACTAAGATCGTCGGCAAGTCGTAGTCTCGAGACCACAGCGGGAGCGGCGTGGCGGGGCCGAGCGCTTAGAGATGCTCTAGTTGGTTTTGAATGGGTTATCGTGGCCTTCCTGGAGTATCGAGTCCCACATCGGAAACGGGGATGATGAGATGTGGCGAATGAGGAGAGTTGAATGAATTCGTGTCAAGTTGAGAATGGAAGATTTGTGTTGTCGCTGTTCTTTTTGTTTTCTTTGTGTGGTTTGAGTCGAGTCACGGGATGGCAGCTGTTTGGCATGGAAGACGCTGTAGACCCTCGCTTGTTCTCGCTGCATGATGTCAGTTGAAATTGGAAATGGGAAGCCGCATTGGCCTTTTTCGAACAAAATAGCAAGCGACTAGACTACAATTGAATTACAAGTACCTCTTGCATACCGCCTACCAGGTTGTATGTATAACTGGGTATCTCGGATCGGATTCAATATCAGGCACATCCATGGACTGTACGGCACACATGCTCCACTGCTCATGCATGCAAGCCCCTACAAAATACAAAAATATCAGGTGACGCCTAAAAGGCTTCCCGGAACATGCCAATAAGACCTGCAGCCGTTGATCCCAACTTTCGGTGTCGTGTCGCAAAGCCCAAAATTCAAACCTAAGCAAATAGCATCCCCGGAGAAGCAAAAAAGCATCTACTAAGAAACAGGAAATGTGACGTGTACTTGATCTGAACAAATCATTGCTCCCCCCTTGCATATGCTAATGCATCTTTTGTTATTGCCCGGTACTCCGTCAGCCTCTCCGTATATCGGTTTGACATACGAGTTACTTTGTGATGCGAGAAACCCCCGAGAGCTTGTCTCGGGTTCGAGACCGTTGAGACTCTTTTGGCGCCCGCAGGTGACTAGAGCGGCATTCGCTGGAGCGGCTGGCGCGGCCTCGTCTCGTACTGGTACCCAGACTGTGAACCGTCTCACCGCCGGACTTGTTGAGGATGAGAGAATGTAGAAGTATAGATACATCAGCTGTGTTTCGTCGTTTTTGCTTTTTCTCTTCTGTTTTCTCTTCTTTTTCTATATATCATATTTGCTTTGGGGCGGCTGAGGCCGAAACAAAGGACTACCCTCGCATTGCACCAGATCAACGCAACTTTGCAGCTTACACCGGTCCACGATGGCTTCAGCCGCCAACCAATAAGACCGACACACTTGCCGCACTACTAGTGTTGTCTTGTCTGTCTTGGGTTGTCCCGCATGCAAAACGAATTGCATGCGAGGGGGCGGTGTTTCTACCATTGCATCTGCTTCTTTCATCTTTACCTCCCATCTCACTGTCTGTCTTTGTCTATGTCTGTGTCTGTACTCCGTATGTAGCAACTCACTCACCAACTGAGCCGACTCTCTTAATCCCGTCTCCGCACTTTAGGTCTTACTGGTGGGCTCCTGATTTGACATCCATGCGCTGTCATGAGTCCAGGTCCAAGGGCCTGTTCGCCTTATCCACCACAGCCTCGCTCAGGGTCCAGTCCAGTCCAGGCCAGTCCTCTGGTCTCTATCGGGGGCCTTGGTGCTAGGCTAGTGCTTCGTACAATACCAACCGTAGATGGGCTTCTTGTCTCTTCTTCGGTCCCAGCTATCCTCTTTTTTTTTTCAGGGTCCTCTAGATCAAAGCCGCCTCCACTCACGATAGTGCCATGTTACTAAGGTACCAACGCCACGAGAAATCGTTACGCCCGGCCAAATTACACCCGTAACAGCCGCTCGGCCGCCATCTGCACTATTTCTCTTGGGAGCTCTAGGCCACTCCGGCACGCTACAGACCCGGCCTCTTTTGATTTTCACCTGTCAACTGCTCTTCACTTCACCTTTTTCCTTTGCCAACCATCAACCTCGAGGCCTGTTACTGTAGTCTATCAAAGTCCCGAGCCTTTCCTGCTTGAGACTGAAGCGAAACTCCTCCGCCCGAGATTTTGCGGGACCACCACGACCGCTGATCCCCTCGTACTGCAGTCCTTCAACCTCGCCTGACCCTGTGGTTCCGCCCTATCCTGCATCCTGGGTGCCGTGCCGTCCCTGTGCCCTGCCCTGCATCATTCTCATCTCTCGTCTTTTTCGTCTCTCGCCTTCCATCATCGACACTGGGACATACGCATCCCAGTAGCCTCTGAGCCTGTCAACGCCGCTGGTCTGGTAACTAGGCAGGTTCGGGAGCCGTCAAGAGAGCATCAGTTTTCTCTTCCGATCTCGTTGATCTCGTCAATCGACGTAACATTGCAGCTTGATTTTGCAAGGGGCCGTTGCAGCCTTTTTTTTCGGTGTGCGTTTGAGATTTCGGAAGCAGCGCCTGGCCGCGCGCCTTCATTCGGCCAAAACTTCAACCTGTACGACCGCAAAGGAAAAAAAAATCCTCTCCCGCACAACGCCATTGGCACATCGGATAGAAGCAGCTCCAGACGATGGATGGTCGCCCCTTGCCGCATTACAGGGCTGTGTCGGAAGCAACGCGCCAGCGCGAGACGTTCAAGTGAGTTTGGCATGATAAAGCAATCCATCACTCCCTCAATCCCCTTCCTTTGGCTCGAGATACGCAGTTGAAATTGTTCGAAAATATCGTATGAGAGAATAGAGGATAAATACTGAAGATTATGGGAGAATCCTCCGCTGATACAATGTCTGAAAATAGATATGACCCGACACTCTTGTCGAATTCCAAGGTCAACAACGCGGGCGTCGCTCTGCCAAGCTCTGATCTGACGCCATCGCGAGACTTGGTCTTGACCGCCCTTGCTCAGCTGGCCGTCTTCCAGACGGGCACAGAAAGAGCCTTCATCTCCCTTTTTGACGTGGAGCATCAGTATTTTGTCGCTGAAGCAACTAGGACGCTGCTCACTTCACCAGATGACTCCGATCTGGGGCTTTGGATGGTTGGTACCGCCATTCCTCGTGCACACAGCACTTGCGAGTATACTCTTCTCGAGTCAGATCGCCTTGAGAGAGCGCGCGAGCACGCAATCCTCACAGACCCATCTCAGTTTGACCATTGCGAAAATGATGGCGATTCAACCCAGCTGCCGGTTCTCGTGGTCCCCGATCTCTCTACTGACGAGCGTTTCAAGATGAAGCCGTACTGCCGACCTGGAGGTGGACACCGCTTCTATGCTTCTGTGCCTATTCGGACGCAGAGAGGCATCAACATTGGCGTGCTCTGTGTTGTGAGCCCCGAACCAGATCGCAGATGGATCGACCGCTACTCGAATTTGATGCGTAGCCTGTCCGTGGCCATCATGGATCATCTGGAGGCCAATTTTTCAAAGGTGGCCTACCGCCGGAGCGAGCGCATGATTCGAGGCCTCGGCTACTTCGTCGAAGGAAAGGCCACCGAATCATCTTGGGCCTCAGTTGCTGGTAGGGAGACGTTTACGGAAACCCCGGACGCCTTGTTTCTGGCTCGCCAGGGACTCATGGGAGAAGCTGAGACTACTAATAACGGGCCACCTGTTTCTGAAGCGACCGCCCACTCAACTCCCAACTCTGAGAGATCTCTTTCGCCAGACGGTGACCGGCTCGACCCCAATCGCAAAAAGGACCGCCCAGGAAAGCCAGCAGCAGAGACGAAATGGGCCGACAACTTTGTTCCAGGACCCAACCCAATGATGGACACGTTTTCTGAAGCCGCCATGATCATCCGCGAGTCGCTGGAGACTGATGGATGTCTCTTCCTGGACGCAGCCCCTGGATCGTTTGGCTCCTATGGTAAGAGAAAGGGCCGCTCCTCAGGCCACCCTTCTTTCCGAGACATCGACAGTAGCAGTAACGATGACGATGAGGACGACGACGATAGCGGCAGCGATTTCGAAGAAGATGCCGAGCTAGAGTCTCAAGCAGGCGATGCTGGTGCCAACACCGGCGGTACTAACGGTACCAACGCCGAGGCCAAGCAGTGGCCAACAGCTCAGGTGCTAGGATATGCGGCAACGGAAAGCCGGCGGTCCAAGTTTGAGGACGGTTCGCTTCGGAGGATTAACATGCCGCAGAAGTTCCTCGCAAAGCTCCTCCAGAGGTATCCCAAGGGCCACATCTTCAACTTTGGTGTCAACGGAGAGCTGCAGTCGAGCGACTCGTCCGACGACGACGGTTGGCTGACGGACCTTACCCAAGACGCCATCTCGCCCCTTCAGCCCGATCCGCCGCTGCCCCCTCAGGACGACGCCTCCCAGTCTAAGCGACAGAGGCGGCCTTGGGCGCGCCACAACGAGGGAAAGATTATCCAAGAAGTGTTTCCCAAGGCCAGGAGCGTTGCCTTTGTCCCCGTCTGGGACCCTAGAAAGCAGAGGTGGTGCGCGGGAGGCTTTGTCTACACCCTGACCCCGACTCGCATCTTTACCGTGGGAGGAGAGTTGAATTTCCTACGGGCCGTGAGCATCTTGGCGATTGCAGAGACGCTCCGCTTGAAGACTTTTGCAGCTAACCAGGCAAAGTCTGATGCCCTGAGCTCTCTCTCTCACGAACTGCGCTCTCCCTTGCACGGAGCCGTACTGGGCATCGAGCTGCTTCGCGACACCGAACTGACCGTCTTCCAGGGCAACATCGCTCACACCATCGAGATTTGCTGCCGCACACTCGTCGACACGGTCGACCACCTCCTCGACTACTCCAAGGTCAATAGATTTATCCAGACGAGACGTACAGGAGGTCAAGCGTCGGAACCTAGAGGGCTACGACCAGGAACAGCCAGATCGGTCGAAGAAGGCATGCTCAGTCTCTACAAGCACATCCGGCTGGACGGCATCGTCGAAGAGGTCATGGACGGCGTCTACGCCGGCTTCAATTTCATGCACATGGCCCTGCAGCTCGCCAAGCACAAGAACTCGGCGCACTCATCGGACTGGACGGCTATGCGCCGCCTGGACGCCATGCAAGCTATGGAGGAGCTGGGGTCCAACGGCAAGATTGCGCTGGGCGAGGTGACCGTCTTCCTGGAAATCGATCACGCCTTCAACTGGCGGTTCTACACGCAGCCCGGCGCCATTCGACGCATCGTCATGAACCTGCTCGGCAACTCGCTCAAGTACACGCAAAAGGGCTCCATCAAGGTGCGCCTGACCCAGTCTAAGCCGAAGCGCAAATCGTCTGCCGACGCCATCGTCCACATCATCGTGTCCGACACTGGCAAGGGTATAGGAGAGGACTATCTGCGCAACGACCTTTTCAAGCCCTTCTCGCAGGAGGACCATCTCGCCCCTGGAACCGGCCTGGGTCTCAGCTTCGTCAAGCAGATTACGTCGCAGCTTAGGGGCCGCGTCAATGTCGACAGCCGAGTCAACGTGGGCACCATTGTCAAGGTCTCGCTGCCTCTCATGCAGACGCTGACACCTCCCGACGGCACCCCTTTACTCGCCGAGAACGAGGGCGATCTCGACAAGCACGTTGCCGAGGCCGCGGGCCTTCGCGTGCGTCTCCTGGGCTTCGATATTGGCAGGCGGGCTAAGCGACGAATGCTGGATGGGAGCTACACGGAGCTGCTCGTGGAGGTTGAGCGCATCTGCCGTGACTGGCTGGGTCTCAACATCATCACCGAGGCCGAGGCTGAACAACAGCCGCCCGACTGCGTCATCTGGATCGAAGACACGCTTGCCAACTCTCCGCTGGAGAACCTCATGCAAGGGCCTCCTTGCGTGGTGCTATGCAAAAACACATTGGTGGCGTACAAGAGCGCGGCGCAGTTTGAACGGGTCAAAGCGCACCGGATCTTTGAATTCGTTGCTCAGCCGTAAGTAGTATCCCTTGTCCCTAATATTACATGTTGGCCCCCTTTTTCCCCTTCATCATTCACTGACTTTACCTTCTCTTGTATCAGTATGGGGCCCCGTAAACTCGCCAAAGCTATAGCACTAGCCTTCAAGCGCGGCCGCGAACTGAAAGCCATGCCCCTGTCCCCCATCACGCCTCGCCAGGAATTCCTCCCCGTGGTGCCCGACCTCCTCAGCAACGTTAAGACCCAGCTGCCCGCGCCCACGCCGCGCCTTCAAGCGCTGCAGAACCTCCTCACCGAGAGCGAGAAGCCCGCAAAGCCCAGCGTCGCCGTCGTCGATGCTCCCGCTGCAGACCCCGAGCCTGCCTGCGAGCCCACGCCAGAGTTCCTGCTCGTCGAGGACAACAGCATCAACCTCGACATCCTCTCCATCTACATGAAGAAGCTCGGCCGCCCCTACCACACGGCGACCAACGGCGCCGAAGCCCTGAGCGCGTACAAGCTCAACCCGAAACACTGCAAGTACATCTTCATGGACGTGTCGATGCCCATCATGGATGGCTTTGAGGCTACGCGCCGCATCCGTGCCTACGAGCGCGACAACCAGATCAAGCCCGCCATCATCTTCGCCCTCACGGGGCTCGCCTCGGAGAGCGCCCAGCAGGAGGCCTTTGGAAGTGGCGTCGACCTGTTCCTGACCAAGCCCGTCAAGCTTAAGGAGCTGGGCATGATCCTCCGGTCCAGGGGCTTGCTTCCCGAGGAGCCCTTGGTGGTTGTGACCAAGAACGGGACTCATATGGCCTAGAGCCAATGGGCTTCTTTTTCTTATTTCTGATTACTTTCATCGTTATACTAATCTTCATTTCCATTCATCTTTTCGGTTTCAGCTCTGATTTTTAATGTTACTTCAGAGAAGAGGGTAAACATTCAAGGGTGTCAAGGGGCAAAAACAGGTTCACAGGCCACGCCGGCTAAAAGGGATAGGTTCTGGAAGGGCATCGTTTTTCTTTTTCTTTTCCTTTTCTTACTTTTTTCATTCATCTTCGACAAACAAGGTTTTCACTTTTACGACTGTCATTACTTGGGGCAAATCTAAAACAGAAGACGAAAACAAAAAAAAAAAAAATAAAAAAAATAAAGTACGCGACATTTGAATCAGACAAATCTCGCCGGACACTTACAACGAACGACACGCGTGGTTCTTTACTTTCTCTTTGTCAACACAGTTGCAATAGATACACGCACACATTTAAGGCGACATGGGGAGTATACGGAACTCAAGAGGGAACTTATGACGATGTTATGTTATTCTATAATCTTTGCTTTGCTTCAGTTATTTTTCAAGAACGGTAGATGCGGTTCGGAAATAACGGTACTTTGCATTTACTCATAATGAAATCGTACAATTTTGATAAATAACTTATATGTGTCTTATAATATGTGCGTGTGTATAAACAGTATAATCATGAAGACAGCAACACAATCGGGTTGCCATTCGTCACATTCAAGCAAAGCTGCCCATTGCCATCTGCGGAATACGTCGGACCCTTGCCTTCGTCAAACACATTCTGCCACTGGCCGTTAGGAACCTGCGTGCCGAAGCAGTACTGAGCCGAGCTCCCGCCCCCGCCGTTGGTCGTAAAGGCCACCATCTTGCCACCGGCGCGGCTGAAAGCATACGCCGTGCTCTCCACGTACAAGTGCTTGTGGTCGTTGTCGGCGAGCCCGCCCACGGCGTGCTTGGCATAGGTGAGCTTGGAGATGGCATCGTACATGTCGGACTGGGTGTTGAAGCCGCTGCGCCAGAGGTCCTCTCTGTTAGCGGGATCGTTGCTCCCTGAATAGGCCTGCTCGGTGCCGTAGTAGACAATGGGGATGCCTCGCCCGAGGATGGTGTAAGTCAGAGCGTTCTTGAGCAGAGCCGTGTCATTCTTGACACTGAGGAAGCGAGGATTGTCGTGGTTATCGACAAAGGTGCCCAGCGCAGTAGGGTCCGGGAACGAGGAGCCAATCTGGTCATGCATGTTGACCATGTCCTGCGAGGAGCCCGCCTGCTGATAGAAGCGAGTCATGGGATAGTAGATGGCATAGTTGAGCAGGCCCGGCATGAGGCTGGCGTAGGGCAGCATAAAGTTTGGGTCTCCATCAAAGACCTCGCCAATGCAGTAGACGCCCGTGGCGTTGACAAAGCCGGGCCAGTAGTCTTGTTCAACGTGCTTGACGGTGTCGATGCGGACGCCGTCGAAGCCGTAGGTCGAGACGAGGTTAGAGACCCAGTCCTGATAGAGACTCCGGATGGTAGGGCTCTGAGTGTCGAGATCCGGGAGGCCGCTGATCCAGCAGTTTTCGACGCTGGTCTGGTTGTTGTAGTCAATGTCACATTCTGGATGATACGACGAGTTCTCGTTCAGGGGAGTTGGGAGGTCGTCAGGAATGTTGGCATAGCCCATATGATTGGCGACAACGTCCACCATCATGTAGAAGCCCTGTTTTGATACTTTTTTTAGCATGACACTTTGAAAGTAGAGGTATATAGGATGGGGGGTGAAGTATGATGTACCTTGCTATGCGCAGCATCGACGAGACTCTTTAAATCCTCCGCAGAACCATAATGAGAATTAATAGAATCGATGTCGCTTGCCCAATAACCATGATAGCCCTTATCGCTGTCTATTTAAATATAAACATTAGAAGCTCATCCAACAGATAATGCGTGAGGCTGTGTGTAACTCACTCGTAACTACGGGCGTGATCCAGATGGCGTCGAATCCCATGCCCTTGATGTAGTCCAACTTGCCCTCCAGACCTTGAAACGTTCCGCCGCAGTAGTCTCCCAGGTTTCCGCACGCACTGCCTCCGGAATCATCCGCTCCGCGGGCAACACGGTCCGTAAGGGCAAAGTAAATGGTACGAGACCTCCAGTCCGCCGTGTTCGCCGAAAGGACCGGCAGAGAAAGCTGCAAGAGCAGCGGCAGAGTGAAATGAAGCTTCATCTTTGGCTTCTCCCTTGAAAATGCCGAGGTCAACCTAAAGGAATAGTAATTCAAGCTGCTTGCTTGCTTCTAGCAACTGCCAAAAAAGAAATGGCAAACCACCCCGAGATATATACTCGTATGTTGCTATATCACACGTTTTCCCCTTTTCGAAAGAAACAATATCACGGCGCATAAACGACTACATCCACTCCGCAAAACATCAATATCCACGCCTGACGAGAAAAGAGCCCGCACCACTTACAGACCTCCTGTTCTAGGCAGCCCGTGACGCTGATCCCAGATCTGCTAAGTCACCCGTCAAACACGCCCCCGACAAAGGGCCGAATGAGACATCCACAAGACTATTCGCCAGAAGCCCGTATGAAATAGCCGTCCTGCGATATAGTATATCAAAGGGGGAAGCGCCCTTACTCGTGACAAAACCGAAAAGCGAGATTCATGGAGCTCGTAGCGCGGTCAAGCCGGACGAAACAGCGCGGGAGAAAGCCCCGGAAACCACATGGCTAGTGATTATGCCTCTGTTTGGCGCCATTAGATCACCAAGTCCCGGAGCCTCGAACCCCTGCGCGCTGTCGGTTTCGGCACATCTATTGGCGACTCGCACCCGGCCGGTGGCGTTCGGGCTAGAATTGCGGGGGCAGCATCCAAGCTGGAGACGTGAAGCTGAGTGGAGGGGCAAGCAAAGCAAGGGAGATTATCCAGTGTCAGAGTTGATGGCCTGAGACGCAGACCGCCCAGAAGGTTTCGAAACTGCCGGCAGAAACTTGAACCGCCATCACCACCTACCGATATGGGCTGATGAGGACATGGGCCGAGGTACGGCACTCAACCTCTTACACCCAGCTTGCGTCTCAACCACCATCAAATAGATACCGGCAGATGCTACGCTATGCGGTGACAAATTAAATCGCCGAGGCAAACATATGCAAATCTGAGCAGCAGACTAGTAGTGTTTCTTCTCCGTCAATACCTTGCTGCGCCAAAAAAAAAAAAAAAAAAAGCCACCTGAGCTCTGAGCATCATCATCACCACCAACCAACCCCAGCTCCCAAACTCCCCCCCCAAACAGCTATCAACCACACCACACAAGCTACAAAACCCTGCCCATCATGTCCAAGCCGCCCATTCCCAACCTCCGAGACATCTCCATTGCCTCGCCATCCATCTTCCGCTCCCGCCTCGTCCTCCGTTCCGCCGCGCCCCCCACCTCGCCATCCCCAGAGCTCGACGCTCTCAACATCGACACCGTCTTCGACCTCCGCTCGGGCCTCGAGGTCTCCTCCCACTCTTCCCACGGCTCCGACTCCGCCTTTGCCGAGCAGTGGCCCGGAGGCCCTCGCCGCGTCCATGCCCCCGTATTCGCCGACGCCGACTACGGGCCCGAAGCAGTCGCCCTCCGCTTCCACGAGTATGCCTCGTCCCACCCCGTCCTCGGCTTCGTAAACGCCTACCGCTCCATCTTGAAATCCGGCGCTCCGGCGTTTGCCACCGTGCTGACGTACCTCTCTTCTGACGAGTGGGATGCGTCCGCGGAGAGACCCATCCTTGTGCACTGCACTGCAGGCAAGGATCGTACAGGCATCTTGTGCGCCTTGATATTGAGCTTGTGCAACATCCCAGACGAGGATGTGGCAAGGGAATACGGTCTTACTACCGAAGGGCTGAAGGATGCAAAGCCCACACTTGTGAAGCGGTTGATGGCGATGCCGGCTTTTGAAGGAGACCCAGATGGTGCCGAGAGGATGCTGAGTTCAACGTGAGCTCCTTTGTTTCTGTTTTCTTCTCATCAATACGTCTTGTAAGTGGATACTGACAATTGCACAACAGACCTGAGAGCATGATGGCTACGCTTGCCATGATCCGTGAGGAATGGGGCTCTGTTGAGGAGTACGTCGTCAACGAATGTAAACTTTCGCCCGAAGCCATTGCTCGCCTTCGACAGAAGCTCCTGGTTGCCAACTAGGTAGGCTTTTATTGCCATTCTGCACAATAGACGTTGGTCATATTGTATCGACAAATGAATTAGACGTGTCATGATGAATAGCCTGTTTTGTGTTGGATATATATATATAATATAGTATGTAGGTATACATTGGTTATTATACATGGCTCGTGTGGTGTATGCGTACATGTATGTATGTTAGTAATACACTTTCGTCTGATCTCTCATCGGATCAAACCATTTTTCTTTCAAAGTCGTTTCAAGGTCATTTCAATGCCACCCTCCCGCCCCGTCATTCACGCAAAGTCTATAGCCCCAGAATCTACGGCACAGACGTAGGAATCTTGACCAGACCACGCTTGCGATCATCAAACGGCGCTCCATATCTCCAGCCAGTACCCTTTCTTGACCGACCATTGCGTCCCACATCATCCGCGTTGATTTCCTTGAACCGGAATTCGTAGCGGTCCGTTGTTACTCTCGTTGTTGCCTTCTCTTCTCGCTGCTGCTCCTGCGCGATGCGTCTTGCCACCTTGTCCTCCTCCTTCTGTGTCGCCTCCTTGAATTTAGCCAGGCTTTCTTGCCGGGTCTTGCCCTCTAGAATCTCCCGCTCCATCTTGATGAGCTCAGGCTGTGGTGACCGCGCATCAACAGACAGCATGGTGTCGTGGAAGGCCTTGGCAGCGTCTTCACGGGTGAAGTGACGTGATTCTGATACTGGCACAAAGAGCTGCTGCATTGTCAACTTGTGGACGTGAATCTCATTGACGGGCTCGTGTGGCAGATTCTTCTCGCCCTCCCGGTAATACGTCTTAGGCAGCATGCTCATGACGGCTTTGGCATAGGGAGTTGCCAGCTTTTTGCCCTGTTTTCATTTTACAAGTCAGCACAGTTGTATAACACAATACGAGTATTGCTGATGAAGTAAGAGTTAAAAAAAAAAAAAAAAGATGCAGAGGTCGGCGTATTGTCAGAACAAATATAATCGTTTTTTAACCATGGAAATAAGTCTTCAAGACTAATCGAATTTTTGGAAATTGTCTCATCATGCAAAATGCACACAACTCTCTGTCTGTCTCGCTCAGGAGAAAGAATGGGTGACCGGTTGTCAAAAGGGAATCGGGAGGGCAAGAAAATTTGCAAAGCTCACCTCTCTCTGCCATTGCTTCTCTACCTCCTTTAGCCTCACAACAGCCGCCACCCGCCTGACGTCGACGCCCATCTCTGCTGAAACGGCCTTTAGTGACTCTCCTCTCCCCATGACCTTATCCCAAATCAGCTCCCTCGTATGCTCATCTAGCACTGGCTGGCTCCGAAACAGCGGATTTAGAGGAAACGGCTGGTCCTGCAGCGGCCCTAAATACCTTGGGCCTCCTTTGGGGTCGGCAAACTCTGAACCTTCCCTGCCCTTGAGCCATTGGTACATCTGCTGTCGAGCCCGGCTCATCTTCTGTTGACACGGTGTCGAGCTGAAGCTTCGCACGAATGGCGCAGACTTTGATTTGCAGGATTGAACCAGACACGCATCGACCACGGGGGCCAGCGGCGTGGCAGCCGCAGATAGTCTGGGGGCCATGTCTGTTCTTTGTGTATGCTTTTATCAATGTAGGTGCAAATTGATTCGGCTGGATCAGCTGCTCATTACGAATCGTGTCAATGGCTCAAAGGTCGCCGAGGCTTTTTTGTCGTCATGTCTTGTGAGCAAAGCTGGAGAGAGTATCAGAAAAGCGAAGCTTGGCCACAAATTTTCCGTCTCGGTGTCTTGTTCTCCCGCTTCCGGAGGGAGGGGCATAAGGCCATTGGGGGCACGCACGTTTGATGGAGAAAACGAGAAAACAACCATACCGTAATAAGCGCTAGCTGTCTCCAGTCGCATAGGTAGCTCGACATAGCTCCAGTGGCAGCAAAAGAGTAAAGAATTCATCCAGACATGATTCAAAAAACAACATGTCACCAAATTACAAGAACCGGGACCTGGGAGACAGATATCTCGTGTATATTAAGCCTGCCACTGCTCGAGTGGACGACGCAAAATGCGTATATATATAGTACTCAGCATGCTCGCCACCATACCTTGATGCGATGCCTAGCTCTTGTCGAACAAGAGAACAAAGAAAACAAAAGATAAAGAATAAAATCATCATCCGTTCAAAAGCAAAAGGAGCTTGAAACGGGTCAGCAAATCAGCGCTAGATCCATCCTCCTGAGAACCATTTTTTCCATGTATTTGAATCCCTCTTCCCCCCTAGTGTTGCGGGTTGCCCCTCGCCCAATATGAAAGCCGTTTCACAAAGAAAAAAAAAAGTCCTAGACTCCGGTGAATAACCATCCGTTTACGACGCCGACATGATCGGCCGGTTCTTTTTTGTCTTGTTTTTGTAAGCTTGTGCTTTTGCTCGCTGGGTGGCAGCCTCAATCGCTTCGGCCTTGGCTGAGAGGTCCTTCCACTTGCGCCAACCTTCAAAGTCGATGAGTGCCTGCATACAGCCCCATTCCATCACCTTACGCTCCAGCCAGACAAAGTTGACAGGCTTTGCAAAACTAAGTCAGCGTCATGTTCTTTTACGGAGCATCAATCATGCGTGGGTGTGTAGTTAAATCAGGTTACATACCTTTGTCAGAAAGTCGTTGCAGCCCGAGGCAAGAGCCTCGTGTCGGTCGCTCTGGAGAGAGCTGGCCGTGAGGGCAACGATGATAACGGGGCTCTTGAACTGGCCAATGCCCTCGAGGCGATCTTGCTCAGTGAGCTCTTCGGCCTGTGTGGTCTCGGGAATACCGGTGGGTGCGGTAGAGAAGACACCAATGTTATTGATCCTTTCCAGCCGGCGAATCTCTCTCGTGGCCTCCAGTCCGTTCATACCAGGTAGCTGAATGTCCATGAGGACCAAGTGAAAGCCACCGTTTCTCCATTTCTTGACGGCATCTCGGCCGTTCATGGCCGTTGACCATCGGACCTTGAGACGCTTAACAAAGGCCTCGAGCAGTTTCAGGTTGATTGGGTTATCTTCAACAATGAGTACGTTGATCGGAGGCACAGTGGCAGTAAGAATGGATGGAGAGGGGGTGTGGTGGTACTCCTGCTGTTGCTGCTGTTGCTGCGAGCTCCTCTTGCTCTTCTTGGGTCGTGAGCTGGGCAAGCGAGGAGACGACAGCCGCTGGGGAGGAGGAGTGCCCATGCGAGCTGACGACGTCATTTCATGGCCCGGTGACTTGGCCATGGAGCCTGAATGCGTCACAATGTGCTCTGATGAGCTCGAGTGGGTTCGCGAATGTGAGTGCCGCGAGCGATAATGCGGTGCACCATGAGCATTGGCAGCAGTCGAAGTCGTCGAGTTTGGCATGGCGCTGCTTCCGCCGCCACCTCCAGCACCACTACCTCCTCCGTTATGCAGGTTTGGCGAAGGCGTATGAGTTCTCCCAGTCCGCGAATAGTCTTGGCGGTCGTGACGCTGATCACGGTCCCTGTGCCCGCGGGGTCTGTTGCCGCCGGGAGAAGGAAGGGGAGGAATGGGAGGAAGGTGGCCCGAGCTGATGACGGTCATAGAATGGGGCAAGGCCCCGTTGGCTTGCGCGGGAACAGACATGGCAAGGCGAGGCGACGACGTGTTTCCACCTACCGGGGGGAAGTAGCCTTCGCCCGTCTCAGATGGGCGCCCATCATCGCCGCCATAGTAGGCAGCCGACGCAGAGCCGGAATGGGGAAGAGGAACGCGCGGAGACGGCTTGGGCGTCGTCGAGGTCCGGGGAATTTCAATGACGAGAGCGTCCTTGACGGTCTGGCCTGAGGGGTAGTATGCGTTGAGGGTTTTGACCATGTCTTCCTCGGGGCCCAGGGTTCGACTGCGTTGGTTGTTTTGCGTCTCCTCGCCGGCCTGGATGCGAAGAGTGAGGTCGGGTGAATCGAAAGTCTTGCCCAACGAGTTGCCATACTTGCGCAAAATCTCGTCGCGCACATCGTCAACAAGGTCGCCGGGGCGGATGCGAATTTGGGTGGCGGACGCCTTGGGTCTCATGACCCAAATCTTGGTTGGAATTTGTTCAGCCATGCTGCTGGCATCGAATTCGCCGAGGTCTGCAATGTCGTCTATCGAAGATGAGTATCCGATCAAGTCGTCGTGGCGATGAGCGATGATGGATGGTGCAGTGGGAATTGTCGAGGAAGAAAGAGGAGCAGGGCCAAGGTGTTTGGAAGAGGTCACGGAAACGGCAGGAGGGGCTTCGGCGCCTGGGGTTCCGATGGCGTTGGGCGAGGCAGTCGCGATGAGTGCGTCGCGGCTGCTGCTGTTGGCGGATGCAGACTTGTCGGCCGACTCGTCAAAAGTGACGGTTTGGTTTGGGTCGCGGCTGGCTCGACGAGGCGGCGCGGGCGGGCGCGTGGACGTGCGGGCGGCGGCAGACGAGTCTTGGGAGGAATTCGGGGCGGCACTAGACAGCACGGACGTTGGCGACGACTTGGTCAATGGAAGGCCGGCTTCAGCTTCGGCTTCGGCTGCAGCTTCGACTCGAGCAAGAGGAGAAGCAGGCGGCGGGTTAATTGGCAGAAGTGACGCGGAAGTAAGATTCAGCGGGCCATGGCCGGCGCCGGGTGTGGGCGGAGCGTCGATGCCGCGGCCGGTGGCAGCGACGTGCTCAGCAGCTGCCGGCGAGGCGGAGGGGGCCTGTTGCTGGGACTGAGACGAGGACTGCGGGTACGTGGATCGCGGTTGCGATTGCGAGGGCGAAGGCGATTGCGACTCGTCCTCGTCGATGCTGTCGAGGCTGGGCAGGCTGGGAATGCTAGGCAAGATGCTTGGGCCGGGCGTCGGGGGGGCGAGAGGAGGAAAAGTCAGCAGCGCCGAAGGAGTTGGCAAAGGAGGAGATGGAAGCGAAAACGGTGGCGCTGGCTGGCGTGGGCGTTTCTGCACCTGTCTCTGCTGCTGTTTCTGATTCTGCTGCAGATCGCCGCCAGGAATGGGGCCGCCAGCAGAAACGACAGCGCCGCCTGTGCCTGTGCTTGTTGTACCTGTACCGCCAGCGTCGGCGGCAGTAATACGAGGACTAGCACTAGCAGCGTCCGTGGTGCCAGCAATAGTTCCCTGGTCGCTGTTAATAACCGCCATACCTTGTCCGTCGAGCTGGCTCTGGTCCGTCTCGTAGCGGCTCGCTTCTTCACTGTTTAGGCTTCGGCGCGGACTCTGACCCTGAACGCGGGTCCCTGCCGAGGCCGGGAGCTGGTGCGGGCGCTGTGGTTGCCGTTGGTCTAGCGCTGGTAGTGCCTGTACCATCAGCTCTCCTGTCAGGGCCTGGCGCTGGAGATTGCTCATGGCAGCGGGGGAAGCGGGATCAGAAGCAGAATCAAACGTAGCAGCAGCTGCTGCCTCCGTGTCGACGCCTTGATGCTGATGTTGGTCGTAGTCTTGATCGTCGTTGGCCCCCTTTTCCTCTCCAATACTGTCGAAATAGCCCTGGGCATGCTTGGACAGCTGCGGTGTGGTAGCTTCTGTTGGCGCCACAGGTATCTGGGATGTTGGTGATACCGGCGAGACTGGCGACAGATGGAAAGCCGCGCTGTCAGGGACGCTTCTTCGCTTCTCAGCGTCCGCAGCCTGCTTGGGCTTCTGCCACATCCTCCAATGCTGCCTCGTGCGCTGCTGCTCAGCGTCGTTGCTTGTCAGGGCGGAGTCACCAGCTTCGCTGTTATCGTCACCGCCGCCGCAGCCTCCTATTCCTACTTCTCCGTCTTCCGTCATCAGCTCCAGAGACAGCGTCAGTGTCTGGGATGAGGGCTCACGTGGGAATGGGAACGAGGGCCTCCTCTGGCTGATGATGCCGGGCGTCGTGGGCGGCGACGAAGAGTCACCACCCTCATCACCTGGAACTGACACCTCGGACTGGCGCCGTCGCCGCCTGAACAGCGTTGCCTTGAGCTTGTTAGCGATGTCCGGCGCCATCCTCCTTCAGCCTCGTTTGCTGCCCTGAAGCAGAAGCGGGAGCGGCAGCAGGATCAGGCGCAACCAAGAGGCGTGCCATGCAAGACAGACAAGGGGGATTGAAAATGAGGCTGATGGGGGGCGGAGATTAGAGAGTCGGGATCTGATGAGTCCTGGAGATTATCCGAGAGATAGAGACGGCAAGGGACCTGATGGGCTGAGGAGAAGAAGACGACGACGGGATTGCTAGAACCGAGAAGATATTAAGTGGAAGGCCGACAGGCCAGTGGACAGGTAAAGAAAGGAAAAAAGAACGAATGCCAAAGAGAGACAAAATCAGTGGGCGAAGTGGGAAGAGGGAAAGAAAAGAGGAAGAAGCTTCCGAAGTCGAGAGAAAGTGAGAGAAGGAGAATCGAGATGGAGGAGAGTGAAAAACCGCCGACCCTTAGGGCATCACGACCGCGCATGCAGCTCGCATGATCAGTCGTATTTTGGCGCTTGGACTCGTTGCTCCTGCTCTCGCGTGGTTGTTTGGGGTTGAGGGAGGCGAGGCGAGGCGAGCAGATGAATCGGTTTCTTATGCGAGTGATGGGCTCCAGTCAGTGGAAGGAAGGTACCTGTGCGGGAGTACTGTACTGCTGGACGGACGTTGACGAGGCCTCGCCTTGCTTTTGGGTCTTGCTCTGCCTTGCCTTGCCAGAGCGCAAGTCGAGCCAAACGGAACCAAGCCAAATGGGCTGCAGCCTCTTGGGTCCAGTCCACTGCAAGCACAGGTACCGGTACCTACGGGGCACTGACAGGGGACTGCAGTTAATGCTGGCATGGATGGGATGGGATGGATGGATGGATATGCGAAATCCAGGCCAGGCAGGGTAGCCCGCAGGTGTGATTGATACCCGTTTGTGCGGGCATGTAGCATTGACGAGTGCAAGTGCATTCAATAATACTCAATTGTACATTGTCGTGGTGTTCAAATGCATCCATGGGTTGATCAATACAACCGCTATTCACCTGGATGGAGGGACCGCCGTGGCCCGGGCAAATTTGTCCTCATCCTTGTAGGGGAGGGCCGTCACCTTGACTCGCATCAAATAGTATGGAGCGACCCTTTTTTTTTCTCGATCCCCCAAGCCCAAGCTCCTCTCACCCATGCTCCAGGCCATGTTCGCGAGATGTGCTCAAGCTAGCACCGTCTCTGATGCTCCGCAGTAGCAGCATTAGTAGCATCGTGCTCCCTACTCGGTGCATGTGCCTGTACTGAACTTGTACGAGAGCACAATGAAAGTGCCTTCTGTGGTAGCCTGTAAATAAACGAATTGGGCGGGCGAGAATGACGAGTCGGTGATCAATGGACGTCCCCATTCCGGACCGTTCTGCCAGCTCTGTTCAGTTCGCCATGCAGTCTGAGCATCCTTTGATGCTAGCTCAGGTGGCCACTCCTTTATCGACAGCCGCTGAGGCTACCGTCCAGCACAAAGCTACAGGGGGGTGAGGGTCCAGATGAGAACCTGGAAGGGGAGAACAGTTGAGGCTGCCGGAGGGTCTCTGATAGGCGTCCTAAGCGGATGCACCGGGGGCAATCATCCGCCTGCAAACCAAAAGCAGCCAGGGATTTGGGCGAGAAAGAGGGGAGCTCCGGATGGTGGCGCTGCACCAGCAATCTAGTGCTGGCTGTGGCGGCTGGTCTGGTTAACGCTCCAGTTTCCACAATCCATGTCCGCCAAACATCTGGTTTCGCGCATGAAACGTGGAATCTCGATTCTAGGTTGATGTTCGATGTCCAGGTTAATGTTCGATGTCCGGGCTGATGTTTTGTTTTCCATCTTGTTTTCATTAGGTTGGCTTTTTTCTTTTCATGGGTCCCCCATGCCACATGGGTCGTAGGGATTAGTACGACGGGAGTACAGGCGTCTAATCGTCTCTGGGTTGTTCAGTACTCGTACTAAGAGTTTCAAATTGGTAGCTTGTTTATGCATCGAATCATCCAAGCACAAGCAAGCATCCTCACGATGCCCGAGTCTTTGGTGAAACAGCCATGCACGTGTTGTGTTACTCCGCAGAGAGACCTGGAGGAATCGAAAGGCAGACCAGACAAACGAAGAAGAAAATCGGGCCATTCTCTTACCAGTGCGCTGTGTTGCTGCTGGAAGTTCCGCCCGTCTGTACAGACTACAGGCATGATAGGTATACGAGAGAGGGGGGGCGCTCTATTTGCCGCTTCGTGATGGACGCCAATTCGTCGAGCCCTGTCGAGTATGTGGTTGCAACGCAGCCAACCCGCCCCGTAAGTGCTGCTCTGTTGCATGAAGCGTGCGCGCAAGAGGCTCAACAAGGAAGTGCCAGACATGCACAGCAGCCGGCTATCACCTAGGGATCAGCTTTAGGGGGGGCCATCATAGATCCTGCGTGTAAAGCCATCCATCTCTAGACAGCTCCCCCCCCCCCCCCCCTCACATGTGAATTGGCTGTGCGTGTCACGACAGGCGCCACGGTTTGGCTCGAGCTGGGCGGGCGTTGGTGCACGCATGGGCTACTGCTGCAGCTATCGTACGAGAATACGGACTTGCGAGGTTGGCTTGTCCTGTTGCCATTTGACCAACTCACCAGCCGCGGCATTGAATCATCAAGTGCCAGACTCGAGGTCTTTCGTCTCGCCGCGTGTACGAAGCTGCATATCTCACAGCCCCCGAGCACAAGTGCGTGGACTCGCATACATATGCTTAGGCCTGTAACAGGGCAAACATTGAGCCCAGGCCGGCGAACAAAACCCGCACAGTCGCTGACATATCAGCAAACAAGTGGCAGGTGGATGACAATGTGATGCATCACAAACATAGAAGTGTTCGGTCAGCCACAAGTCTCAATGTGATGCACTTTGACTGCAACTTCTGAAGATTTGCTTGTACCGGTACCCCGTCAAGCTTCAATGTTGCCACCGTTGAGGGCACATGTGCTCGCTTAGGCCGATCACCGTTTGCAACGTCAAATATTATTGCATCCATGCTCATCATGTTGTAAGCTGGGTTTGCACGTTAGCCATTCTTCTTTCCCTTCTCCTTTATTTTCCCCTCCTTCCCTATCTTTGTTATTCTTGATATTCTCCTCCTCTTACTTCGTCTTTTCCTCTGTTATCGTCGTTTTCGTCCGTCTCAGCTTGTTCAAAGGCAATAGCTACCCTGTAGACAAGGAGTGAACTGAAGAGGGGAAGAAATGTGCCAACTTAAATCTTGGCCATGGGAGAAGAGGGGCGAGATCATCTTGCCCGGGCGGCTGTCAAGTCGGAATAGAGTGTGTCTAGGCTAGGCGCCAGCAGGGTGCTCATCTCCACTGTAGCTCCTTCGTGGGACTAGCTAGCAACGCAACTAGCTGCGAAGCTACAGTGCTCGATGCTGGATATAAGCACAAGAACTGTGAGTCCAGCATGGACATGGATCCTCCTTTGTTTCTCCGGCAGTGAATTGAAGCTGCTCCCTGCATCCGGCCACTGAGAAATGATTACCTAGTATCAAATACCTTGGACATGTGTAGCCGTAGCACCAAATACTCGTGCAGGTGCAGTGCAGTAATGGTTCTGGGCTGGTACTGGTACTGGCGCTCTGGACTTCCGGCGTGTCATTCGCCCCCCAAAAACCCCCCAGATCCTGCACGAGCTGAGCTGCCCCAGGGATCGGGCCTTGATTGATGGAGGTGAATTCGAGAGCTGGCGAGAAAAGCGGAGCCCCGTGCAATAATTCCGTGGCCCCCACCCGAGCTCTTCTTGTACCTGCATTGCATGGGAATTGCCAGCACACAAGCTCTCCAACCTGCTCACGGCCCAGCTTGTCTCGCCGTGCTATGAGTTGTCTCCTCTGTCTTGTATCCAACGAACCTGGTCCTGGAAGGCTGCAGCCTCACTGCCTTACATTCTCGTACGCCGCCAGCCAGTGCTAGCATCCGCATCTCCCGTGGCTTGTCGCGGTGCAGCAAGCCCCCGTCTGTCCTTGGTCACAGAGCGCCATCATCATGCCAGCGTCGTTGTCACCAAGCCCTCAGTCCTCTCAGTCATCCCTGATGGAGGCCATTCCAGATGACAAGGGTCCTGATTTGACCCTGGATAGGCCTTTGCCCCGACGCCCCAGGACGCCCGCTAAGCTCCTGCGCCTTGGGGTGCGGAATCGCCGCCACGAGTACCTGGCGAAAAACCCATCGTATTTTGACAATCTGGAACATGAACTTGCTGGTATGATATCGCATCTCATTTTTTTGATCTCTCTCCTATTGTCGGCTGATGGGTCATGTCGACGATCCTGTAGCCTCGAGAGAGAGCTCACCATCCCTTTCCAAACCTGACTTGACCTTGAAACCAACCATTGCGGTGTCGTGTAGATCCTGTCCTGTATGAGCGTCTTGTCAAGAGATTCCAGACTCCAACCGAACGAGAGGCAGAAGGAAAAGCCAAGGGCTATAGTCGCACTCTCGAAGCAGATCTCGTTAGAGGCGAGACAAATCTCTCAAACCTCTATCCAGAACGAGAGCAGGGTAGCCGAACACCACAAGATTCAAAAGTGCTAGGCGACGGAGGCGCGGGCACCAATGCATGGGACGCCGACGCAGAGGACAAGGAACACGGCAAACAGCTTTGGCATGCGTACCTCGAAGTCCGCTTTGTGGAGGGACTAGATGAAGACTTTGATTATGAAAAGGTTGATGACAATTATAAATACGACACCATGGCGATTCAGGACGCTGAGGATGCTTGGTTCGATGACGAAGAGCCCAGCTGGGTAGATGGGGAAACGCAGTTTCCCGTTCGGTTAGGAGAGACGGGTATCCAAGATTTTTGAATCTCATTGGTAGAAGCTCTCGAGGTCTTGAACCTTTTCATTCTATAGGGTGTCTCGGCTGACGGCTGGGAAAAGTGGACAGCCCTCTGAGTTGCCGAGTATATGGCATTGCCGGGCATGGTATCGCAGAGGACAAGGCTTCCGCAAGCATCTGGCCATCGCTAGTGAGGGTCTATGTCATGAAGATTGCTTGATAAACCTTCGTGTCTGTGAAATACCGATCCATAGAATTTGTCTCCGTAAAAGTCTGTCTTCGTACCCAACGGACAAGCTTTACGCTCCGGCTCGGTCCGCTTTGCCCAATAAGGCACACATGGCATGGTGCCGACATGTTCATGTGCTTGCAAGATAATCATAGTCGCACTTGTTCAGTATCCACAGCACCGTTCCTATAAGTTGCAATCGCTTGTAAGCTGTTGACAGCAAGAAGATCGCAACATATGACGTAAAGGAAATGTAGAGGCCGAATAATCGCGGTGAATACAGTAGTACTCCGTAATAGCAAAGGCCTTGTTTGACCTGCCTGATTGAGAAAGGTAATATTCTCCACACGACACTGAGCAGATGTTTGTTTCGCTCGCCCAGAGACCAGAATGCTGCCATTTTCAAGATAGAAAACGACGAGAATGCAGAGCTTGAATTTGTAGTTCAAACATCGGCAAAGCTGTCATCTTCATTCGTCTAGCCTGCGCTAACGAAGCGATCAACACCCACGATCTGCCTAAGCTGAGAGCATGAGATGCTGTGATTCTTGATAATAGCCGCATCGTATTGCAGTGTGATGGTGGAGCAGCTGCCTTTAGTTTGCACACTAGATGATAATACAAAGTGATTAGCGCGTATACCTCCCATATCCGTCAGAAACAAACCTACAGCTCACTCAAGTATAGTCGAATGTCGGGTATCGAGATCGAGTGGGTTTCTGACAATGGCTTGCCCCTAACAGGAGCACCGGAGTGAGTTTTCTTCTGAATTGAATGTTATATCATGGCTCTTGTCCTCGACACATCCAAACCATTCAATGCCCCTACAATCGCAAGTTGCGAAAGAGCAGACGTCCACCAGGCTCCCAACTCGCATCGGTGTATTGTCAGCATGTCTGCCCGCATAAACTCCCACGTTAGCAGGCCTACAAACAGGAATTATCCCCTGTTTGACACCGGTAGTCAAAGATTCTCCCGCAGCTATGGGTCGTTATGCCATCCGTCGGCGAATAGGACTTTAGCCGACACTGTTTCAACTTGGAAGAGACAGGCAAGTGGTACTGCCCCAACTCCGAAGCAGAGCTCGAATGCGGGGTTCAAATGGTAATCACGAAACGAATCGTGTGGTAAACTTCATCGCAATGTCATATTTTCGAGGATCTCTTGGCAGGGGCTGTAAGCCCTTTGCCGTCAGCATCGATCGATGTTCTGTCCCGACGGGATTATCAACCCGCGTCTTCCGGTATGGCGGAATATTCACGTATAAGTATGGCCCAGAGAAGCAATGGGAATTGCAATCCAAAGTGTCGAGAAGCAAGATTGACTAGACGCGGTCGGAGGAGTTACTTGTCAATATGCGTATATCCTTCAAGTTGGCTTGCACCTTATTGTGCTCTGGGGCTGCTGTGAACGCACAGTCGCCAACAGTAAACTTGGGATATGCGACCTATCAAGGTACGACATCTGGTGGGATCAATAGGTTTCTGGGTATGAGGTATGCCGCAGCTCCGACAGGAAATTTGAGATGGAAAGCGCCCACGGCTCCTCCTATAGTGTCTGGAGTCCAACAGGCTACACAGGTATGTTTCTCAATCCAACATCTCTCCCTCCCCCGTCACTGACATTCTTTCTTTGTCGTCGTGCTTAGTTTGGGAATGTTTGTATGGCCACCAATGCCGGGCCATCGCCGCAGGGCCAGAGCGAAGATTGTCTCTTTGTCAATGTTTGGGCACCTTCAAGTGCTGGCCCCAACTCTAAGCTCCCCGTGTGGGTTTTCATTCAAGGTGGAGGGTTCGAAAGCTTGGCTTCTGCTGGAACAGACGGCAGTGGAGCGGTAGCCAACTCGGGAAACAACATTGTCTTGGTGACTCTCAATTATCGAGTGGGAATCTTTGGTTTCCTTGCCAGTTCGCAGATCCAGGCCAATGGAGTAGCGAATGCCGGCCTATATGACCAGCAAGCTGCCCTGCAATGGGTACAACAGCACATTGCTCAGTTTGGTGGTGACCCGGCTCATGTTATCATCCATGGACAGAGTGCTGGTGCAGAGGCAGCGTCATTGCAACTTCTCTCCTTTGGTGGTAAAAACCAAGGCCTTTTCGTCGGGGCCATGTTTGAATCTCTCCCTGAAATCACCCAGCCAAAGGTGTCAGAGATTCAATTCCAGTACGATGCTCTCGTTAGCAACGCGGGATGCAGCTCCAGCTCTGATCCACTCTCTTGTCTTCGTGGCCTCAGTACTACAGCCTTGCAGCGGTTCAACGTACCCATCGTCTATCCTGGCCGGCCAAATGCTCCGAATTACCCGTATGTACCATGCGTTGACGGTGTATTCTTGCAAACCGGTGCATACGAAGCATTCCAAGCTGGGAAGTTCGTCAAGGTTCCCATGTTTTTCGGAAGCGTCACAGATGAAGGGACGACCTTGGGTGCCCCCAACGCGGCATCGTCCAGCGATATTCAGACTTTCTTCCAGAACAATTATCCTCGCTTGTCAAGCCAGAATACGTCTGCGATCATTCAGCAGTATCCTCAGAATATAGAGCCCCCATTCAACAACCACGCGGCCTGGTTTCCAGCCGCCGAGCTCGCGTACGGAGACGTGCTCGTCACTTGCCACGGACTCAACTTTGGGAAATATTTCATACAGGCTGGGCAACCAATCTGGACATACCGCTTCAATGTCTTGACTCAGAGTAACATTGCAAGCGGAGTCGGTGTCCCTCACGGGTTTGATCTTGGTGCAGTTTTTGGAGGTGGCTACGACAACTCCGATCAGACCAACGTGGCTCGTTTGCAAGGATACTACATATCCTTCGTCCGGTCGCTAAACCCAAACACATTTGCGTTTTCTGGTTCAACATCATGGCCGCAGTGGAACGGACAGGCAGGAGGACAGAGGCTTGTGATCAACAACAACAACACGGTAGTTGAATCTGTCCCGCAAGCTCAGATGAGTCGGTGTGCTTTTTGGGAGAGCTTGGCTGCACAGCTGGAGATTTAGTGGCCTTCGAATAGTGGTAGTAATAATGACAATTTTTGAGCCATCAGAAAGCTCTGGACGTTCGTGATTGACTTTGTGCGCAAGTGTTGTGATTTTTGGCGACGAGGAGGAGCATCGATGTGAGCTTTGAACGCTTTTTTCCTTCTCCAAATGTCAGCATATGTAGACACTGCAGGAATCCAAGAAATGTTGAGAGGGAAAGGGTGTTTACGTACTTGTTGCGTGAAGACACCTTTGACTCGGTCCGTGGAAGCTTGTGGGTTTGCTGAATGCCTCTCTCTCTCTCCATCTCTCCTTTTTTTCTTTCTTTTTTCCTTTTCCTTTTTTTTTTTCACCAAGTCCATTTCTTTTCCTTCCCGTCTCTGTTATCAAGATCATAGGCCTCCGGGATTGGCAAATACATAGGCACAGAGGAGTGCGCGAAAGACACAGAAGAGAGCGTCAAAGAAATGAGAATACAGTGCGTAGAAGACACGAAAAACAGTATGTGGAAGACATAGAAGTGTGCGTGGAAGAAGACAGAGAAGAGTTCGTGGAAGAAATACAGAAGAGTTCGTAAAAGGAAATATAGAAAAGTGCGTGGAAGAAGACACTGAAGAGTGCGTGAAATTCACAACAGAATATCTAGCGAATGAGTAAGCGTTTGTGGATTGTATAATGGGGTACAGTTTCTCTCACCTTCAACTCCAATCTGTCGAGGCTAAAGTCTCGGCCCAAGTTGGCAAAGAAGCTGGCAAGGCTGCACCATTGGAAATGTTGAAATTGTATGCTGACATGGCTCCGACGACGTCAGAGGCAGACATCGGCTAGATGTTTGACAATTGGAGCTGGTCAGAACATCAGTCGTCAGGAGTCCGGCGTTGTGCCAGTTACAGCACATCGCCTAGTGCCGACAGACTTCCTGGCGATATGCTGGATGATGGCCCGACCACATGTGTTTGTGGTGTGGCCGCAGGCTTTGACAGCTCTCTGGTGGATGCCAGATGCCATGTTGCCCCACCAGTGGAATTGTACGTCAGTGTATTGTAAGGCAAAGAAAATGATGATGCCTGAGATGGCGATACCGCAGGATCAGGCTGCTGAGAGAACAAAGTTGTACTGGGGAAACCCAGTTAGCTTGGAGAGCTGCCGAAGGGAGTTTGGGGGAAATCGCTTACCTTGGACCAAAAGGATACAAACCGAGTATCACAGCAGTAATGAAAGCTGAAATGAGCTGATAGCACGCAATCTGGTTGCAGAGTCACTCGTGGATATCTGCGGTGAGTTGTGAAGAGGAGTGTAGGACAACGCTGCAATGAAACTACACGTGTGGGAGGATTGCGTGGATGCAGAGATCGGTGTGGTACATGGGGGCCGAGTCTCTTTGCCGGCTGGCGATAGCATTGAAGCTTAGGCTGTTGATGAAAACAGCATGCCAAGAATATTCAAGGTTTCAGTGGAAAATGTAATCTAAGTTGAGAAAAATCAGTAGCTGACATCTCGCAGTTCCTCGAGGCAGAGCGCTCCATTGCAGAGATCATCTGGGGAAAAGGTAAATCATACATGACCTGTTTGTTTGTCAAACCACCTGCAGAAGAAAGGACTTCCAGGCGCCAAAGTCATGAACAAATGAGAAGATGCAAACACCTGTTGTCTTGTTGTCTGGTTGAAAAGGCGTGGTTAAATGAATGAAGGAAGTGGACGGATAGGAGATGGAAGAAAGAAATGAAAAGGCTTTGTTCCCTCCACGAAGTTGAAGTTGACTTACCCCGCACTATGCCTGCTACTTTATCGAGAGCTTTCGCGTTCGTGACGTTTTCTTGCTTGTTTTTGTAGAATAGGCGAGCTTCGTCGGGCAGTTGCAACTTAAAAGTCTCCAGTAACATGGCAAGAAGAAGTTGCACATTGGTTCAGAGGTGAAAAGCGTGATTTATTTTTTTCAGAACCGTTTGAATAGAAGGGCCTGGACTAAAGATACAAAGGAACCTGCAGAAATCGTCTGCAGAAAGAATTGATGGTGCTGGTACCCAGAGTCACAGCAGGCCACCATTATCAGCTGCCTGTGCATCTAGAATGCGGTGCTGCAGCGAGAATCATCTTCATTGGCCAAATTTCTCTTCTCCCTCTTCTACCTCTTTTGAATGTTCCTCCGAGTATTGCAAGTAATTACATATACTCGGCAAATAGTGAGTCGTAATCATAGTCCGGGAGCTTCTTTTTATACTTGAGCTGATCAACGTCCTCTGGGCCAGAAACCGTTATTCGACACCCTCTGATATCTCTATTGGCAAGAATGGTCTCATAGACATGGGCAAATTCGGAGGATTTCATCCGATTATCCCCTCCTTCCTCCTCGACGACCGAATCATAGTCGACGCGATAGCCCAGATACACCTCATTGAAGCGAACATTGGTCTTGAGGTTCTCTAGACAGGCTACGCTTGCCAAGGAGAAAAGAGCGCCTTGCGATATAGCTGTGACGCCAGCAAAACCCAAGTCGCCCAGTGATCCTGTTACGAGCGTCCAGGTGGCGTCAGGATATCCTTGATCGATCAAGTACGGAATGGTAGCTCGATAGGCCACTGCGTCTACGAATCAGTGCGAACGTTTCGTTTCTGGGAAGGGGATCCTGATTACAAAAGTTTCCCTCCAAGTTGATGCTCATGATATCGCGGAAGGCGGACATTTGAAGATTTTGTGTGGGATGTGTGGTCTCCATCTTGCCGACTACCTTGCCGCATTGACAAATTAGAAAGATGTACGGGAGGATATCGAGGAGGTTGATTTCTGTACCCACCGGCAGAAAAGACGTGTTGGAAATCTGGGAGTTCACCGGCTTTGACTCTGTCAACCACTTTTTGAACGCTGCTCTCATCTGTTGCCTGAGCCTCAACGAAGGTGATTCCATCCTTTGTCCCAACGTGTTGTACAATTTTCTGTTCTGCAGCACTGTTTCGGACTATGGCGAGCACTCGGCGCCCGCTTCGCAAAGCAGCTATTATGACAGAAACCCCTATGTTGCCAGAAGCTCCGACTACGAGTACAGTTTCCATTGAGTTTCTCTGGAGATGCACGGATGTTTAATCATAGTTGGGGGCTTGCAACCCGACAGTTGCAATTCAGTTTGCCAGAAGCTGAGCTATCATCTGGAGCTGGGCTGCTTTTATATCTTGGCCGTGGGTGGTGTCAACTTAAATGACGTTATGCAACGCAACAGTATTCTTCATCTCATTGCCAGCTGAGATGGTGGAACAGGGTCGAGAATCTAATATGCACTATGTACCCGCCGATCCAATGGGAAACTCTAATTTTTCCCTCTGAATCTATACAACCATCAAATCTGAGATCTAGACTATGAGTTCATCAGCATTTTTGCAGTGCTTTTGGCGCTGTTGAATTAGTGCTATTCGACATCCGCTTCTGGAAGATGGGTTGAGCAAGCCATCGTTAAAACTTACAGGACTGGCTGCAGGTTATCATCCAGATCTTCAACACGCCAAAGTCTTCAGCCTGATGGATCTTCTCATCGCTTGATGTCTATACGGGCTTCGTGAAAGAATAATTCAAAGTTGCTGTGAACATCTGCCATCTTGGAGCTAGACACTTGGCATTGTGTCAAGTCGTCGTGATGAAACGCCCAGCATGAATTCTCAACAACCGGCTCAAACTCTATTTCACGCCGCGGATCCTTCGTGGCTCAAGCCGAATTACAAATGCTCTAGAGCTCCGAGGAGATCGACAAAATATTCGGTACTTGCTACTTGGGATAGACTTTGGAGAGAATATGTCCTGGGCCCCTTGATCCAAGCTGTTTGTGTGTACTCCAGAAGTTACTGAGGCACGAAATTACATGGCGTTGGATCGAGACAATAGACAGCGTGATGAAACGCCATACGCGGGGTAATGGAACGTGTCAAGCAGTCAAACCCATCTCCCTCTGCCAGATATGCTGCTACGTAACTCATTTTTATCTCTGCCTCCCGCAAGGATTGGTTCCAATGGCTATGCAAACAGCTATCCAGATCAAAGGCCCTGGCAAGGTCCAAATTGTCAAGGATACTCCCATGCCCAAACTCCGTGACGACTACATCATCGTCAAAACAGCAGCTGTTGCATTAAATCCGACCGATTGGAAACAAATCGATTACCTACCTAGCCCTGGAGCGATTGTGGGCTGCGATTACAGTGGTGTCGTAGAGCGGGTTGGTCCTGCTGTCAAGCATGGGCCTCACGTTGGTGATAGAGTCATGGGAATGGTTCACGGCAGTGAGTGCTTGACTTTTCAGACAATGCCATCATATTTAATAACCAGTGTTCTATTTGCCATAGGCAACCACTCGAACCACCAAGATGGAGCGTTTGCAGAACATGTCGCTGCCAAAGGAGATTTACAGATAAAAATTCCCGATTTCATGACATTTGAAGAGGCTGCAACATTAGGCGCCGGTATTATTACCGTAGGCAAGAGCCTCTATGAGTCTTTGGAGCTGCCTCTACCTGATGATCCACCAATGCGGCCATTTCCTGTCTTGATATATGGAGGCAGCACTGCGACAGGCACCCTTGCAATTCAATTTGCTAAGCTGTGAGTGGACAACATCTAACTAAGATGCTGCACTCAGAGTGTGTGTTGTTAATCTTGTTCAGATCCGGCTTGGAAGTTGTCACAACTTGTTCTCCCAAAAACTTTCACCTTGTTCACAACCTCGGAGCAGACCATGTATATGACTACAACTCACCAAGCTGCGCCCCTTCTATCCGAAAAATTACCAAGAACCGACTTGCCCACGTATTTGACACCATCTCGACCCCCGAAACGGCAGAGATTTGTTGCAATGCCATCGGCAGCCAAGGTGGCAAGTATGCTGGTCTCAGTGGCCTAGAAGAGCTTCCGCGTGGGGATGTGACCAACCTTCATGTTATGGCTTACACGGCTTTTGGAGAAGCGTTCGACTTTGGAGATGAGAAAGTGCCTGCCAACCCCAATGGGTATGACTTCGCGGTTAAGTTTATGGGACTGGCTCAAGAGTTGCTATGGCAGGGCAGAATTAAGCCGCATCCCCAGAACGTGAGGACAGGAGGATGGAATGGTGTTTTGGATGGGCTGCAAGAGATGCGGGAGGGGAAAGTATCCGGAGAGAAGCTGGTGTACCCTGTTTAAGACGAAGGATGCATGCACCCAAGAAAGATCTAGGTTTCTCATGGCTGAACGCCTTTGCTTTTACCGTTGAGACCAGAGCCTGGGTTGGAATGAATCACCATAATATTGATCACCAAATTGAGGCATAGAGTGCAGGGGTCGAGAGTATTCGAGATAATCATACGCTCAAAGTAAGCAAAAAGAGGTATACGAGATCGCCGTTCAGTATTGTCTAGCTTGGAGCGTGACAATATGGACTGTAAGATGTAGGAAGCAGTCTGTTGGCTACACTGAGTTCCAACACTCCCAGCTGGATATCTCCGATATGCATCTTCTTACCCGACAGATTTCTTCACCTTTTACTGACTGACAATTTGCAATATTCATGATATTCTCTACAGTAAGGTCCCCTTTACAACTGTCCCGCAGGCCCAGCAGATGGCTCATGAATGATCAAGGAGGTGGAAGAAGACACAATCGCCAAGATATGAGCGCTATAATGGCAATAAGCGGGAATGTTTTGATCATCCGTGGGATTTTGTGTGCTTATCTCGATTATCCAACCCATACCTCCAAAGTGTCAAAGTCTTCTACAACTGACGTCGCTTGCCTGGCTTTATAATGCATCTTCCACTTCGCGGCTGAGTATCAGTGCATATCAAGTCATCCAATATGATTCATCAGTATATTGGAAAGTCTGGCTTGGGAAGTGGAGACGGTAGAAGATACAGTCTTGTCATCCTACGGAAAAGTTATGCCGAGCCGCTGGAAAAAACAATTTCTTTATTATCGTGCAACTTTTTGGAAGCTCTTGTGGATCTGTGACAAACAAGCTAACGCTCAATCTAGATAAAGTACCATGCCATCTTAAGAAGAAGACGATGACAAAGGAATCGATGCCGATTCCAGTGGATCTACCCCATGCTCACCATGTCGCCCGTGTTCTTGTGTGGTTGCGTAGAGTGGAGTATCTTGCCTGTCCAACCGCTCAAGAAGCTGCCTGAGTTGCTCGTTTGTCTTTTCAGCTTGCAGAGTCAGCTGGTGACGATAGAAATCGAGGCTTGGTAATCTGGAAGAGTGTTGCTCTTTGACAACCGGTGTTGACTGAGCACACATTTTTTGCGTCTCGGCGGTGCTCAGTGAGTATTCGAATCAAGATGTGGTTGCACTTCAAGGAAAGTAAATGCAGAGAGACTTTTTGTCAAGCCTGGCTGTTTTGGCACTGTATTCTAGGCAAATCTAGAAGAAATTCATCAGCTTTTAGTTTTCACTGGAGCCCACGACTGGTGTCTTACTCTGTACTTTGTCTTACACCGTACTCTGTGCAAGCATGCAAAACAACGAGCTGCTTGCCGTGTGACTTGATTCAAGGTGATGTTGCTGGAATATATGATCGAATGAGCAGTTGCCCGTCTGGGATCGCAAGAGGATTCTTTTTTTCTCACCACCATACTCTACCAGACCCGAGGCCACGAGAAGCTGTGCCGTCCAAATATATGAACTCGACTGCCGGGGGCATTATCCCAAAACGGAAGTTACACACTACCAGATGCTTATACCAATTAGCCTCGATTTTTCTGGGGACATTGACGTGGTTCGCTCTAGATCCGCCACTTTATTGGCCGTGATATGCCCTAATCTGGAGATGACCTGCCGTGGCCTGCGCTAGGCATGTCCTCCCCTTGCCTATTTGAGTAGAAAAAGGGATATTGAGAGGTGAGTGTTGTGAAGCAACAGCATGATCCCACGAGGCGTTGCACGAGGCGCTGCAATCTTGACGGCTCAAACTCCATAACGGGCAAATGTGGACAACCTGAAGCTGACTATCTGCGGCATGTATCTCGGCATCTTGTTCATTCTCCCACGTGATCTCTTCTTTCCACGATAGAGTTTGAATATGCAGAATACATATGATCAGATGTCTAAGGCTTTTGCTTGGCCATGGAGCTCTTGGGCTCTCGCGCTCGGCTTTACTCGCTAATAGACTTTGGTAGCGAGATGATGCTATGTGAAATGGCTGCATGGGATTTGAGTGGATTGACGGCATAGACGGCACTTTAAAAAATGAGTAGAGTCAAAGGGGAATAGATCAAAACTGGGTCATTCGGCATGGTTTGTCGGATATATCGGGCTCGATGACTGTTTAGGCACTTGTGGAGAGGATTGACTGATTCATGTTGGGTGCAAGTACATATATGTTGTCTGCAAAGCTTCGGCCCGTCCAACGGATGCCTGAGGTGTTGATTTATACGTAATTATTGACTTCATCCCGTTTCCTTTCCTCGACATGTCATTGTTTGACGATCATTCAGATGTATCTATTCTAGATTATGCTACAGCATTATTGGGATTGCTATTGTAGTAGAAATACATGCAATTTCGTGCCGCTCCAACCTCTTATTTTCATCAGAGCTTTTTTTGCAGATCTTATTAGCGTTTCTGTCAATGGTCTGAATAATCTACGACTGGGCAAAATACCCGCTCACTCTCTTCACCTTCTTAAAGGATCCGAATTACAGTCTATATAAAGCCCAAACGCAGGAACATCCAGAGAGCATCGAAGATATGACGTTTGTTTTTATGTGAATTTATGTCACTCTCTTGAAATCAACAAGAGCTGGCATGCGGCAATAGATATTTCAACCGGGGCAAACGTTTAAGATTCTTCAAGCAAATCTAACGAAGTCCTGGTATACCATTAGAACAAAAGGGACATTTATAACCATTGCCTGCTAATGGTGTAGTAATAATTTCTTTCTGATCCTACTTCCTTGGTACCGGGGACATACGTTTAGATGTACCCTTGAAGTCTCCAATGTCAAGAATGATGAAACACCTTTGATATCACCACCAAGCTATTATTATTGCAATTTTGGTATAATTAGAGAAAAGGCCAACCGATGAACATTCGAGCTACAAATCTTCGAATCACAAATCTAGAATTTTGCAGGGAATGGCTAAACTCAGATCCTATATATTACGACATTTTTGTATCATTCTCCGTTAAATTGTATGGTATCACGAGAATGGAAAACCATGGTTTCCCCCTTAGGCAATGCGCTATCCCAGCTGACTCCCACACGGACCCGAGCTCGGCCCTATCCGGATGTATGGAGAAGCGCTTGTTTTTACCTCCATCGGCCGGTCCAGAATCTGGCGGATATATAGGCGACGGGTAAAAGGACGTTGCATTCCGGTATGCAAATGCAACACTAGAAGACCTCTAAAGGGCCATTTTATCGAGTTTGTGTAATGGCATAGGCAGCAGAGTGTGCAGGTGTATCTAATAGCTTGTATCGAACAGAGCCTCGCTTTAAGAAGATATTTCGGCTCTTGTAGAAGTTACATAATTCTCCGAACCACCTCATGGCTACACACACGGTGGGGTTCCAAACGTGCCGTCTCTTGGTTTTGAGCACCTCGGTTGATTGGTCCTCGTTGAAGCCATAAGCGGTATGTGGTGTCGTCCTCTCCCGTCATAAAGCATCAAAGAGACGAACCAATTGCCATCCGAAACAAAGACACGTTAGCTATACTAGAGACGCCTTCTCAAACTATGACAGATGGGCTCTCCAATGGCAACGGCTCGTTACCAGCTGCCCCCGCAAAGGATGCCACCCACACGGCCGTCCGAGAAGGATGGAGGCCCCAGCGTCTAGACTGGAGAAGTATGAGTGGAAGGATGGGCTAGCGGAATACTTTTTCTGTTTCGGTGCCGAATGGGCCAACATTCCCTCGTAGCAATGCAGAGGAGCAACGACATAATAGGAACACTCGAGTCATCCTCTTTCTTAAGCAAAAGTTCAACTTCTTCCGTGAATAATCAACGTTTTGCTGGCCACTGGCCAAGGAGTTCAAGGGTTTCTAACAGAACCGTAATGGCACCAGAAACGTATCATCGTGACCAAGAAGTTTCATACCGAAGAGCCATCATTCATCATGTAGATGTGACTAAGAATCAACGAAGGGGATATACATTATTAAATATCTATATACAGAAAATCAGAACATAGCCATCATTATCGTTTCTTCCCAAGAACCCAAGACGCATAACCCGTGAGAGCTTCCAACAAATAATTCTACCTTGCGTCAACATTTTGACCCGGATAAAAGTCCCTGTAACTGCCAAACACCCGAATTCCAATATCCACCGTCATATAATACCCGTTATAAACTAAGAGAAGAAAACAAAAAACCCCAACGCGCCAACCCAGATGCCATATCATATATACACGTTTAATAATGTGATTTACAGTCTTCTGCAAAACACTTGAACCGATCGTTCGGTTGGCGGAATCGATACGACTCTCCCCGAACAACTCGGTCAAGTTCCTCCCTCACGAAGGGATACACGTCCCTCCATGCGTTGCGTCCCATCCAGCAGTCTAAGTGGCCGTAGCCTGGGACAAGTCTCCGGCGATACTGAACGCCTCGTCCGGGAAGACCGGCAGATATACCAAAAGAGTCGATCAAGCGCTCATATGACGTCTCCGTGGCTCTTGGAGAGAGGACGTCACTGTCCTCGCCGACGAAGAACATGATTGGAATGCCGCGCAGGCGCTCAATATGTTCTTGCCCCTTAAACTCCTCGTATTCTGGAGCGTTGGAGCTAACATAGCCACGGCTTCCCATCCGTTTCAATAAATGCATCAGCTTCATGGAACTTCCGCCAAAGAAGCGATCCATGTTTCGGTGCGTCTCCTCGTTAAGGTTGTGGTGGCTCCAGCAACGTCCAAACAGCAATGTCGTACGGTGGCAGGCGGCATTCTTACATGCCTCGCCTCTCTTTTCCGGCCAAAACCGTAACATCTGGTTCAAAGTTCGCTGGGCCAAGGAGTCTTCGTTCGACGTGCTGCAGTCTAACCAATTCCCCAAGACTGAGTCATATATTTTGTCTATCGCCACTGGCGACCTGGCCTTGATCATGTTCATAGTGTTCCATATTGGATTCATAAACACTTGACTGCAGGTGATTCCTAGTATCCACTCGGATGGGATAGTTCCATCGAGGAGACCACTGGCGAAAGCGACAGATCCCATGCAGTGAGCAATGGTGTATATTTTGTTGTTACCGTAGACTCTTCGGATTTGTTGTAAGCAGGCCTTGATATCGAGCCTAGAGTCGTATGTTGTCCAGTCCTGTTTTTTTGTTGACTTTAGCTGGCAAATTCGATGCACCGTCACGAAAACCCGGTAGCCAGCGCGTGTGAAGTAATTGATGGCGTTGAAAGGGATAGTCGGCAACGCAAAGATTTGATGGTCGACAGATGCGCCGGGAATCATGAAAAGGCTCTCAACTTTAACAGGATAGCCCCATGAATCAGTGGCAACAGCGCTTGGGCTCGGTTCCCACATGTGCAGCTCCGTCTCGATGCCATCGCTAGCGACTACGGTGTATGTCTGAGATGGAGGCGTGTAATTCATATATGAGACGAATCCCTGTTCTGGATACTCGAGTGAGCCTAGTGGCGTTAAAAAATGTGATAGTGATTTAGATGTGAAGAAGGACATGAATTTGGACATGTTCACGGCCTTGTTGAGGAAGCTGTTTCCAGAGGGAGTTAGAGTCATCATCTCAGAGATGAAATCCCTTGGCCGCAGATTCAAAATGCCTCTTGCAACTAGCTTCTCGCTGGCAGAGAGGGGTATTTTTTGATAAAAATCGGTAACATCGTCATGCCAAACGATTCGCTCCTGGTTAGCATCTTCATTATGAGTGCCCTTTTCCGTTATAGAAACGTAGAGGGTCGTTGTGGAGCGCCACATCTGGAGGGGACTAAGAGACACAGATGCGTCGACCAGTTTGTAGCCACGGAGACGAAGGCTGCGACCGTTTGCGCCGGACATGTCGCAATCGTACGTCAGTACGCTGCTTCCTGTAGCTTTGTGGGTTCTCTTAAATAACCCCAAGTCGCCTCTTGATAACATGAACGGCGAGCCTTCAATGGTTGGACAGACGAATGTGCCTGTGAGCATACCGCTGGGTTGAGACTCATCCCTCAGTACGTCGCCGTCAAAGATTGTCGCGCTGACTAGCAATCTCCCAATCTCTCCCCGACCTTTGCCGGCGCGAAAGTCTGACTCATAGGCAGACGTGTCGTCAACTGCCGCGCTTGATGAAGTCTTGTGGAGGAAGCCAGACATTAGCTCCGTGAATTCAACGCTCTTCTGTCTAAGCAGTTCGATCTTGTTCAACATTTGATCAGGCGTTTCATCATCGGAAGTATAAGTCGACTTGGAAGAGTGCCTGTCTCCTGGCTTGTGGGCTGGCTCTCCAAAGAGGTCTAAAACATCGTTCTTCGTCTCGTTGATGATGAGGCCGTTTTCTCTGGCATACGCCTCGACTGTTCGTTCGGCCAGGGCGGCAATAGTTGCAAGCGGGTTTACGCCGATGGAGGTCGGGATGACGGCTCCGTCGGCCACGATGAGACCGGGATGAGTTTCTGAGGTATCGTTGCCGGTGAAGAGCTGGCCCAGGTGATTCGTCGCCCCGTTTGCTGCTGTGTTATCCCGCGACATTGGTACACCACTAGGAAGATGGCAATTAGAACCCAAGTCATGATACAGGGGTGTAGATAAGTTAGGGAGGGCTTTTACCCAAGAGGATGGGCTGTTATCTGGTGCTTGTTCATGAAGTGATACATCGGAGTATACACCAGGGTTCCGCCAACGGCGTCTGTCGCCTTCTCGAGGATATCATGGAATCTCCTGATGCGGTCGCTTTTCCCCACTCCTTGAAACTCCAAAACGGGTCGGTCGTTTTTGAGACTCAGCGTTGCTTGACTCCCTGATTTGTGTCAGCAAAATTTGCAATTTGCTATTTTAACCCGAATGTAGGCAGAATTATTACCATCATGGGACATGATGAGAAACACTTGGGTATTTCCTAAAAGCCCCGTTTTGGAGAACGGTCCGAGCAGCCTGCTCTTCCACAAGCCCATTGCCTCTTGAGTTCGCTCAACCAGCGACTTGTCAGGGGAATGGCTGCCTGGCAGAAGATCCAGCACGCACTGCAGCAGTGTGGAAAATGCATGTGGCATGGTGCCCTCTTGGATTATATAGCCGTCAAGCGGATTCGCAAGGCCCTTTCTGTTGTCGATGGCACAGGTAATGGTTGGACCGACGGGGTTTGCTGGATCTGGCGACGCCTTTCCGAGAGCGTTTACTTCTTGTTTGCAGTTGTGTCTGTAAGAAAGGTATTCTGTCAGCTTTTGAATACTATCAGAGAACAAGGTATTAAGTAATTGCTGACCCAAATGCTAGCACGTCTCCATTGCCGCTCATTCCACGGCCAACCCAGTCGCTCATACTTAAACCCATCTGCTTGCTTCGCAGTAGGATTTCTGTAGTGCCAATCGAACCGGCACCGAGGAAGACGGCTTTCTTTGCGTGAACCCACATCAGATCACCATAAGTGTTTTCTGCTGCGAACCGTTCACGACCGCGGCCATGCCACGCAAAGTAGATCAAGTAACCGCCGCGCTCATCTTGCACCTTTTCGATATACCTCACCTCGCACTTGCAGAACATTTCGGCACCCCAATTCCACGCATCGGCGAGATACGTCACTAGAGTTGTGGTTTTCGAGCCGTCATTCAGGCCTGTGCTATCTTGTCCCGTGAGTGTTGACGCTGACATGTTGACCCCTGAACTATTGGGGCCAGGTCGGAAACGTGTTGTAAGAGGAACTTTGCAGAACTTGTCGGCTAGCCCAAGAACATTGGCTTGCTTGTAGAGGATTTCCGTCTTCTTGAGTGCTGGCCAGTCGTCCGGATATGTTTCCGGCTCAAGCACATCTCTGACTTTTTGGTAGTCTAGACAAAGAGTTAATTCAAGTGAGTTCCCCCATGATGACAGCGCAACAAGGGAACCAAGGGTATATATATATATAAGGGAGGAGAAACTCACACTTATCCAAATGTTCAGGGTCTTTTCGAATTTCGGGGGGCCAAAAGCCCGTCTTGAGGATTTCTTTGTCTGCTTCGAGGAATACATTTGCGTTGATTAGGCTTGCACCTCCTAGCCCTGTGAGGCGGCGTTATACAAAGATCAGTATATATTCCATCGTAACGAACGATTAGAGAGATGCGATGCAGGGAAGTTGTGACGTACCATTACCAAGAATAACACTCTGATCACGACCAAAAAAGAGATTAAACATGCCAGTGGGATTACCGCTGTTGATAGCAATTTTACCAAGGGAACTCGGAGTGAGATCGCCCGTAAATCGCCATTGTTTTAATGTTTCCATTGAGTCAGTGGGATACTCCCCGGGCCATCTTTCTTCTCCTCGCTCCAACAAGCAAACGGACTGGCCTGCTCTCGCCATGCGCGAGGCAGCAATGGAACCTCCATAGCCAGATCCTATAACAACGCAATCATATGAATGTCGCAGAAGCTCTACGGGTTTCGAAATTCGAGGAAATGGATTTTTAGGGATGTCGTCTGAGTTGGGGAGAGATTCGGAACAGGCCGAGAGACCAGAGGAGGAGGAGGCATCGTCCTCTGACACAATGGAGGCGGTCAATGGCGGAGTAGGATACATGTATTCATCATGCATGTATTCATTTGCCTTCCATATCGGCTGGTAGTCACCATATACGTTGACAGGGGGGACCCCAAGGTCATCGATATATTGCTCCTGTTGGTCCAGGAGGAGATGGTGTTGCAATGTTAATGTCGATGCAGGAGATTGGTTGTGGGTAGGTTTTTGCATCTTGTGCGCAAAACCATCCCGGCATGACTTGGCCATGGCAAACCGAAAATCCCCGACGGCAGGCTCAGTGAAGATACTCTGCGTGCATAGACCACAACTAGACGCCGTGGTGGTTGGTGGATGGAGGGACAATAGAAAGATAGTGTTGTTGGTCGTTGACAAGTCTCCACACTGTCAATTCATGAATAGAGTAAAAACGCCGCTCGTGGCAACAATGGGCAATAGTGTCTTAGGTTGTGCTCTAGATCAGACCGGATGAAGAAGAGGGGAGATCCGTTCCATTTTTAACTCGTGGGAGAAGCTCGTTGTGCCATCTCTGTTGCCCAGCTTCTCCCACCACCGGCAGTTGTCGAGTCGTCCTCACCGGCCATTGTATCCACAAGAGGCGTAGCAGTTCAGCTAGTTACGTCCACTGCCGTCGATTTACAAGCATGACGATGCAGAAAATGGTAATATTTCAGGTTCCAGGGGCACGGGGTGTCATTGCAGCACGATGAATGCGGAGTTGAAGAGAATGTCACATCACTGGGGGGGATTTTGGAGGGGGGGTGGCATGGACCATTGGAGGCAGCCACCACGTTGAAAATCCAGGCCTGGAGCTCTAGATTCATCTTTTCCAAGCCATGGAACCGGCACATGTGAGAATCGAGTTGACCGAGAAGAGTGTGATTCGTATCTCTCTATTTCGCCGAGGCAGCCTCCATCTCCATAGTCTTCTCTCGTGGAGTGGCGAGACTCCTTGGCGGCCCCCCGGTGGTGGATTTAAGACAAAAAAAAAAAAGACTTTTCTCTTTTGATCGAAGAAAAAGGTCAGCTGAAGAGATAAATGAAGTTAGTATTGTGAGAAATGATTGAATGGGTTATTGAGAGATGATTTGCCTCGTATGAGCTGAGAGAGGCTTGTTGAAGGCTTTTCCAGTTGTCTTGCCATATACAGTAAGAAAGATGATGAATGACTAAGCGAGTACATATTGAAAAGAAAAAAGAATCATTCAATCAGCCAGCCTCATTGACCAGTCTAATTGCCGTAGCTCGTGATTCTTCGTCGCTGTGACTCTTGCTTGTGCGATGCCTTGCAGTGATTCGTCACCGTCTTATCGCGGGTCGACAAGCAAAAAAAAAAACCCTTGGCGAGCTGGCGAACTCTCCGATCCGATCTGCGAGCGCTCGTTCCGTACCGTACATACGCATGAAAACCACCTGCACCCCTGTTGCTCTAAATACCATTGCAGGGAACAGGGTCGATTATAGCCCAGCAATTGGCTGTCCGGGGTGCTGGGAAACATGCTTGGCTCTCAGCTACGATGCTAAGCATGGCATCATCACATCCAACCGCCCCCGCGAGCAGGGGAACAGGGCCAATAATCTGCCTCATCTGGCCTTTTCTTTCTTTTTTCTTCTTCGCACAGCCCGAGTTTATTGCTTGCACTGCTGAACCCGCCTCGATTTATGCGTATTAGGAATCTACAGGAGATATTGATGATATCCACTAGTCTATGCCGCGCAGCTCTGGCTAACACTCACGACCCAACTACATGCGGAACAAGCCTTTGCCAGTGCCAGGGGGTTGGTCAGAGATCCGCCCAAAACGTGGTTTGACTCGGGTAGCTCGATGTTGCAGCATCACAAGTGGAGCCGGCAAGGTGCATGTGTTGACAGCTCTGCTGGCCCTGTCACTGAATGCAATGCGTTCGCAGCGGTTTCTCCATGCCATGTCTGTTCCCAGTGCCGGGCTAACTAACTTCAACCAGGGCTCAGTCCGAGACTTGACAGCCGCAAATGACGTTGTCGACGGGCGCAGTTCAGCAATAGCCAAGTTTCTCTCGTGTGTTTTGGTCTTTGTCTTGTCTTGACACCCACCAAGGACAGGGCTAGGATCCTCCCCGTCACGCCCAGACCAGAATGGTCATCACCAGTCCATATTCTGGTTGGATACGGCTTGTTTCTCGACTCCGGGCGACCGGCTTGGGTTTGTACGGGTGCCCTGAGCTGAACCGCGGCGATAGACGAATATGTTGCTGTTGCAGCCTGGCAGCAAGTCTTTCATACCCCTCCTCCTTCGCAGAATCGTCGGTACGAACTCTCGATCAATATCCACCTGAATATGTAGACAGGGGAGCAGGAGGAGGGGTGAGGGCATCATTATCGCCAGTACGCCGTTCAACCATTCATCAACTCCATATGGCCCCCCTCCCCCCCAATGCTTGCCGCTTCAGGAAAGCAATGCGTGATAGATGGCTTCCAAGATGTTGATTCGCCGGCTAATCAATAGTCGACATACGACTTTTGCACCGACATGCTGCCACTTGTAACAACATGCAAGCATGGAGTTGGAATTCGCTCGTTCTGCATGGCGGACCGCACCGCCCTAAACTCCAGCTCTGCTCCACCGTCGATGGTGTGTTTTCAATCACATCCTTCTCCGTAATTGGGTTGCAGCTCTACCATCCATTTCCGTTCTCAGCATCATGTCAACGGTGACACAGTCTCTCCGTGTTACACAAATCCCGCGGCTAACAACGTGGAGCCGCCACATCTCCGGTGACTTGCATCGGCCACCACGGAGGTCTCAGCTCGGCGACGTCTTGAGTGGGTTGAGTGGGCTCTGTCACACACACACACACACACACACACACACATCCACACTCTTGATGAGAGATATGCGACGGGGAAGGATTCTACAGTAGGAAGGCTAGATTCCACGGGATCCCTTGGATCCGAGTCCTATTCGTCGACGGGTGAATTACCTCGACCCAAACCGCATCAAATGCCGGAATAACCACCGTATCAGTTGAATCGTGTCTTGTGGATGTTGTTGGATTTATTAAACTTTGAGCTAGCTTCTCCCAAAAGACCATCTTCATCGACACATTGATATCGTTACAAATGCTGTGTGTGGATCATCCTGAGGAACATACGATAAGATAACCCTTTGTAATGTGTCTATCTATAGATGTGAAGTATACGAGTATAGATAAACAGAAACGGATGGGAACACCTTGTGATGTGACCGTAGATAACCTCTTGTCTCTGCCTCGGCAAGTCCTCCAGACCTTAAGCCATTCGTATTGATCGTATCCAGGTTCCCCAGTATTCATAGCAGGTTATTGCCTCATCATATGAAGATATCTCGCAAAAAGGAGATAAAAAAACTTGAAATCTGTCAACATCTAAACTCATGGGTTGCAATTGTCACACCGGGGTTGCATATACCCAGACTCAACGGGAAGCTACCAAATCCATCCATTCCCAGCTGTAACGGCAATATGCAGGTCGCTCCCATTTTGAGCATCTCCAGGGGTGGGCAGTGGACTGCGGAATCCTCGATTCAGCGAACAAGGAACGAACCATGTTCAGGGTATATCGAACTCTTTCTAGTATCAAATGCGTTATAAATCAGAGTTTCAATGCGTACTCGTATACCCCAAAATGTCTTTTTTTCACATGTGATAAGAATAAGTCGATTCATCACCTCGTCCGGCACTTGGTAGCATTCCACCAGTCGGCCAACGAATCCTCGACCAACCCTCCCCCCTGTCCAATTTAAGTAGGAAATGACAACTGACGAATCGTGGGACCCCCTTGCCGCTGGCATCCTCGCGTTATATTCGGCGCAGAAGAATTTTATCTCGGACGTATGCATAGAAGCGCCGTCGCAATGCGTGATGATAAAAAGGGTGGTGTTACATCGGAGTTCTCGCTTGCGATCCAGCAGACTGGTGTAAGTGGTCGTTTACATGGTGCTAGTAAGAAGCTTGACGTTGAGTGCAACTCAGATCTCACTAGCTCTGTTTTTCTTTCCTTTCCTTTCTTTTTTGTCTGAGACAAATAGGTCAAGAGACATGTCTTCAGCGGGCCAGAAGGCGCAATATGTCTCGGACTAAATCGGATTCGATGGGGTTGGATATCGGAGCTGCGTGCAACGTGGTCGACAATGATCATCAAAACGTATTGGGTTAGAACCGAACAATCAATCACACATCACCTTGATTAAGAAACAAGAAGAAGGAAAAAGAAAAAATAGCCAACCATGAAAATCACTAACCTGTCCCAATAGTAGCAACTACTAAGCTTTCTCTGTCCATGGAGTCGAAACCCATGGCCAGGGCGACCCTTGCTCAGCGCAACGGCCCGTGAAAGGAACCGCGGGAGCCGCTCGTCTCTTCCGTTTTTCATGAAACCTAGATTATTCTGGGCTAGAAAGCGTCTCCCATGCCATCGGGGGTTCCCTTGATCTTCTTGTTTTGAGAAAGAGGCTGCAAAGCTAAGCTCCCATGACGTCTTGTTATTCACATTTGCATTATGCCTGAGCAACTGCGGGGCAGAACTCGTTGATGGACTCCTCATTCAGGTGATGCGACGAGTGTAGACAATGCGTGATGCGTGTCTCATCTTCACAAGATTCGCCTGCCGGTTCATAATCCCCGTCTTACTCGTCAAGTCTCCCAGCGGCTCTCGCGCCAAGTCCTCTCCGCAAAGGGCCAGGATTGCCTTCATGCGCTAACAAGGATGTCCATCGCCGTCATCAAGCCTCGAATTCAGCGATGAAGTCCTACTGTCTCACACCATTTCCCCGCATGGACATGGCTAAGAGTGCACGATCGTGAGCTCATGTCAGGCGATTCAGCATGGGTTCAGCATGGGCTATCATAAAGCCTAGGTGTCCGGTGTGGCGTCACCGTTAGTCGTCCAAGAAGCTGTCTCAGTTCGACCACAGGTGTGGGAGTAGAAACCAAGCTTAGTTCACAAGGCATCTTACCGTATCCAGCCTTTGCTGCAACTCCGACTGGTCAGATTGGGCAGACAACCCAAGGATCCCCCGCCAGCTGAGCCGTTGGAACTGTGGCGTGCGCGTGGACAGGACATTCATCAAGACTATCTCTAAAGCATGGCATCAGTCAGAAATGGTTCAGGCTCAGCTCGGGAAAGGGCGCGGTCCCAAAAGATCACTGGTGACCATAAAACTCCGTTTGCCGGCTCAGCCGAACCAGGGTCTCATTTTCAATTGTCATTGTATTGTGCTGCGCCCGCCAGCTGATTCCTTGTGTCTTGGGTGTTCGTATTCCACCCAATGGGACAGCATAGATGCCCTCAACACCACGGTGAGCTTGGCAGAGCATCGGGTCAACGCTACCAGCTACCTCCCTTTCAGGCACTTGACCGCGGTGGCCCAGATCTCTTCTGTAGATAATCAGATTGCGGGGGTCCTCTGTCTCAGCCTCTTCGTATCCGTCGCTCAGTTGAGGCGTCTCAAGGGAATGTAATCAGTCCGTGATTCCGTTCGCGGTGGTGTGTTCATTCTTTTTCAGCCCCCACGGGGTGACATGTGAAGCTTTATCCATGCTCTGCCATGTTTCATGTAAGGGCACAAGCATTTGGAATGCGATTGCGTAGACATGTTGATTTATCATAATTTCCAATAGTGGTGATGTATTTTCAGCGGATTTGTTAGTAGCTTTTGCGTAAGCCGAGATCTCGACTGATGAGCCGCGGTTGAATCGAGGGGTAGCTTGTTGTCTAAGGTTGTGGGATATATGTAGCTGTTGTCATAACTCTATACCCATGTGTAGTTGAGGGGAACATGATATTCCTTGTTTGATAGCATCAGAATACGTAAACTGAAACCTAGTGTTAGTAGATGACGCAAACCAGTGGGCTCATAACCACCGGCAAAATCACAACGCGCACATCTCAATGCGCAGTTCCCGTAGACGTTGAATCTTGCAATATTTTTTCTTCTCCGCAAGAAGCGGTAGTCCCGCTAAAATATACACATTTGATCCCCGTCTAGCTCTTGCCCGCCGCCCGCTCTGCTTCCAGTTCCCTCTCGGCCTGCTGATAGTACTTGGCCGTGTCCACGCCGTGCTGGTTGTGGTTGACAAAGTTGAACCACGGTACTGTGCTGAAAAAGAGCGCAGAGTATCTGCTCTGTCGGGCCGCAACCCCCTGCAGGTGCGGGCTCAGCTTGCTCTCGCCATACAGAGGCTGTCCCGCCTTGACCTTGGAAACCATCTCTCGCATATCCATCTCCACTTCCCTTGAGTTCTCGGTAGCGCCGTAGAATCGAACTGTAAAGGGGTTTCAAAGAGTCAGTTGCCACAGTCTCGGCAGTTGCCGTCCAACAGTCGAACGAGTCTTCAGAACCAAGGATGCCAAAAAGAAAAATGAGGGGTCGTGCGAAAAGAAACGTACGGGCTGATCGCTGGTAAAAGTAGAGGAAACCACCGGCCAAGCCAATGAATCCGGCTAACCGCATAGCTTTGGCAAAACCACCCCGGCCAACATGCGACGGGGCAAGCCTCTCGAGGGCATAGAGAGCGGCTGGTGCAAAGGCCGCAGAGGTTGCACCAGCTACATAGTCTGACGTTCTCGCATATCCGATAACCCGCTTAAAGTGACTGCCCAGAAACCCATCAGCATTCGTCAATTCGCCTTGTACACCACATAAAATTGTCCTGCCAGACAGAAAACCAGGGATTCCGAGGGTAAAACGTACGGGTCGTTGTCGATGAGCTAAATCCCATTCAAGTCAGTCAGCCGTAGGCTCGCCATTGCGCTGCCAATTGTGCGCCAAACGTACCGGATAGTCAGTCTCGACGACCTTGCTGGTCCCGACAAAGGACGCCGGGGTCTGCTTGGTCGTTGTCGAGGCCATTTTTGCTGTAGATTTGCGACCCCAAAATGCAGCGCTCAATTGGATCGAGAGATCTGAGGCCGAAGCTGCAACTTGCAATTGTTAGTGCCTTAGGAAACAAGATATCACGTGGGAGCATTGGTTGGCTTGGTCACGTGAATCAATTAAACATGGCGGATACGTACCGAGCTAAAGACGCGGTCCCCCCACCATGATAAGATAGAGAGAGACGCGTCTAGCTTGTAGGAAGAGCGATAGTAACGCCAATTGGATTATTGCAAGTAAATTGAAAGCAAAGCAAAACAAGACAAAACGAAAAGGAGAGAATCAGAAAAGAAACCAATCATGCCCTCAGCAGCTAAATTCGGACGTCTGCTGGAGGAGCATGGCGATGATTTGGACGACTATGGTCTTGACGACTCGGACAATCCCTTTGGATCTCCCACTCCCCCACCAGAATCGTCTTCCAAAAAGCGAAAGGAGCCCGACTCTGGACTGGGAATTGAAGAGGAGGTTTCTGTTCAGAAACGAGTGAGAGTTCCAAATGTTAAGCTTGATGAAGAAAGGTAAAGTCTATATATACAGGTACTAAGTCAGTGTAAAAGGATTTTATGTTAACTCTTCTACCTAGATTGCTAGGTCCAGCTGGAATCCCCAAGCTGAGAAGACGAGCTTTCGGCCTCAAGCTAAAAGGAAAGGGCCACGAGGTACGCATATTTCACCATCATTGATTCATAATTACACTTGACTAATTTCTATTTTCCACGGTCTAAAGTTCTCAGACGCTTCAAGACTCCTCTCCTTCTACCAGCTATGGCTCGACGACCTCTTCCCCAAAGCCCGGTTCCTCGATGCCCTCGCCATGGTTGAGAAAGCCGGCCACAAAAAGGCCCTTGTGAGCGCACGAAGCGAATGGATCAATGAAGGCCGCCCCAAGGCCAGCAACGACGACGATGACGAGCTGGACATTGGAGCTGTAGCCATTACCGAGGACTCGCAAGTGACGGAAGGCGGCATTCCCGCGCAAAGGACGCAAAAGACTCCAGAGAGAGACGATATCCCTGATGACGATGACTTATACGGCGCTACGCCCCGAGGACCAGCGCGAACGGCAGACGCTCTTCGTCCTGCGCCGTCAAACGACGCCCCCGACGACGACGACCTGGAAGCTCTCATGGCCGAAGCCGAAAGCATGGATAATCGACAAGCCCCTGCTGCCACAACGAAGCAAAATAGCGCGTCTGGCACTCATCACTTAGACGAAGAAGACGATTTAGACGCCCTCATTGCGGAAGCAGAAGTGCAAGACCGCTCTAGCGGACATTCTGCGGAGAATGGCACGAGCAACACCACTTCCAATGACAAGGGGCACGACTTTGCGGATGAAGAGGAAGCCATGCAGGAGATGGAGGGATTGTGGTAAGCCTGGCTGACTGGCTATGTAGGGTGAACGGGGACGGGTGTGTAAAGTGAATTGGAATTGGGCATATGTTCATTTAGCCGGCGTTTATTGGGAGAGGACTTGTTTTGCATTGGCGTTAAGAGGGCTGTAGACGATATGATGATGACTTGGGTATATAGCGAACATATGGATCAACGAGCTCTGGACTACCTGCTGTAGACGAATCACTTTAAATTGTGCATGACCAGAGGTAAATGTTTGTAATATTCTACATATCATGTGTGGACAGTCACGGACCGTATCATTTCCATAACCAAATGCTAATGTTTATAATACCTAGTCTACATGTCATGTGTTAATGGTTGTATACAGTACATAGGTATTATGTGTGGACAGTCATGGACAATATTGGAAACAATAAAATGGTAGTGGCAACAGTGGTATTGTGTTGTTGCTATCTAGAGTACAAGATATCATAAAGATTAAAGATATAAAGGCTTCATAAACGGCTCTTTTTTCAGCCGTGAAGCTCATTTCGCTTTGCGCCATAACCGTTACATAGACGTAGCCACCCCTTTGTGTGGCTATCCCGTCTGCCCATCCCATTTGAAAAGTAAACAAACATTCCCTAGATAAAACCCTCAACTACTTTGAAAACGATGGAATTTGATATTGGTGATTGCGTTGTCGACGTCGTCGACGTTGTTGGTCTGCCGGGGCGCTTCTCTTGGGATCGAGAGCCGCGGCCTGCTTGTGTCGAATCCTCCGCTCCTCGACTTTTAGGGCCCACAAGAGGGTGAGGAGGACTTCCCTAGACGGCAAAGTCACGCTGCGTAGAGATTGAGTCAGTTCGCTATCGCCGCGCGTCGCACAAGACTCGGAGGCCGAGATCCCGTCCCGATCGTCGCGTCCCTCAGACACCAACCGCAATGCCTCCATCGTCGCATCCAAGAGAGGACGCGCCAGACTGGGGCTGCTGGATAGGATGGTCCGAAGAGATTTGAGTCTCAAGGTCGTGGATCTCGAGGTCGAGCTCGTGGTCCGCAGCGGCATAGTTGCGCGCTGCCACAATGTCATAGGCGGCGTGGTTTGCGTCGTCTGTGAGGAAGTCGTTGATGTCGAAGTCGTAGTCGGAGGGGAGAGGATTCGTGAAGCAGGTGGCAGAGTCACCAGCCATATAATCGTCGTCAAGAGTTGAGGAGTTGGGCGAAGCGAGAAGTGAGCTTTCGAGGACATAGCGATCTGCATCAAGGGCCGTTGACAGGCCGAAAGCAGCGCCGAGGCTGAAAGGAACATCATCTTGATGTACAGAGTCCAAGCCAAGGCAGTTTGCGCCGGAGTGAGAGAAGACAGGGACAGGGGCATCTCCACCGATTGACACTGCGGGTCGCACAACATCTCTGCAGGACGTTGTGTCGAATCAGTGGAGACGGTCTGTTGGCTGTTCTTCTCCTCCTCCTCAGCTTCCTCTTCTTGCTCTTCCTCTTCGTGGGGGAATTTCTCGTCGGGGATGGGGGTGAGTGCGGGTGAGAGAGAGGCGGGGTTCACGGTGGGGTTGACCGCGGAGCGCATCATCTGGTCCATCAAGGACTGTTCAGTGGTAATGTTTTGGCCATCTTGTGAGCCGAATAGTTGTTGAGATAGTGTGATGTTGTCTTGGAGAGAGTCGAGGGGAGAGGATGAGCGGGTGACGACACCGGAGCTGCGTCGGAAGCGGTTGAGCTCCTCGACCAGGATCAGGTTTGTCTTTTGGGCGTTGTGGAGAAGCGTCTCTAGTTCCTTGTTGCGCTTCTCGAGAGCCTCAACCTCGAGCCTCTTCCTCTCTCGTGATGACTGCGCAGCGCGGCGGTTCCGAAGAACACGCTCAACGCGGCGCTGTTCCTTTTCATCTTCAGTCTTGGCTCGTTTTCTGCAGGCGCAAGCTTGGTTAGTACTACGTCATGTGTTGCTCTGGTGTAAGACCAGGACATACCTAGGAGGGAGGTTGGTCTTGGGCTCAGGAAGGACCTGGCCCCATGATTTCCTCTTCTTAACGGGCTTCTTTTCTGATGATGAGTGTTCTGTGGCGGCCATGTCCATGTCATCGTTGTCGGCCTCTGGTGACTCGGGGATGGCAGACAGACGAGAGTCGAGCCGGTCATCGGCGAATGAGTCTGGGGTCATCATTTCCTTGGGGTTGAGAGTTGATGGTATTGATGAAGAGTCGGCGAAGAGTGATGAGAAGTTGTCGCCGGGAGCGGAGAGAAATGATTCGGCTGGTGAGGCCTCGAACTTGAGGAGAGGAGACTGCTGGAACGCCATAGTTGCCCGTCTTGTCTTGTGACTTGCTGTTGTTGGTAGGACGCTCTCTTTGATGCTAATGCTTCTCTGCTCTCACTAATGCTCAAGCTTCTGCTTATGTTGTGTTTGTTGCTTGTGATGCAAATGCAACCAAGTTGTCCCGGGGCAACGGTCTGCTTTTGTCACAGCGCAGTGGAGATATCAAAGGCAATCAAAGCGCGTCCTACACAGTGACATGACAGGCAACCAAGCGGCGCCAGTAACGAGTGAGTCAGCGAATGGCGTGGCTCTGCTCACTGGATGAGTCAGTGGCAGAAGAGGACAGAGTGGCTTCTTTGTTTTGGCTGGTGTCGGAATGGTGAGATCCATGCTCAAGGCGGCGAAGCTGGTCTCTTTATCTTGAGGACACGTTGGCCTTGTTGGTGGCACGAGCTGGTGCCTGAGGCAGCAATGGCAGGGGAAAGGGGTGGTTGCGGATCAATCGAAACCAGGCAGGCCCTTAACGAAACGGCCTCAGGGCGGGGCTGAGCCTCGAATCAGGCGGGGCTTTAAGAAGGGCCCTCTGAAGGGGCTCAGGGGGCTGCTGGAACTGGGCTGGGGGTGGGCCGGCACTAATCTGACTGCTGCAGGGGGGGGCCTGATAGTGCGTGTTACAGTGGGTGGGCGCTGGAATTCAGATGGATTGGAGGGATTGGGTTGATCGCACAATGCTGGATGTCGTGCTCCAATCCCAATTCCTCCGTGTTTGCTGAGAGAGATTGGAACAGGCAAAAAGAGGATTCCGGCTGAACCGAGAGTCGTTCACACGGAAGATGCTAATATAGTGCAAATAGGCGGGAATCCATAGATGAGGCAGTGGCCGAAAGTAATTCCAGCCAATTTCAGTGGTTCCATCAATGGTTCCATGTCTTATTGAGTACATGTATTGAGGTTCCAGCTGTTGTGCTGTACAGTATCGCCGAGACACGTGCAACGCCAGTCTCCAGTTCTCGTCGAGCCATTGCCATTGATTCCCGCCCATCTCACTGTACGGAGTTATTGTTGAATTCAATGGTTGCATGTGCGTTGCTTACTCGTACTTTACTGTACATGCAGTACTGTGCAGTACAGACAAGCCCAAAACATGACATACCTGCATGCCAATCAGTACCGGGATGGGATGGGATGGGATGGGATGCTTCCTTCAGAACTGTACTCCGTTCTCGTACTGCACAGGCGACATGTTACCTACATCTACATGTACATGGGATGCAGTGCAGTATACAAGGATGTACATGCAGCGACGTGCGTCTGTTGAATTTTGTTGGGCTTCTCCTCGCGCGATGCCATGCCACACTCCTCATCCGGCACATCCCATTGGTATCTCCAAGTATCCCTCACCCATTGTTAGGCCTCAATTCTGCTCTGCTCTGTTGTTTATCACTGTGCTGCTTCTGCGTATACAGTGGCTAACAGAGAGGAGAAAAGGAGAACTGGAGAATGAAGAAAGGGGGGGTTGGACCGTAATGGATCCTCACATTCCCACTCTTTTGGTGGGCGATAAACCATCTACCAGAGACGGCGTATCCAGTTACGAGATGCGATTCGCCACTCTGTTTCTATTCTCATGCTATTGTCCAGCGCCACCGAGAGCTAGTCTAGAGAATGCTGCCTGTCCATGTAAAACGAATGTACATGGACGGAGCCAAGATGTAACAATACGTGGTGAGCTCCGACAGGCACAGCCCACATGCAACGAGCTGATCCGTCCGGCTCTTGGTTCAATGCGAATGCCTTGCCGTCTCAGACTCGGACTCAGACTCAGTCCATATCTTCTTACTATGTTCACTTTGGCGTTGCGCACGTAATCACTAGACGCCGTTTCTGCGGAACCAACGTAAGCCCTTGAGACGCAGCAACCGTCTGGCCTCCCACTTCCGGCATTGCTCTCGCCCAATGGCTTTGGGGGACGTGCAGCGGTCTTTACTCTTGTTCCTTGTTCCTTGGATGACATGAGAAATTCCCATGTGCTGGAATGCTGGAAGCTGCTTGTACAGGCAATAGGCAGCCCACATGGCTCTTCCACTCTCGTCTCACTCCTTGTCCTACTGCCTCTTTAGGCCCCGGGAGTCGCTCTGCAGCTGCTCTGTTTGGGGTCTCACCAGATGCCAATTCCGTCTCACACTTGGTGGGGGCAAGGGAAAGAAGCGAGAAGAATCCCATCGATCGAACCGGCGGGTTCGTGCAAACCCTGGCTGGCGTCTCGCCTGGGAGCCGCCGACCAGGGCAGATGTCGCGCAGACAAGCAAGCACTGAACAATGCCAATATTGAATTTGAGAGCAGAAGGCAGAAAAGAGTGGGAAAGGCAAAATACCCCTCAAAAAGAGCAGCCGGATGCTACAGTACATAGTGCAATTGAAGCTCAAATACATGTACCAGAAAGGCATCTCGGCTTGTGCCTTGCATTTGGCGCTTGGGCTCGAGTCCAATGGACGGAAAAGGGAGGCGGGCCTTCTTTTTGCTTCGGGCCTATCTCCTCAGGCAAAGTGAAAGAATGCGTACCAAGGTCTGCACCTAGTGCTTTGGTGTGGCAGCCGGTGCTCGATAGCATCTCATCTCGGAGTGCGGGCCGTTGGCGCCGCCCCTTTTTCTCCTCCAGTCAAAGGATTGAAAGCAAAGCAAATCCAAACGGAGAGTGAGCTGCCAATGGATAATGAATACCATACACTACCAAAGGCAGGAATATCGATGGGAATTGATAAAACCCTGTACATAGGTAACATCAACAACAACCGCCAAAACAAAAAGCACGATACAACCCTCGCACAAACGCCCGGCAAGACATTCCGTTGTCAAAACCACATACCCATGCCCATCCAATGTCTCTGCCGGCGGAATAGCAACTAGACCCTCCCTCCATCTTCCCCTTGATTAGGCCGATGATCCCCCTCTTTCTCTCGCGGACCCCCAGATTCACCCTCACCCGTCTCTTCTCTTTCCGCTCTACCGTTGCCGTAAAAGCTCCGGCTTCAACGTTAAAATTCGAGGCCATGTAACCTAACCGGGAGAATGGCCTCCATTCTGCCATAATTAATTGGCAGTTTACCCGACCATTGCTCGGCTCTTCTCTTTTGCTAGGTTTTTTGCTATTTTGCTACTTCTTCCATACTGCATAAATCAAAATCAATGTGTGAAGCAAAAAGAGGGCATCAATTCGACGCCATTTTTCCTGCAATGGCGCCCAAGTGGATAGAACTGCAGTCCTCGATTTCTGGTCTCGTCCCATGCATGCATTGATTCTTCTATATACGAGTACGAAAATGCTTCCAAGCTCGAAGCATGTGCGTGCCCTCACGCATGTATGTCTGTGTCCTGTATGCGGGGAAGTCGAATCGTCCGTGTGCTGCATCTCCATTCCACTCCAAAACGCTCGTGCGTGGAGAATGCATGCAGTGTAGGCCAATGATGGACTCGTGAGGAACAAGAGGGGAAAATCGACGACTTCAAATGCTTCTCTCACCGCAACTATCAACTTGATGAAGCCCAACTCGCCACTATCACCACCGTCAAACAAATTGATGTAACGGCATGAGCACTGCGAGGCTGGACTTCCGCTCTCCCACTGGCTACTCTACTCGTACGAGTCTCCGTACATGCCTGAGCACATGGCGGGGGGCCCAATGGCTTGTCTTGCCTGTGCGTTTTTCTCTGTGCATGCGGTGGAGATCCGGAAGCTGCAGGAAGACGTCGATGCTTGCGAGCGGAAAGCAAAAGCCTGGGCTTTGTTGGGCGTTCCTACGTCCGGCTTGCATTCAGGTCGGTGAGCCTTGATCGACCATACAGCTATTACTCCAACAACTACTCGTACGAGCGTATCCAGACCCAGTTCACATGCAAAAATAGTCTCCTCCAAAAGCTCAATTGTGGGGGGAGCTTGTGCACTGGACCCAAGGCGAGCCATGTAAAGCTTGCCACGTTGGACGCCTTGACGCCCCAGTGCATTCAAGATGATGCACTTGCACGGCAATTGAGCTCTCTTTGGGATCTACCCGTAGGTGTGGTCTGGAATATGCTTTCTATGGAGGAGAGGGCATCAGGAACAGGCTAGAGGGGTGCCAGCAAGGGGACACGCAGCCGAATGATATAACTGAGCCCAACAGAATTCAAGAGGATGCTGCTGCAAGGTGCCCTGTCCTGGCTGCTTGTTATCTATCTGCAGACCGCTTGTTGCATGGACATGGAGCCAGACTTCCGTCATGTTCCAGTTGGCGGAGGTCCAGCGAGAGCTGATTGCCGGCAGTAAACTGACTCGAGTGCCACTGTTTGTGAGATGTGATGCAACATGACGACTGCTTGAGCTACGACGATGAAGATTTTGAAACCATATCTTGTGGTGATGGGTTTGTATGATCACTATCAAGCGATCGTCACCACAAAGCACATGTATCAACCAGCCACTGATACTTTCCCCTGGTGTTCCAAGCCAAATTGGCCGTTTATTCCATACATGATGTATTGTTTCTTCGTCCAAACTATAATTAGAGTTGTGCTCTATTTGTCTACTAACATACATGCAGGTTATAGAGACATGTACGACGCCACAGCAATAGGCTTTGTCGCGACGCGTAAAACCAAACCTGATGCTCCACGCGTATAAGTTATATATGATGCATCGCTTTTGTCACCAAGAGCCAGAAATGAGGAAGATATACTTCTAATGAAACTTAACGAGGCTTTTTATGGTGTGCTTTTATGGTTTAGGGTATGCTACCATATTGGGCGTTCAACGTTTGAAGCCACAACAATACTGGTATAGTTTTATACTAGGTACCTAAAACATCAGGAACAACTAGGAAGTTGTTGTGGTTGCAATTGTATTGCTGAACCGCAAAACAATGCAGCAGGCATACTCTGTGTCCCATTCCATCACACCACACCGTCGCTATCGATCCGATATCGATTCATTCCGGCTATATCCCAAACCATCAACCTACCCTGCACAAGACGCCAAAAATCCAATATCGAATTGGAAGCTTCATCTGAAACACACCCTAGAAGCCCGTGTCGAGACATTTGGAAATTTCCCGCGGTTCAGATCCAGCCGGACTAAAATCCAGCCAAGCCTCGCTATGCCACGCGTTGCAATTAAACTTCAATATCTGCCTACTAGGCAGCGTCCAACCGAACATGCCACGTCCGCGCCTCGTATTGAAGTGTATCAAGTAGCCTATGCGATTATCAATCAGGACACGGTTTCAAGATGACGCCGTCTTCTAGTTTTGTGTGACTCAGACGACGGGATCTAGATTGCCCGTCCGGCCCTTGACGATGCCTTCAATCTCGCTCGTCACCCATCCGCCGTAGAAATCGCCCGGCTGAGGCTCTACGCGCTCGCCATCGACGAAGCAGTCCCACGGGCCAGCGTAGAAACTCAGGTAGCCGCTGATGGGTTCAAACCCGGACGTCGGGCTGTTGTACGACCAGATGCGGTTGGAGACGGTGCCGTCCGGCAGAGCGATGCTGTAATACGTTGCTGCGCCTTTCCACTCGCACCAGCTGGAGCGGTTTGTACACTTGAGGGGCACCTTGATGCTTGATGGAGGGAGGTAGTAAGCTGGAAATTGGGTTGCAGCTGGTTAGTTTTGCTTTGATGGATGGGCTTGGAAAGATGCCCACGACTCAAATGATTGATGCCATCACCGCCATCATCCTCATCACTATTACCACCTTCTCATTTTGATTGAAATTTCAATGATATCACACGGAGGGACGCACTTGGCGGATGATGCGTTTCCAACACCCAATACGCATCTTTCGTATCGGCAATCTCGGTGTCCTTGTACGTGATACGGAGATGCCGAGCAATCTTTTCCAGCCGCGGCGGCCGAGGAAACGACTGGACGTTTAGCTTGGTATTTGCAGCCATTTTGACAGCCTTGTAAGAGATCATGTATTCAAAAATTGGTTATTGAATCAATTCTTTGAATGAGAATGCCTGTGCTGAAGATATGGATATGATATAATTTGAACCTATTGCTGGCAGCTCAACTTACACCAAATGAACGCATCATTGATTCAAATGGCTAAAGTGTGGCTGGAGAGGTTCCTTTTTTGGCCAAATCTGCATCGCAATCTGTGGCGGTGCTTGTCGATTTTCTTGTTGCGTCACCCCGCCTTATCCGCCACCTGACTTGATTCCAACCATCTCCGAACTTGGCCATTTGAATCCCTAAACCAAGGAAGAAGAAAAAAAACCATCACCAACTCCTCCTATCTCGGCATCTTCCAACTCCTCATTAAACCCTTTCCAAACTTCCTCTCAGAAACTCCCTCCGACTAAACCTCTCCATCTCCAAAACCGCAATCATGTCCAATCGCCAACTCGCCCGCGACATGCAAGTCGAATTCCAAGCCCGCTTCCAGGCGAAACAGGCCCGGCGCGAGGCCCAAAAGGCCGCCAAGCAGGACCCGATCCTCAAGAAGCAGATCCAGGACCTGCTCAAGAAGGGCGAGACGCAAAAGGCCTACCAAAAGGCAAAGATGCTGCTCTCCAAGCAGGCGCTCGCCGCCCAGATGGACCAGATGGCCGACATGGCCGAGCTCTCGTCGGCTCAGATCCAGGCCAACAATGCCATGAACAGGATGACGCACATGATGGCCTCGTCATCGCGCACGATGAACCTGGCCCAGAAGAACACCAATCCCGAAAAGGTTTGTTTCTGTTTCCCCCCCTTTTGGATCAATCAATTCATTCGCTAACCCGGGCTTGCCTGCACCCAGACCCTCGTTACCCTGGAACAGTTCAAGCAGCAAAACGAAGAATACGCCATGACAAACGGCATCTACCAGGACGCCATCACCCAATCCACCTCCGTCCAAGTCGGTGAGGACGCCGTTCACGAACTCCTCGGCAAGCTCGCCGACGACGCCGGCCTGGAACTCAGCTTCGAGCTCAACAAGGCGACGCCCCAGACCGCCGAGCCGCAGACGGCGGAGCCGACGGCCGAGGAGGAGGACAAGCTGCAGCAGAGGCTGCGTGCTCTGCGCGCTTAGATTTTCGTGGGAATTATTTAGCGTTTTTTCTTTCTTTTGTCTTCCCCCTACTTGTTGTTATACACTGCGGTCGACATAAAGGACGAAGTGAAATGTACGGAAATGACCCGGCGGGCTGCAATTTTCCAGTGATTTTTTCTCTTGCTGTTTGCACAGGGGTTTTGGCGTTTCTTATGGGATGGAGGGCTTGCTTTCGTTTAGGGGTTTAATGGGATCGAACTGAACTGGATCAAGAACATGTTGAGGAGTTTAAGCATTAGAGCTGCAAACACTTTGTGCTCAACTTCTTGCGATTTTCTTGCTTTGCTACCTCAGGGGCCTGTTTGATATGCCATACCCATTCATACAAAACATACATACATACATACCAAGGGCCTTATTTACCACCTATACATACATGTGCAAATGCCATAGTTCTGGTGTCTCTATTCGTTTCCCCAGATCTTCTCCTGTCGTAACCGTCATAAACCATTCCAATCCAATGTACACCGACATGATAAAACCCTTGCAAGTCTAACTATGAGACCCTTTACCTCACACATGCAGAAATGCCTTTTAAAAACCGTACATCATCATCCTGCTCACATGTACAGACTCGCCACCGCCGTAATGTCCCTCTTGATCATCTCCTGCGCCTGCTGCATCTTCTGATACAGCTCCGGATCGCCAATGATCCTCGCCGCGTTCTTCACCTCTCTGCACGTCTCGTCTAGACGCGTAATCGTCCGCACAATGGTGCCCTCGAGGACATCCGTCAATGCCGTGATGTTCTTGAAGCTCATGCCCCTGGCCCACTCATACACCACCTCCATGAGGCCGAAGCGGGGCCTCGACACAAAGTCGTTTGAGTCTTCGCTGGACTGAATTACTTGCAGTCGTGTCTGCACGTCATTGACCTTTTCGGAGATGGCGATGATGGTGTCACGACCACGCTCGAGATTGCCGGTCAAGGTAGGTTCCGTGAGCGTTTTCTCCTGAAAGACAAACGAGGACAAGAGGGCGGCAATTTCGGCGGGGTCAAAGTCGGCAAGGACATTGTCGAGGATGAGTTCGGTGAGGACGAGCTCATCGCCCGAGTGGACTTCGCAGGCTACCTTGCCCTTGAGCTGAATACGTGATGAGTCGTCGATAAAGTCGAGCTCTCTGAGGACTTGAACGCGCTGTTCGTAGTCGGGGAGTAGCTGAAGATTTTGATCCGAGAGAGATTGCTTCAACTGGGCAATGTGCTCTGTGATGAGCCACTCATCGTGGCACATGGCAAACTATAATTCATTAGTAAAACCAACTTTGAAGAGGAACAGTTCCAAGATATCAGCAAGACTTACGTGCTTCAAAAAGGACGGGCACTTTGTGGCCCCAGAGTTGGCCATTGTCTTGGACAGCTGGAATCTCTTCTCAATCATCTCCTGTAGTTGCAAGCTCTTGACCTTGCTCATGTCCATCTCGTCCCACCGGTCATCCCAAGACGCGCAGACCTCCTGTATCTTGTCCAGCGCCTCTTGGCCGGCTTGTTTACCTTTGAAAATCTCGGGTATAACTCCCTTTAGAACCCACCGGGTAAGGCATTCGACATCGTTCAGGGGGACGAACATATTCTTAGTAGTAAGTCGCTTCTTCCCCTGAGGAAGCTTTTGCATGTATTTGCGGAACGCGGGAATGAAGGGTAGCTGGTCCGTTACGTCGCGCCGCTCCCTTAACGGCTTAATGGCACAGACATGCAAGATGGGCTCTTCAAAGGACCCCTTGGGACTCATGCCCTCGGCAAGGAGTATACCGGCTGTGCGGATGCCTTCCCAGTTAAAGACGATCAGCCGCTGCGGCGTAAACATCCTTCGGCCGATGGAAATCTTGAGCAAGGCCTTGTACAACTCCGTCGTCAGCCGCTTGTAGTCTTGAGCGGCCTGGTGGCACTCATCTACCACGCCATCGCAGACTTTGCACGACTCTCGCTTAACCTTTGCAAGATCTGCTTGAGCGAGCTTGACATCCTTTTCGTGCTCTGGCAGAAGCTGCTGTGTTGCATGCTCCGAAAAGCTTCTCTTGATCATCTCTTCAATCTTGAGTGCTTCCACTCTCAGCAAGTTGAGAATCATGTTATAAGTCAGCCTGAACTGAGACTTTAGCTTCGATGGCTCTCCCAGGATCATGTTGCGCAGCTCGGCAACAGGAGGTGCTTCGTCGCCGCCAGGGGGCACGATGATGACGGAGCCGACTTTGTCAAGACCACGACGCCCAGCACGGCCAGCCATTTGCGTGTATTCGCCGGGCAAAAGGTTGCGGAACGAATGGCCATCGTGCTTGCGGTATCCAGAAAATACTACCGTTCGGGTGGGCAGGTTGAGACCCATGGCGAACGTCTCGGTTGCAAACAAGACTTTGACAAGCGTCCTTGCGAACAAAATCTCCACCAGCTCCTTTACAATGGGCAGCAAACCGCCATGATGCACCGCGATGCCTCTGGCTAGGAGCTCCCGGAGCCTGATGATCTGTGGTAGGACTCGGTCCTCGGGCTTGAGACGGGCAATAGACTTTTCAATCACCATGTGAATGGCGCTCTTCTCCGAAGCCGTACAGAAATCTTGGTTGCTTAACGCATCTGCGTTTTCCTCGCATCGCTTCTTGGAAAAGACGAATATGCAGGCCGGCAGAAGAGTCTGTTTCCGTAGATACTGAACCATGTGAACCCATATGTTCTTGTCTTGTGCAGCTGATGATCGTCCGCCGGGGGCTCCAGCGCGGCCCATGTGTCCTGGATTATGGCTCGCTCGAGGAGGTCCTCCTCGGCCTCTCTGCTGGCCGCCTCCACGACCTCCGCGTTGTTGCTGGCCTCCTCTTTGGGGACCGCCTCGACCACCACCGCCCCGCTGATTTCCCTGAGAACTGCCTCCCCGGATCAGGACCGTGTTGGTGGCAGGCGTCTTTTCCTTACTCTGAGTTGCCTTATGTGCATCTTTCCAACCGCTCTCTAAGAACTTCTTTTCTGAATCTACAATCTTGTGAATGTTCTTGCCGGCCCAAAGGTAGTGTTCCAGAGGGACTGGTCTCTTGGCAGTAGAAATGACATAAATGTCTCTTTGCTTAGTTCTACCAACCCAGGAGGCAAACTCGTGAGTGTTGGGGACGGTGGCCGACAGCAAAATGAGAGAAATGTGTTCGGGCAGCATAATGATGACTTCCTCCCACACGACACCACGCTCGTAGTCGTTGACGTAGTGAACCTCGTCGAAGATGACAAACTCGACATCGCGAATCAAGTCTGCTCCGCGGTACAGCATACTGCGCAGAATCTCCGTGGTCATGATGAGGCAGCTAGCCTCAGGATTGATCTGGACGTCACCTGTCAAGATACCGACCTCATCGAACTCCTGTCGAAAGTCGCGGAATTTCTGATTGCTAAGAGCCTTGATTGGGGATGTGTAGATGGCCTTGGTCATATGCTTGGCTGCCAGGGCAATGGCATACTCGGCCACAACAGTCTTTCCGGCAGAGGTGTGCGCCGCAACAAAGACGGAGTCACCATTTTCTAGGTGATACACGGCTTCCTTTTGGAAAGTATCCAGCTCAAAGGGCCACTCTCGAGCCATGTCGGGGACGAGTTCTCTGAAATTGGGCATGTCGTGCTTGATGTCAACCATGTGTGCCCATTCACGCCCAGCCTTTTTGGCACTAGACGCTGCGAGAACACCATGAGGCTCAAGAGACGGAAATTCCACGGGCAGCAGGTCGTCGATGTCATCTTCGTTCTCCTCGTCCTCTGCTGAATCTCCTGATACCTCAGCGGGTGACGATTCCTCCTCCTGGTTGACATCTTTTGCATCTTCGGGGTCCTCTTCAAGCTCCTGCTTAATCGCAGCAGCGGCATCCTCATCCACTACCGTCTTCTTGGCAAAGTCAATGCCACGGTCCATCCCGGGAGCAATCTGTAGCAACCCTCCTTCATCACCCAGCTGGATCACCCTCTCCAATTTGCTTCCAGCCGCGGCATCATCAGTACCAGTCACTCCGCCGTGAATCTGATCCTCCAAGGCGGCAGTAGCCTCAATACCCTCCAGCCCACCAGGCGCAAAAGGAAAGAAACCAGCAGCTCCCCTGACAAAATCCGCCCTACTGGCCGGCTTCCGGAGAAGACTGGTCGAGTTCTTTGCCGTGGCACCGCTCATGGGCACAGTCACATTCTTGTATCCTGTCACGCGGCCCTCGAGTCCGTGGCGCAAGAACCTCGTCAAGGTGCGCGTCTGGGGCGGTGCAATCTTGAACAGGGCCGTGTAGTCGGCCTCAAAGTCCCATCTCTGCTGTAGACGGTCCAGCCATTCGACGGAGAACTCGGGAGAGGGCATGAGCAGCTCATTTTCCAGGCGCTGCTTGAGCTCTTGGGGGTTTTGGAGCCGCCGTTTCCTGGGCCCGGAGCTGGGGATGCCCTCGTCCTGAGACGCCAGAAGGGCATCGATGCCAGCCATGGCGTAGAGCAGCTGGATATTGAGATGATATGCTACTTGGGCCTTGGTTTTACTTTGTCTGATCAAAGAAGAGGTGATTCTTCAGCTGATGAAATGTGTGATGGCAGTTGAAATGATTGACAGGCCTCAGGTGCTGTGAAGCTTAAGAGGTTAAGTTGCCCCGCCATGGGAAATGCGGGTCTGGGCTGCAGGCAATTGAGAGCTGGCAAGGGCTCTATTGGGACTTGGATTGGGCTCTGGACTACGGACAGTTGATTTCAACCTCATGGTAATATAATGAATGAATGGAGGATGAATACCAACGTGTTTGTGCAATTGAATTGTCCGTTTTTGAATGGTTTAGTGTCTAGGATAGGGGACTGTCTATTATAGGCAGCCAGAAAAGATATGCATCTTACACAGGGCGTCTCTTCTAATGAAACGACCTGTACAAACAAAGACAATATCTTCAGTCTCACAACAGCCATTGCAAACACAATGGCACGGCAAAGGGCATGTACGTGAAAAAGCGCATAGGTAATTACGAGTACAAGTCCATTATTTTCCTCTCCGTCCGTCTATTGAGAATTTTTTCTGACCAGAGGTCCAACAGAATTGCTAGCCTGATGCGCTTCACCACTCCCCCTGAAGTCAAAATCCCCTCCATCCGATTTGATTCCACCCCTCCTTTGAGATATTATACCGTCAGCCCGGATAGCCGCCCCCTCTTGTTTCTTTCTTTCTTTATTTTTAATGTGTTCATATCCGTTAGATTGAAAACAAGATTGTAGATTTCATAGTTCTTAGCGCTGGGAGTTTACAATCGCAGCATCTTGGCGGCAAAGTTCTCAATCAGCTGCTCGTTGGGGAAGGACATCTCCTCCAGCTTCTGGGCGTAGGGAGTGGGCACCTCGGCACCGGTGACTCGCTGGGCAGGGCCGTCAAGGTAGTCAAAGGCATACTCCATGGACAGGGCGAGGATCTCAGCACCAACACCGAAAGCAGGGTAGCCAGACTCGACGACAAGCAGACGGTGGGTCTTCTTGATGGACTGGACAATGGACTCAAGATCCAGGGGCTTGATGGATCGCAGGTTGATGACCTCAGCCTCAACACCGTAGTTCTTCTTCAGGTTCTCGGCGGCAACGAGGGACTGGCCGACGCATCGGGACATGGTGACAATGGTAAGGTCCTTGCCGGCACGCTCAACCTTGGCCTTTCCAAAGGGGATGACGAAGTCGTCCTTCTGGGCAGCCTCGGACATGGGGAAGCTCTGGCCGTACATGAGCTCGTTCTCGAGGACGACGACGGGGTTGGGGTCGCGGATGGCGGCCTTGAGCAGACCCTTGGCGTCTTCGGAGCTCCAGGGGGAGACGACCTTGAGACCAGGGATGCTGCCGTACCAGGCAGAGTAGTCCTGAGAGTGCTGGGCAGCGACACCGGCAGCGAAGCCGTTGGGGCCACGGAAGGTGATGTTGCAGGGCTGGATACCACCAGACATGTAGAGGGTCTTGGCAGCGGAGTTGACAACATGGTCAATGGCCTGCATGGCGAAGTTGAAGGTCATGAACTCGCACTATAAAACGGAAAGGTTTGTCAGTTGATATTGCAGTCACAACCAAGGAGAATTGGAAAAAAAAGAAGATGCCATGTCTGTACAAGCCAAATACAAGAACAGGGACAGGGGCATGTGCATCGACATCATATAGCAATGGCAGATATGGAGATATAAAAGTATAAAACTCACCACAGGGTGCAGTCCGCTCAGGGCGGCACCGGTAGCCAGGCCGGCAAAACCCATCTCGGTGATGGGAGTGTCAATGACACGCTGCTCGCCGAACCGATCCAGCAGTCCCTTTGTGACCTTGTACGCTCCGTTGTACTGGGCAACCTCCTCACCCAGGATGAAGACCTTGGGATTGGCCTCGAGCTCCTCGGCCAGAGCCTCGTTGAGGGCATCTCGGACAGTGTACTCCTTGACGCCAGCGCCCTCGGCGTACGCCCTGCTCTGCGACGATCCGCCAAAGTAGACGGGGCGCGCAATGGCCTGTGAAAAGGACGGCGCATTCGCCTTGATGGATGTGGCAGCTCGTGTCGAGGCAGCCAGACGAGCTGCGGGCCGGAGGAATCGGGACATGGCGGGCTGAGGCTGAGGATTGGCTGCTTGAAATATTTATCGACAAGAGGACACGAAACCGCTCGCAGCTAGCCGTCTGCTGTCTACCTAGACGGGGGACAGGCGGGAATGGCAGAGGGAGTTGGGGAGAGAGGCTTTGGTGTTTTGTGCTCTGGAGCGGTTTTAGTTTAGCTGGAGGCTGCTCCCAAAAAAGACCAAGAGGGAATTTCCGGCCCCAAGCAAAAAAATTCCCCAAAAAGCTCGTCCAGCCAATGGAGCACAGCCAACTTTTTTTTTTTTTGCGCCTTTGCGAGCTACAGCTGGGTTCTGCCCGCTAATGGCCAGGGCCTTACAGCGGGACGTTGGCGCTGAACCCGCCTGTAATCTTTGTTGGGGAGGACCAAGGATGGGTGCTGACTAAGGTGCCTCTCCGCTGCCGGAGGCTTTTTCGCCGCGATAAAGCGACGGGTTGTCGAATCAGAAGGGCGAATTGGGCTGCGATAATGCATCTGCCGGAACTAAGCGGGATCAGATCAATTAAAGATAAGGCAGCGACTGGAGCGTGGACAACACTTTTGATGGTGTAGATGAAATGGCTCACAAGAACAAGAACACGCAGACAGCAGAACAAGTTGGCGAAATGGTCATTTCATGCAAAAAATAGAGAAATTATTAAAAAGATGCAGCGTTTTGCATCTTTTGCTGTAGCCATTACATATGCGTACAATAAATGTGCCGATTGTTTCATCAGCAATGCATCGTCATCCCGTTCAAGTAATCATGCTCGACGCCGCTTTTTTTTATATATCCTCCCACTGGGGTCGCTCATTACTCCACGTCAATCAAGGTATCAAAATCCAAGATGGTATCAATTGCTTGGTCCCCTTCACACATACACACGCACTCTCTTCTTCCCCTCCCCCCTGTCCGTGTTTAAGCGGAAGGCTTGCGGCCAACCATCAGGTACATGGGAGTGAACAGGTGCTCGCGGCCACCAGCAACCAGGCAGTCGGCAGCGAGAGCCAAGCTGTCGGCCGTCTTCTTGGTGCCGGCAGGGGCAAGGCCAATCTTCTCCAGCAGACCAGCCAGGTTGTGGGCAATGGTGCGGCCCCAGGTGGTCATGCGGACAATGGTGAAGATGTCTCCGACCGACTGAATGTATCTCAATTCACCGGACAGAGGCCAGTACCAGGGGAGGGGGTCGGGCCGGTCAGCGAGATCCTCATGTCTGAGGAGCTCAAAGCCAACAGCGCGCATGGCGTCCAGAGCCTCGGACACCTTGCACATATTGGAGATGCCGTCACCCTGCTCGATTCCGAGACGGATCTCGCGGTGGTGCAGGTTGTTGTTGTCGTATTCATCAGTCATAAGCCACTCGTAGACGCCAAAGACACCGCCAGGCTTCAGCACGCGGAAGATCTGGCCGTAGATGCCCTCCAGAGTGGGGGCGTGAACGGTAGCTTCGATGGCATAAACAGCGTCAAAGGTGTTTTCAGGGAATGACATTTGCTGCGGACGGGATTTGCGTTAGTATAGAACAAGACATGGAGCAAGTTGTTGCAGGTCGAACATACCATAAAGTCACCCTTGACAAAGGCCAATTGCTCGGAAAGGCCCTCCTTCTGGGCATAGTGGGTTGCTCGGTCGATCTGGTAGTCGTTGTTGTTGAGACCAGTGACGTGGCAGCCAGTGAACTTTGCAATCTCACGGGCAGGGCCACCGACACCGCAGCCGACATCGAGGACTTTCATGCCCTCCTTGATGCCAATGGTGTGAGCCAGGTAGTGCTCGTGACGGGCAATGGCCTGGTAAAAGGGCTCGCCATGGGAGAATCGGCAGAAGTGGAAAGACTGGCCCCAGCCATACTCGTACAGATCCGTCGCCAGGTTGTAGTAGTGTCTCGTGAGAGTGGCATACTCGGCGGTTCGCGCCTGTTGATTGGAGGGTTAGAAACCGTGGTTTAATTCAATCAATTGCCCTCTCTTCTTAAGGGAGGGCAAGAAGAGAGTAGAGCGAGGAGGAAAAAAAAAGACTTACGGCACGCTCCTCAGCGGTCTCGTTCTCGGCGGGCTTGTTGTCCCAGTGCTTAAAGTACTCGTCGACAGCGGCCTTCTTGGCGTCGGAGCCCTTGGAAAACATGGCAGCAATGCCTCCCTTGGCCTTGGCCGAGTTGCCGTGCAGAGCCTTGTTGAAGGCGGCGTCTCGCGCCTTGTCCTCCTTCTCGAGAGCTACGGGTGCCATGTTGAATTAGGTGGTTGTAGCAGGATAGAATTAAAAAATTAAGATGGAAAATCTCTATTAGCTGCACAAAAAGAGGGTCAAAGGAAGGAAGAAAAAGAAGAAGAGAGAACTAAAGGCACACAACGAAGATGGAGATGCTCCAGAGGTTGGGGAAAAAGAGGACGGGTGGCTGCCACGCGAATGAGCGGAGCTGGGACCTTTTTATGCGTTGTCCGTTGTTTGGGTCTTTTGGCATCAAAATCGCAATGCAGCAATTTCATGGCACCTGTCCGCTTCTTTTTACCCCTGACGAACGGCAACCGCCAATCTCCAATTCTAATTCTGGGCTTGTGATATCGCACTAGACGAGCAATTTGGGCCTTTGGTTGGTTGGATCGAGGACGGGCTGCCACGTAAACGGTAGGCGGTGAGCGCCCCGCAGTGTGCGAATACGAACGCGAACTCGCTTTGGGTGTCCTTGCATGCGCCTCTTTTTTTTGCGGTGAATTCCTCCGTCGGCTTCACTTTTTTTCGTGCTAAGGATGCGGTATAAACTCCATATTAGGGGAGGTGTATCTGCGGAGCCAAGCGCCAAATCTCCAAGTACGCGTATAGGATGTAATTAGTGCTGCTACTAGTATTCCTCGTCCAGTGGTATCATCTGTATTCGCTCTCGTACTGTAGAAATCGGTGTCGGATGGATGGTTGCGAGCTGAGATTACTAACTAGATAAGTCGCATTGATGTGGCAACGTCCGTCCGTGTCTTTGAAATTGGAGTGACGTCCATTCCTCCCTCTCCCCAGCCGCGTGTCCAATTTCCCATATCTGTATCCGTACGTACAATCATCTTGTCATCGTACAAGCAGAATAGCATGTGCAAATCTTGCCGAGATGTGGCATGTTTCTGGAAGCCACAGGCACATACAGCCTAAACGTGCCTGACCCGAATCCTGGAATTGTATCGAAGCCACTTTTTTTTGGCTTTGCAATGCGCCGGGGTGGCTATCGATAAGATTCCACATCATGATTATGTAACCCTTGTTTGTGGCGGGCGGTGGCAGGTCTCCACCAAGATTTCTTTGCCGTCGCGATCCGATCTTGGATTTGCAGCTTGCATCCGTACAGTTACAGTTACAGTTGCACCTTGGAAAAGAAACACCATCACCAATTCATCGCTGCATCTCGTCGCCCGTCATGCCGCCCCAAATCAAACAAGATCTCAACCGGTCGGGATGGGAGACGACGGACTTTCCCTCTGTCTGCGAAAACTGCCTGCCCGAGAACCCCATGGTCAAGATGCTAAAGGAAGACTACGGAGCCGAATGCAAATTAGTATGTCGCTCCCTGCTCGATATCATTCTATTCTATAGAAATGTGTGTGCTAACAGAATTGCCAGTGTACGCGACCATTCACAGTCTTCAGCTGGGCTGCTGAGCGCGCCCAAGGCCGCAAGAGACGGACCAACGTTTGCCTGACGTGCGCTCGACTCAAGAACTGCTGCCAGAGCTGCATGCTGGATCTCAGCTTTGGTCTGCCCATCACCGTCCGTGATGCTGCGCTCAAGATGATCGCCCCGGGCCCTCGATCCGATGTCAATCGAGAATACTTTGCGCAGAACAACGAAAAGTTGATCGAGGAAGGCAAGGCCGGAACGGAAGAGTACGAAAAGACGGACGAAAAGGCCCGCGAGCTTCTGCGCCGTCTCGCCGCCAGCAAGCCGTACTTTCGCAAGGGCAGAACCGTGGACGAGTCAGAACTCGCTGGCGCAAGAGCTGGAGGAAATGCTGCAGTTGGAGCCGGTGTAGGAGGCCCTGGCCCGATTCGAACTCGAGATTCAAGGGCTGCTGCAGCCGCAGGCGCGAGACCTGGCGGGAAAGGGCGAGGCCGTCCGGCATTCCCGAGCGCAGCACAGCTCCCTCCGAGCCCCAAAGATTGGCTACCACCGGATGACCCCAACATCATGTCCCTTTTCGTAACGGGCGTGGAGGACGATTTGCCCGAGCACAAGCTCCGCGACTTTTTCAAGGTTCACGGCAAGATCAAGAGCTTGGTGTGCTCTCACATGTCCCACTGCGCGTTTATCAACTACGAGACGAGAGATGGAGCCGAGAAGGCGGCGGCTGCTTGCCAGGGCAGGGCGGTCATTGCTGGATGCCCGCTGAGGATCCGCTGGGGACAGCCAAAGGCGATTGGCACCATGGATCGGGAGCAACGCTACCAGATGCTGCAAGATGCTCGCATCCGTCAGAACAAGCCGCAGCAGCGCGCCCTGGAAGGCGGCCAGCAACCAAGCGTGGCGAATCGTGCGATTGCTGCACCACCACCTGGCGCAGAAGAAGCGCCCACCTACGCAAGCATGTCTGGAGAGTAGGAGGATTTCGCCGTATCTGGCCATATTGGCTTCTTTCTTTTTCCTTGTTCTCCTTTTTCTTTTTTGTTCTATCCATCATCTTCTGGCGTTAAGGTGCCATAGGGAGAATACAGCGGGATGCATATTACGTCGTCTACATATCGAGGAATCAAACATGATGGAAGGCCAAATATATCGTGTGTCATTGGATTGGAGGGTATCATGAGTCCAGTAATTCTACATAGTTTTTTACAATGATAAATATACAAAGGCTGCTCATCAATTGCAGCCACAGCCACCACCACTCTTGCCATTGCCCGCCGTTAAGATACTGTCATTATCGCCTCGCTCGGTGTGTTCGTGTATTCGCAGCTCTGTTGTTAAGGATATTAGCAAGGTTACAACATCTTGGAACCGGTCCTGTAAATCTTACTGTACGTGTGCTTGTCGCCGTCGCTCTCAATCTTTTCTCCCTGGACGATGTTCTGGCGCAGGATGGTGGCCACGTCCTCGGCATGTTTGATTGCCGTCTGGATGCTGGAGTCGGAATCAAGCGCGCGGTTCTCTTGGAAGCCCTGTCGGATCTGGTTCTGGGCGGCAGAAAGGACATGGACGTCGCCTAGATGCAATTGTTAGTCTTGCTTTTGATGTCGGGATTATAAATGAAGACCGGGTTTTTCGAGGGAGCGCATCTTACCCTGAAAGGCGATTCGCGCAGCGCGCATGAGGTTTCTATAAGCCGCCAATGACATGGTATTGGATGGTTTAGACGGAATCGCTAGCAAAAAGAAAGAAGACGACGAATTGTAACTTGTATCATGCAGGCGAATGGAAGTGCATGTGCATGTATTCAAGATTAGTAGCGGGATGATATCAATTTTGAAGCTGCTGCTAACTAACGGAGGTCCGGTTCTGCCGTCTTCCGCCGACATCCCACCACAGATGGCACTACCAGCCCCTGTCGGAACCCCACCATTGATTGGCCGTTGGTGGGAGAAGAGGAAAAAAAAAGAAAAAAACTGGAGATTGCCTCACTGCCCTCAGTCCAACCTTTTTTTTTCCCTCCTCAACCCAAAGTCTGTCATTGCAAATCATCACAATGGCTTCCGTCTCGCAGGTTGTCACTCTCCCTCTCCCCGCCCTGCCTGAGGGCTGGGCTGCCGACAAGGACTTCAAGGCTGTCGGCAAGCTCTCCGGAGCTGTCCAGCGCAGCATCGAGCCTGTTGGACCGCATTTCCTGGCTCACGCCCGCCGAGCTCGTCACAAGCGCACCTTTTCCGAGGATGACCGAATCCAGGCCCAGGAGAGCGCCAAGAACGTCGAGGATGTTGATGATGGCGATGAAAGCGAGCCTGAGGACCCCATGATGCTTCAGAGCCAGGCCAAGGACTGGAAGGTATGTGTTGAAACATGATGGAGGGTGATATCGGGATTGGGATTGTCAGTCCAATTCGGCCAATGCTAACAGAGACACACAGACTCAGGACCACTACAAGGTTCTCGGCCTGTCCAAGTACCGCTACAAGGCCACCGAGGAGCAGATCAAGAAGGCCCACCGCAAGAAGGTCCTCAAGCACCACCCCGATAAGAAGGCTGCCCTGGGCCGTGCCGAGGACGACCAGTTCTTCAAGTGCATCCAGAAGGCCACCGATATCCTGCTCGACCCCATCAGACGCCGCCAGTTCGACTCCGTCGACGAGGAGGCCGACGTTGAGCCCCCCACCAAGAAGCAGCTGCAAAAGGGCGACTTCTACAAGCTCTGGAGCAAGGTCTTCAAGTCCGAGGCCCGTTTCTCCAAGACACACCCCGTCCCCACCTTTGGCGATGCCAACGCCACCAAGGAGCACGTCGACGAATTCTACAACTTCTGGTACAACTTTGACAGCTGGAGGAGCTTCGAGTACCTCGATGAGGATGTTCCCGACGATGGCGAGAGCCGTGACCACAAGCGCCACGTCGAGCGCAAGAACCAGAACTCTCGCAAGAAGAAGAAGGCCGAGGACAACGCTCGTCTGCGTAAGCTGCTAGATGACGCTTCCGCCGGTGACGAGCGTATCAAGCGCTTCCGACAGGAGGCCAACGCCGCCAAGAACAAGAAGAAGTTTGAGAAGGAGGCTGCCGAGAAGAAGGCCGCTGAGGAAGCCCAGGCCAAGAAGGAGGCCGAGGAGAAGGCCAAGGCTGATGCCGAAGCCGCCGCAAAGGCTGACCGCGAGGCCGGCAAGAAGGCCAAGGAGGCTGCCAAGAACGCCGTTAAGAAGAACAAGCGTGTGCTCAAGGGCTCCGTCAAGGACGCCAACTACTTTGCCTCTGGCGATGCCTCTGCTGCCCAGATCGACGCCGTTTTGGGCGATGTTGAGCTGGTGCAGGGCAAGATTGATCCCGATGAGATTGCTGCTCTTGCTGGTAAGCTTAACGGCCTGACCGTTGCGGACGAGATCAAGGGAGTCTGGACCGCGGAGGTCAAGAGGCTTGTTGATGCCGGCAAGCTGAAGGAGGGAGAGGCCAAGACGCTGGTGTAAGTGGACTGAGGATGAGACGGATGGAATTGGAGGATTAGAACTAAAAATTAGACGGTCATGACGATGATGAATAGAATGGACTCTGATGGTCAATGTTTATTTGCTTGAAACTTTGTATATGACGTGAATCAACCTTGCCTAAAGTGAAGCCGTTCGTTTTAATCTTTGACGCCTATACATCTAAATTATGCTCAATGTTTATGACAATGGGTCCTTAGGTTTGAATCACTTGATATCGGTTTCCCTTTTCAAAGTATATACGGGATATATATGAAACTAGATTTTAGCTGGGGTAAATGCTGGAATGAGTCCTATTTCTTAATTTGGATACAATTCATTGATCCGTTCCGAGATCATGGTTACGATTGATAGTAAGGTTCGTTTTCCCTTGCCGTCTGAGTTACTCAACAACAGTTTCCAAGGCTCGATCAGGTTGTACTCTCCAGACCCTTGCTTCTCGTTCATACACTCAAACAAATTTTCCCATCACGCGTTTCTTCTTTAGTTTCTCTGCTCGAGGCACCTTGCCTCTCCCGCTCTGTCTAGCAAACTGCAAGACGATGGCGGCGGCTCCCGCAGCGATGGGGCAAACTGGACCTCCCATTTATTAATCCAGTTGGCCACGCGCCGTTGACGTCTTCTCCAATGGGCTGAAATTATAAGCTTGCAGAAGTGGGATTGGACCGTCCAAGACTTAGAGTATATGCAGATGACTTCTGGGAGGCGGGCGGGGAAGCCAAAATTTTCCTCGGCGTTGTTGGACGCTGCCACAATGAGAAGCACTCTGTTTTGATGATTATCGATGGAATCTTCGATGTCTTTATTGCTATGCGGAAAGGCAAAAGGTATGACGATGATGTCGACCTGCCACTTTTCCACGGCGTGTTCGATTGCCTATGCCCCATGATTAGCCAAACGTGATTATAAGTGAGCGGCTAAGGGACCACAAGGCATACTTGGGCGCACTGACGAATCGAGCAATTTTGTGTGTTTGCATATAGTGTCAATGGGATTTACTATAGTCGTATGACCCATACTCAATTCCGTAAAGGCGAGACCCAAAGCGTTGGGGACTGAGGGAACGGAGTTTCAGGGCTGGGCACCCTTGACAATGATCGAAATTGTTGTTGTCAATGGCATAGACGGGGAACCTTATCAGGGCGGCGATGAGGACGTCGACAAGGAAGAGGCTTGGGATGCTGGAGTTTTAAGTGTTAATGGAAATTAGATGGTTGCAACGTCAACAGCCCTATGGCAGAGATCTTGGGACATTGTGATAGCCGCCACTGGGAAGAACAAGGAACTTGAAAGAGACTATCGAACTTAGCGAGAAGAAGAATGTGACGGTCACTTTTCTCGCTTTGGCATCAGCGTTGATGAAGTTGGCTTTCTCCACTGATGAGGGATCAGTCTTCTCCATTGATGAGGGATCAGTCAGGGTTCTCTTTTCGAATTCTATGCCATATGTAGCCTTGGCGGCATTGAATATCTTATTATCTAGCCGTTATAGGTCATAAGGGGCAGCGAATCAACATATAATAATAGTAATCATAAGCTTCAACGTTGATGGTAAGCTTGCACGGACGAACACCAATCTCAAGGAACATAATTCGGCTCCGCTGCACACAAAGGAGCGGTGTATTAAAAGAGTGATATACATAAAGGAACGACATATACAAAAGAACGATGCAAACAAAGGAATTGTGAGGAAGTTACATAATCTAGTAATTACGCACTTCAAATTGTCAGTCTGCGTCCTTTAGCCTGTGTCTTTTACGTTTTCATAAAGAAGACGAAAGAGGAGGAGGATGAGAAGAAGTGCACAAGGCACAACCAAATGAACTATGGCGCCAGAAGATGCAACTCATAATAAAGCTGCAGAGTGCTGGTGAGCTTTCTTTGACTGCATCGAGGCAATGACAATGACGCCATGGCTGCATCGCCAGCTTGACCGATTCGACCTTTGGGCTGCTCATAATGGTATCATTGCATGGCATCTGCGCGAGCGACCAGAGCTGGTGGACATGATACTTCAACTTCTGGCTCTACTGCACGACTATCTCTCTGGTAATGCCCACCTTTTGGCCGACGATACCATGTTGCCATACTAACATTATGCTTGATAGCAATCTGTACCTTAGCAGATCCTATTGCCGGTAGGGCTACGGCGGCTGTAGAGGATGCAAGTCTCCAGAATCAACCACCTTCACCTCACGCATCATCATCAATTAGCTCTTCAGAATGTTCATTTGGCCAGGCTCCCGAGACATCGTCCGTAGTTGCAGACCCAATCGACACAATGCGAGAGCGGGTGGAGCAGGTGCTTTCAGAACTTTTCAGAGTATCTGCTACCATCCACTCTGCTGAAATGATTTATAGATATACCAAAGTCGCAAAATTCGTTGAGAAGGTCAAGCGTGGTATGATGACGCTGCTGGCAACTTGCTGGATCGCCAGTTCCAATTATTGGCCGAAAATTGGCACAACGAAGCCATTGAGTGGGAACCCTCGCTCTGTGATACAGATGATGAATCAGATCTGGAAACAAGGCAAAAGAGAAACGAAAAATTTCTTCAAATGAGGCAACATGGTGAAATTAAAGCGATACACCCGACGACTTATAGAACGAAAAAATTGAGGAGGGACTTTCGCTGAGTGATCCATAAGAGGAGCGAAATGAGAAAGCTCAAAAAGCTCAAAAAGCCAAAGAGACTGGAATATTTTCTTGAAAGGAGGCAGCTTGGTGAAACAAACCCCCTTACTAACTGCAGGAATTGGCCCAAATACTAAGACGGAGTAGCTACCTCTCCTCAAAAGAGTGATAGTGAACGGTACGAGATACTAGAGGAATTTGTCCAGGAGAGACAGCCCAAAGAGATTAAGCCGCTGCAGGAACTGCTGGAAGCCGGGGAGTTGCATAAATACTCATACCGTAACAAAGAATGACTACCAGCCATAGCTGAGGAGAAGTAGGAGTAGGACTATTGGCCATAGCCGAACACCAATCTCAAAAAAACATAATCCTGCTCCGCTGTACACAAAGGAATAATGTACACAAAGAAACGACGTACACAAAGAAAACCACACAATCCAGTAATTTCACACTTTAGATATCAGCCTGCATCCTTGATCCTGCGTCCGGTACGTTAGTATAGAGAAGAAGAGAAGAAGAAGAAGTGCACAAGGTCCAAATAAACCCTGGCGCCAGAATACGTAACTTATAAAAAAACTCGCAGAGAGCTTGAAGAACATGGGGAGACTGAGAGACCAAGAGGAGTTGTCTAAATTGGATTTGAAACGGGGCCCGGGTTACGAGGTGGACAGTTCAAGGCCATTGCAGACGACATCAGAGGCACAGGAAGAGCGTAAAGAGAAGCTGCCAAAACTGAAAGAAATGTGAGTTGGCTATCATCGAACACATACGGCCTATCTGATTTCATGATAGAATAGCTCCCGAGCTTTCGGGATTTACAAAGAAATACCGGGATTTGGTTCAAGACGCACATGATGGATCTTGCGGGTACCGACCGACCAGGATAGCTATTATTGATACCGGAATGGTTGACATTCAGCTTGATACCAACAACATAGAGGATCTTACAGTTGACCGACAACAATCAGACACCCATCGCATCAAAGAACGGCACGAACACTGTAGCAGACGGCCGATCGATGAAACTCTGTGGTCCCGTATTAAGAAAAGACGGTCTCGTGTCAAGAAAAGACGATCTCCTATCAAGAAAAGACTATCTTTGGTGGACGATGACGATCCTTCAAGTCGTCGATTCCTGGCATCCAACGCGCATGGCATCCAGATGGCCAGAATAATAGGCTCCATAGATCCGTGTTGTGTCTTCTATATTGCTAGAGTGTCATCAAGGAGATCTGGAATCACTCCGGCGAGAGTTGCAGAGGTGGGTTACTCGCCCCTCCACGCCTTGGTGCGCTTTATCTCTGTCGTTGGCTTTATTAACTTATACACAAGGCGATACGAGGGGCGATATCAAAAGGTGTTGATATTATCTCCATGAGCTTCGGCCTCGGCGAAAAAACACATGAGCTTGAGGATGCTTGTTGTGAAGCAACCAAACGCGGCATTGCCATGCTCTGCAGTGCTCATGATGAAGGCGTAAATTTGGCACATGCCTACCCAGCAGGCTGTTTTGGGACAATCCCCATTATCGCCTGTGACGAGTCTGGGATAAAGCCTCCTGGAAATAAGAATCTGGGTAACGAATTTGCGGTCAATGTCCCGGCGGGGATCGCTCCGGTTCTCAACTCTAACGAAAATATATCAGAAAGCTCCGTGGCCACAGCTATCGCGGCCGGAATCAGCTCACTAATTTTATCTTGCCATCAGCTGGCGCACAAGGGAGAGGGGGACTTTGAACATAAGGGCCGAACCATACTTGTCAGGTATTACTTGAAAAAAATGGCTGGAGATGAGTCCAATTTTGTTCAGCTTGAAAGATTTGCTAGAATTGACCGCTATGTCAATGAAGAGAGAGATATAGATATACAGGCTATTCTTCAAACATTCTTCAGAAGCTAGGATGGGATTTCCTCCAGAGATCAAGATGAAGCTGCCTCCAGAGATCCGGATGGGGTTTCCTCCAGAGACCCGGATTGATGTTGACAGACGCCGAGAGACTTTCCACTAGTTGACGAGAGAGTTGGCTATGGAGGAAAAATTGCATAAAGGCCCATTGTAGCTAGATAGGGCTGGATAGGCTTTCGCTGGAGCAGCTGTCATGTATAACCTATTGTTTATAAGTGGTCTCGCTACGATTCATTCGTCTTGAGAGTTTAAACATCACCAGCTATTGAACAGTTAATGCCAACCAGAACAGAACCCATTCTATTCTATTTTATTGTATTCCAGTTTAATTTAATTTAGTTTATCCTTCAATTTATCCTGAATCATCCACCTCTGCTTCTGCTTGTGGTACGTAATAACTCGCCGCAGCCAAGGAATCTTCGGCATCCCGCGGACTCCGGGACATCCGGAGCCTTGACAAGTATCTTTCCTCACGAGATGTATGCAATAGTACATGCCGCTGCTTTCCGCAGCATCCATCAGCCTGGCTGCAGATGCGTCGCATTCCTCCTGCATCCTCGTGTCGACAAACTCAGGCAACAAGAGATGCTAGACATGATCTATTTTCTGATACACAATTGCGTGTCCGGCACTTGGTAAGGCTTAGTTTGTTGAATTTGGATGGCAGTTGTTGAGGTACAGCCACTAACACCGCCGGCAGTAAATGAACCTGGTAAAAGATGCTGCTGTAGAATCCGCCTTACCTCTTTCTTTTCATCCTTTCACTCAACTCACATGAGGATGAGCAAATCAAGTTCTTCTGGAAACAAGAATCGAAATTCATCTCAATTCATCATAGATTAAAACACCGCAGTACATACAGCATCATTCCATTATATAATTCGCAACCACCATATCCTTTCGCTCGTCCGCATTAGCTCAGAAGCAAAAAATCACCCGATACAATGCAGAACCTCGCGCCGTCCGCGGCCGCCGACGATCCAACCGCCCGGAGAGCTGTAAGTGCCGGTGTCTGAGTGTCGCCTGTGGATCTGGCTTGATGCGCATATCTAGCCGCGATGATGGGCTGCTGCTGGATGGGGTGATGAGATTGATTGAGTACTAACGATGGCCTTTGTCGGCGTGAATGACAGTGTGATCAGTGTCGTCTACGAAAGGTGAGTGTCGATCAAATTAGTGTCACTCTCTGCCATGATATTTCACTCTTCGATTGGATCAATAAGCTAATTGTTTTCCTTCAAGATTCGCTGTGATAAAGACTGGCCGTGTTCCAATTGCAGAACAGCAAAGCGGAGTTGCACATCAACCGGTGCTGGACAGAGGCCAAAGGAACCTCGACAGCGAGTCCTCATCTCATCTCAATAGTGAGTCTCATCTCATGTCACCTCCCATATCATATCATATCATCTCATAGTATCTCTTCGTCTCTTAATATCAAATCACATAACTAACAGGCACCAAGCGAGAGAAAGATTGACCAGATAGAAGCCCGCCTCGGCAACATCGAGGCTCTCCTCAAAAACATCTCGTCCTCCACCTCCACAGACGCCTCCAAATTCATCCACACACCCCAGACAGACATCACCATTCCGACCGCCGCCTCAAACGCCGACTATGACAGCTCCGACGAGGAGTCTGTCCTGGGCGGCGACTCGGGCCTGACCGTGCACACCACCTTTGCGAGCGAGTTCCTCGAGCGCGCCGTCAAGAGGGGGCCCCTGCGGCCTCTCAACCCCAAGATGGAGACGGCCCTCGCCAATCTCAGCCAGCTTGTCGAGATGCAAAAACATCGCTCGATAAGCCATGGGCCTCGATTCCCTCTGCAGAAGCCGGTGCCGCCGGGGGGCGTGAGCAAGTTGCCGATGCCTCCGCTGGCCACGGTAGTCTCCCTCCTAAAGCACGTCAAAGGTATGGGAAAGAGTTTACAAATCTTTTAATATTCAACATGAAAAAGGCGTGTATAATCTGACTTAAACCAGCCGCTCCTCCCACCTTCTTCACCATCCTGTGCACCCTCGTCGGCATCAAGGAGTTTGCAGAGCTGTGCAAGACCGTCTACTTCCCCACAGAAGACTTCTCGGACGCCACCTTTGCCGTGGTCAACGCCATGCTGTACAACCTCTTTGTTGAGCAGCACTCGCTGGACAAGGAGGGCGCGTTGCGTGAAGAGTACAACTCGTACGTGGCCATCTGCAAGTCGAATCTCGAGACGACGCTGGCCAACTTTCCGTTGTTTCTGTCGCCAAAGATTGAGAATGTGCAAGCTCTGCTGCTTGGTGTGAGTTTGCTTTGCTTTGTCTGTCTAGTTATTGATGGGTAGAGTAACTGATATTGTTTGATTGATATAGTGCCTCTATGCTATTGACGTCTCTAGGCCCTCGGTAGCGTGGCATCTCATCACAATGGCCGCCTGGCTGTGTCAAGCAGGTGGCTACCACCGCACAGAATCGCTGAGAAACGATCCTCCAGTGGTTGCACAGCAAAAGAAGGTCATCTTCTGGCATGTGTACACTTTGGACAAGGGCCTGGGCCTCAGACTTGGACGGGCGTCAACAATAGCGGAATGCGACATTGATATCAAACGCGAGTTTGAAGTCAACGGCTTCGACCATCTCACATCTACCACGTTTCCGACGTTATGGGTCAAGATTAGCAGCCTGCAGAGCCGAATCTACGAACAACTGTAAGAACCTTTCTTCATATATGAGCCCCTTGACCGCCTATTGTGGTCTTCTCTTTTGTCCTTTCTCTTTGTTTGTGGATCGGACCTGATTACTGATGGCTGTTCGTAACTTGCAGATACAGCCCAGTCGCTCTGGCAAGCCCACAGGCCGACTTGGTCCAACGAGCAAAACTCCTGGCCGCGGAATGCAGCCGACTGGAGATTGAGACGGATGAGACGCGTGAAAAGGTACACAGGTTACTCAAGTCGATAGGAACCTCGGATGTCGTCGACGTCTTTATCAAAGGCGACGAGGTCCAGTTCTACGTGACCAAGACGCTCATCTACCGCGTCATACCGGCACCGGAAGGCTCCATTACCCGATTCTGCGACGAATGCTTAGATGCAGCCCGTCATGCCATGAAGACGCATCAGGAGTGTGTTCAATTCATGGACATTAGCACGTACATGCGGTCCATGTACATTCATTGGTAAGGAAGACAGCAATTCTGAACCCACCCTTTCCTTTCCTTTCCCTTTCCGCCAACCAAATGCTGATTCTCATTTTGTCCCATCTCTAGGAACCTCTTGTTGACACCGTTTGCTCCATTCTTTGTCTTGTTTTGCTATGTCATTGAGACTTCTTCATTCGCAGACCTCAAGGTTCTCCAGGACTTTGTGGATTCCCTCGAAGGTGGGAGGGGGCTATCGGAACCCATTGACAAGTTATACCGACTATGCCGGGTCATGTGCGACATCGCCACGCTCTATGTCGAAGCCAAGGCCCAGCAGCAGCAAGACGAAAGCTCGATAGGGGATGAGTTTGAGATGTACCTCAGTCAGCTGGGCTTCATCCCCAATGAGGACCAACCAATGGCCAACGCAAACACCAACGATCCGGGGGTGCCGGTTCAGGGCAACGGCCAGGTGGCACAGCTTGCGGATTGGTTTTTTGGCAGCCGGAACATGATTAGTCTCTTAGAGGAGGACTTGTCGCAGATAGACTCGCAGAAGTGGATGCAGTCCGACATGTAGGGTTCTGGACCTCGGCTGTGGCATATGAAGTGGCATCTATAACTGCCGGCATGATAATAGTAATAATACCCTCGAATAGACAGCAATGGCATTCAGCCAGTGATTTAATGTAGCCTCTTGTGTCTTGGACGAGTCAATCAGTGGGGAATCTTGGGTCGTAGACTTCGTATCCTTCATCTTCCGTATCGCTCTCCACGAGAGAGCCCTTGTAGAGGCCCGTCTTTTCCGTATCCATGAGCGCACGAGCGGCCTGGTTCGCTGGTTTACGGGACGCATCAATCACTGCTGGTTGCGAAGCAGCCGGAGTTGATGACGACGCCTCTACCGGAGCAAAAGCACTCTTGAAGCCAGTCTTTTTGAAGCCGCCCTTTTTGAAGCCTCCTCCACCGCCACCGCCAGAGGATGGCGCTTCCTGGTCGTTCAACTTGATGCTGATCATGCCGTCTGCCTTGGCCTCGGCCTTCCTCGCCTTTGCGCCTGCGTTGGGATCGCGCACCATGGCCTTCATGTCCTTGAGGCGCTGCTTGTGGCTGTGATCGTAGCTGCTGAGATGGGCCTCATAGTCGTTCATGCGGGAGTAGCCCTTGGAGCAGAGGTTGCAGTAGAAGGATTTCTGGGCCTCTTTCGCCGAGCTGGTTTGCGCGGGAGGAAGGGTTTGGTGTCTCTGGAGATGGACGCGTTAGTCTGACGATGCTGAGGGTTTGTCGAAGGAGGATAGGCATTTACTGGAGGCATTTTGAAGTCTTGGAGATACAATCTAAGAATAGAGCAGTATCCAATTGTGCTGTGCGAGTGAGAGCTTTGCGATGCTCTGGCGTGAAGCTCGCGATAACGATGCACGATACGATACGCAACCATTGGGTTGAAGGATATCGGAAGATCGGAGAAAAAAGGCCGAGGGAGCTATGGTGGGGCTGATGATGGGCGGCTATCCAATCCTGGACCGAGATTAGACCGATTGCGGAGTAGCTTTGAGTACCTTTTAGGTACTATTTTATAGGCGATAGAATTATGATGCTCAATGTATCTAGTATGTACTGCTCCTCGATCCTACATTTGATATGGCAGGGCTGTTAGTGGCCAGCTTCATCAATAGCGGGAGACTTCCCGGCAGCCGTCGCTTAAGCTGCTTTACCAAGTCCTTCCCAAGGCGAACAAGGCATACTTGATAGATGGCTAACTACCTACCTAGCTAACAACAATGCTCTTTAGCTTTGACTGGACAGTGAAATTCATAATGTATGATAAATCACACGATTCATCTCGCTACAGGTGGTGGCTCATGTAAGGGAGAATACGGCGATAGGATGTTTCGTAAAACGTCTTGGCCGTAGAGCATGTGGCGTGTACCAAGGTAGGACTTGGTACTCGGACATGTAATTTAGCACCCACTCATACGTGTTCCTACCTACATACGCATCAAGCACATGTATGAAGCACGTATGTAATGCGGAATAGATGAAACCGTCCTGTACGAAAGACGCTGCTAGAGCTAAAAGGGTATGATGCTGTTGGGCGTTGGCAAATAGGGCGTCTCGAACATGTAGGTTGAGACAGTTGTCTCTTGGCCAATGTGCCATTGCGGAACATACGCGCTCCAATCAAGGCCACAACGGTTGGGATTGGTGGCTTCCCAGAAGGGAAATGGAAAAAGAGAAAAGAGTTTGAAACAAATCGAGCGAACGGGCGTTTCTTTTTTTTTTTTTTTTTTTTGCATAAAACTTGTGTGTCGTTGTTGTCTCAGCATTTATACCGGCGGGTGTGGGCGGCACTCAAACCATTTCTTGTTTGGGCATAGAGGGGCCCCCCCACAGCTGTGTGGTCTTTTGCTATTGGGCAGCCTTCTTTTTTCTTTTTTCTCCCCAACATACCCAGCCGGTGGTTTGATGCTCGTACGGACATGCGTGTCTCACCCGGGTATTTTCGTTTTTATTTCGGAATCTTTTGATACCCAAGGACAAAGGTGAAAATTATTCAAAAATTGAGAAACCTCATTCTTGAATCAGATACAGAGCAAGAAAGGAAAGGAGAAGAAAGGGAAGAGCTCGGCATTCGCCATGGATGACGACTCAGATGCCGAGAGCCCGCGAGGCTGGCGAGAGCGGAGGAACTCGACTCTGACGGCCATTTCTCTCCTCCAGCTGGATCCTGCGCCCATGGACTCAGACCCGGACACACCGACAGAAGAAAAGAGGCCAATTGACCCTCTGGATGCAGATGGCACCATGGAAGGCAGTGCGGGCAGCATCAAGACTGGCTCGACTATGGCGCCGGGGTTGAGTGGCAGTGGCCGAGGCGCCATCTATTACTGTTCGTTTCTCTTTTTTTCTTCTTTCCTTTTTGTCTGTCGTCCTTGGATAATCCCTGAACTGATTGCCGCCTTTATTCTTATTTTTATCTCGTTTTAACCCATTGCGTTTTCCCCGTGGTTTTATCCAGTTTCAGCTGCATTGCAACCCTGTCTGAGTCGAAAGTGTGTGTGTGGTTCCTTTTTTATGCTGACCGGTTGTGACTTTGATGTTTTTTTGTCAAATATAGTGAGCCGGATGCAGAGATATTCCAGCTATGCCGTGTCGGTATTCACCACCATGCACCTTGCCAATGTGTCCCTCATTCCCGCGGTTACACGAAGCGTGGCTGGCTCGGAGACTTACCTGCTTATGGCCCGGGAACTCTACCAGACGCCCATCACGGAGCCGTTGCTGGTTGGGCTGCCGGTTTTGATGCACATTGGCTCTGGTATTGCGTTGCGTCTTCTGAGGAGGTCCCAGAACATTAAGAGATATGGCGGGTCAACGCCGGGCATGTATGCCATGATGCGTTCGTCTACTGCTAACCCTCGGCCGTCAGTTCAGCTCTGGCCGCCGCTCAGCTGGATCTCTTGGTCTGGCTACGTCTTCTCTGCCTTCTGGGGGGCCCACGTCGTGATGAACCGAGTCCTGCCACTAGTGGTGGAGGGCGACAGCTCCAACATTGGCCTAGCCTACGTCTCTCACGGCTTCGCGAGGCACCCTATTATTGCAGCTACCGCCTACAGGGGCCTGATTGGAATAGGATGCGCCCATATGGTCTGGGGACTGGCCAAATGGTTCGGGATTGCGCCGTCAACCAAGGGCTGGTGGGGAAGCGAAGCAGTCACGGTTGATAAGAAGACGAAGCGGCAACGCAGACGCCAGTGGCTGGGAGTTCAGGCCGCAGTAGTGGCAGCAGCTGCATTGTGGGCGGTGGGAGGACTCGAGGTTGTCGCAAAGGCTGGGCCGTCGGATGGATGGGTTGGGAAGCTATACGACGATCTCTTTGCCAGAGTCCAGCTGTGACGATCGAGGTTGTGTCAGCGACTTGGGTGGAGGGGGAGGTGGTTGACCCATGACATGACAACGGATTTATGATGAATATACACGAATTTACGAGCACACAAGTAGCCTCTCTCGACCTGAGCCATGCGCATGAGACATCAATTCGAAATATGAGCCGCGAGCACGGGACTGTGCAGATGATCTACGCTAGGAGAATGAGAAGTTTATCCGGCGATCCATGGAGCCTCGGAATGCAATAAGCGGCCGGGGAATTTTTTTTTTTTTCTTTTCCCATCTACGGTTTGATATTTGCCGTGTCTGAGGACGTAAAAGGAGGTGAGGGGGGAGGGGGGGATACGAGTCCATGAGAGAGAATGAGGGGAGAATGAGAGTCCTTGCAGTATGCTGAGAGGCTAGATTCAACCATAGAATAACATACGAGTAGCAAATATGCAGCCAAAAAAGAGCTGAACTTTTACCACCCCAGGAAACGGAGTGAGGGCCGAGACTACGTAGCCACTAAGGAAGGGGGTGGTTTGATGAGTTGTTTTGCGGCTTGCATACGGGTATATTAAACAAAAGCGGTATGATGAAAGGGCTTTCTTCCTGTTGGTCTCTCTTTGCTTTTTTTTTTTTGGTCTGCATTTGGCATGCATCTTGCACTTTGAATCACCGCTTGAACTGTGGCGATCTATTGGTTCTGGCATCCGCGGCTGATACAAGCGTACCTGCAGGCGACTCTTTTCAGAAGTGACTTGTCGCAGGGAGGGCAGCCGGCCAAAAAGCCACGGCCGAGCTATGACTTAGTAGGTATGAGGAGGAGAAGAGGAAAAAAAGGGAGGGGAACGCTTGAGTGATTTGCTGGTGTTTAGGAAACTTGGGCGTGAATTACAAATCCAGAGGCGAATTGGGAAGCAGAGAAGAAAAAAGGAAAAAGGAAAGAAAACCGTGATGGTGGTTGATTTGATGTTTCTACTGACTGGAGGGGGGGGGCCAGATACAGGTAGTACTTAAGTTAGCGGCTAGTGGGTACATGTACTGCTTTGCAGAGGGCGCCATACTGGGGGTACATGTGCTGGATGGATTGCCGGGGGTGGTGGGGGAACAGATGGAGCTCAACTGGCAGCCCGGCAAGGCATCCAAGCATCCCATCAAGTGCAATCCGTGCTAAGCTTCTGTCTAGCTTCGGTGCCTATTAGTGGCTGAAAGGTGCAGTTGGGCAGTGATTGGACAGCGGCTGGGACTGGACAAGGTCTAGGTACGGAGTATTTTATGAGCCCGTACATGGATGACCTGTATGTGTCTTGGGGAGGAGTTGAAGTTGATACATACAGGTACATGACATGACTCCATACCTAGATGCATGCATACCTAGGTACAGGCAAATCAAAGCAGAGCAAAGCAAAAGGGAAAACAAGCACAGGGCAAGACAGAGGAAGGGGAAAACAAGACCAGACTGGACCTACCTGGACGCGTCAGGGCCGTCCGCAGGCCCGAACGGATGCAAACCGCTACGGTAGCACTGGAGGAGCGTCTTTGGGGGGAGCCACTATATAAGACCGGCAGGGACCCGGAAGCCAGCGTGCCACGGGGGAGCTCAAGCTGCTGGATTCGGGCCTCGACAAACCAGCTTCGGGGCATTTTGCAGCAAACCTCAGCGCTATTCTATCCCGTCAGTTGTCACCTCCAATCTCCCGTCACTATCATCCATATCATATCTCCGTTTTCCATCAACATAAACCTCCTCCTCAAAACTCCATCACAATCCCACGTGCGTTTGTCGCCCGCAACTCCACAATCTCCGTGTCTCTCCCTCCCTTGAACAGCCGTTTTTTTTCTTCTTTTCACTCTTCACTGTACTGCATCATCCTTACGCCTTTTATTAGAGTTCCTCGCTGTTTTCTCTTCTCCCTCACATACCCGCATCATCACCCTTTTTCTGCACTGCTCCACTGCATTTGATACCTGCATGCCCGTGACGACGCTGCAAATCGCTGGATCAGAGGGCAGAGAATCCCCGAGATTGAAACCCGGGGAGAAGAAGCGATACTGCCGCTGACAGCATTTGCTTTGCATGTCCTCCATTGCTTTTATATCATCTTCACTGCTGCTTCTCTGCTGCTTCTCTGCTGCTTGCTCCTCCTCCTCTTCTCCCGTTTGGACAGCCGGGCGCTGCTTATACCAACCAGCCCGCGCGAACACACACACTCACCACCCATCATTGATATTGATCGCATCAATACACACTCTCTCTCGCACACACGCGCACGCGCGCAAAGATGATGGCCATCAGAAGCATGAAGAAGAGAAAAGCGTCGTACAGCGACCATGGCAACAGCCGCCAGCCAGACGGCTCTTCTGCCACCTCTTCTGCCACCCATTCCCATTCCCACTCCCTCAACGACGCCTCGGCCAAGCGGCTGCGTCTCACCAAACCCGCCGACGTGGAGCTCACAACGCCTTCGTACGACGTGACCCGCGATGTGTCGGACGAGCTGCTGCTGCGCATCTTCTCCTACGTCGACGAGAAGACGCTGCTGGCCGCCGCGCCTGTGTCGCGCCAGTTCTACAGAGTCGCCTCGGATCCCCAGCTGTGGCGCTCCCACTACTACCGCAGGTTCATTCTGCCGCGCGCCAACCGCATCCCGGGCCTCAAGGGCAAGAATTCGGCTCGGGAACAGGGCCAGTCGTCAACGCAAACACAAACACAAACACAAACGTCTGCGGGGGCTAATTCCAACGCCGAACAGGGCAGCTCCAGCTCCAGCTCCAGCTCCAGCTCCAATCCCGGCTCGTCGATATTGGCCCCCACGGCCGTTTATGCCGTTGATGCTGAGCCCGTCAAGCTCCCCTTCAAACCCGTTGACCCGGCCGACAAGTCCAGCCACCCGACGGACCTCGTCGACTGGAAGCAGCAGTACCGTCTGCGACACAACTGGGCGCGCGGTCTCTGCGAGGTGCGCCAGGTCCAAGTCAACCCTAATTTCTCTCTGACTCCCATCCTGGAGCGTCGGACCTTGGTCAAGGTTGTCAATGGCCTCGCCGTCACCGTCGACCTGCAAGCCGGGCTCCGGGCCTGGGACTTGCGCACGCAGCTCTCCATTGCGCAAACAACTACCGAGACCCACGATGGCATCCACCTCGTGCCCACGGCACTGGCTTTGGACGGCCAGAAGCTTGATTTGGGCACCTTGGACATCATGTTGGGTTTCAACGATGGCACTTTTGGCATCTGGCGTCTGACGGTCAATGAGGGCCGGCTGGCCGTCTTGTATCGCCAGGACAAAAGCTACGTAGGCAGACTCACGTCGGTCGCATACTCATACCCTTATGCCCTGACGGCTGCTGAGCTGGGATTCATCACCCTGTACACCTTTGAGACGCCCGCCCCAGAGCCGGAGCAGACATCTACTGCTGGTCCGAGTCATCGCGATGGTGACACGGGCTATCTGAGCGACGGTGAATTGTCTACACTACAAGTGGGAGGCCAAGTAGACAAGAGCGCAGACCTCTCCAACCCTTTTGTGCTGTCGTCGCTCAAGTCCGACTACTCGCGACAGCCGCTGGTCTTGTCCCTCCGCCAGCTCAAGAACTCGGCTGTTGCCTCCATTGCCTACTCGTTCGACACCGTCGGCGGCTGGGCCATTGGCATTCAAAACTTTGACATCCGGCCTTCGGGCAGCTCCAAGCCAGATGTCATCACGTCTCGCGTTGCCTACACCCTGCCTACTGAGACGGGGGCATTGGTCACCACTTCATCGTACCGGCCAAAGTGCGCTACATGCTCCAACTTTCCCGACTTGTACATGGATGATGACGAGGGCGGGCCAACCAAGCTCTGCTACAGCCACCCCTACCTGCTCGCGACCATGCACGACAACACTCTTGTGTTGTTTGTTGTTACTGCGACGGAAAAGTCCCTTGTCATTTCCAATGCTACGAGGCTCTATGGCCACACCTCGGGCATCGCCGATGCCGACGTAACACCAGAAGGCAGAGCTGTTAGTGTCAGCCAGCGTGGTGACGAGATTCGAGTTTGGGATCTCGAGGGACGCCAAAGCGACGTGAGCGTCGAAGTAAGGCCTAGAGAAGGCAGAGATTACAGCGATGCTGATGACGAGGACGATTCCTCAGACGAAATAGAGCATAGGCGAAACTGGGTTGGGACCGACGACCATAGAGTCACAGTCCTGAGAGAAACGTCTGACGGCGCAGAGAGCTTGGTCACTTATGATTTCACTTGATTGTCCGGCCATTCAAAGGCGGACAAATGTCACGAGTTGGCATGCATGAACAGTTTACATCTGCCAATATGTCATGTAGGATTGGGATACAGGAATTGGGAAAGCGAAAAGATTATTGATTTGGAATCATTTGGCAGGCGGCTCACATTGGATATTACACGTGCGGATTTCTGACAAAACGTTTGACCAGTTTGTTTGCTTGCTGCCTAGGGACAGGATTAAAAATAAGGTATACATTGCGATACGATGCGACAGGCGCTGGAAGGATATATATAATATGGGTGTTTTGGACATTTTTTTTTTATATGGCTTGTGCGGTATTTCATATTATTGCCACCGAGATTGCATGCTTTTTCTTTGTCTTAATACATTTTAATTCATTTTAAGCAATGTCCAATATACCTAGGTATACTTGGATATACCCATCGTTCATAAACTGTAGCGACCATGACCCGAAATCATCGTAAGCGTAGCTTTAGTCTCAATTCACCTTGACCGAGGTCTACGCAAAGGGCGAGCGGAATGCTACTCAGCAGTGTGTTCCTTGTCATGCTCCAATACGACTCTATACCCCTGATAACCGATATGATTGTGAAACAGAATCATATGGAACTAATCAAAGCATCGAAGTGAAAAGGCAGCAGGCATATATGAGACTGGCTTGCAGGGCTATGAAAGAGGAGTCGAGGTTGAAGGATTTACAGCAAAGTGCTGAGGAGGCGGGATGTTTGTTACATGCTTGGTTTGTTCCTGCTTAATGCGTTTTATCCTGGGTATAAGTGAGTGTGTGTGCAAAATTGCTTTTTTCGTTCTGGATGTGGTCTGATCTTAATATAAGTGAGACGTGAGTATGTGGTTTATTTATAGATTTCATTTACATGACACGGATGCTGATGGGGTCGGGCTGTCGAGGTGCGATAGCCGCAGCTCATGTTTTGTGTATTTTTTTTGATAGTATGTTTTGTGTTTGTAGGTAATAGCTACTATACAATTCATTGCACACTGTCCTTTTAGACTCCAGGTGCAAAAGCATAAGAATACAATATCATCAATGAATCTCCAAAATCAGCATCTCATCTTTTTCTTAGAACCTCTCCGAAGCAACCTCATCCGCCTTCACGGGCTCTACCCCCTCCGCCCCAGCCAAGCTCTCACCAACCTTGCCCCTCGTGCCCTTCTCCACGCCCTCGGGCAAGTCCCATCCATGCTCTCTCACGGGATCACTCTTGTTGACATTTGCCGCAATGGCTCCTAATCCCGCTCCCGCTTCCTTATGGCCGTGTGGATGCTCTCGCGTGCCGGTGTGTTTCTTGCCCGGTAACTGTGAGGCTACTTCGCGGCCTTCGAGGCCCTGCATGGGACGGCCGTAGCTGTTGCTTACGTCTTTTGATGTGGCGCCGGGGAAGTCGAGAGGATCACTTCGGCCAGAGGAGTCGATTTCGGGGTTGTTGGCTTGGCCTGGGATTTCTGATGTGGGATTGGGGCGGAAGGATGATTCGGGGGGAGCGGTTCCTGGAGGGAATGTTTCGAGGTGGGATTCTGGGAGGCGGTCGTTGCCGACTTTGATTCCCGGTTGATGCTGCAGAATCAATTGGTTAGCTATGAGTATCTTCTATTGCGTAGGATTTATGATTTAAGGTATGAGTGTGCGAATGTGAAGTTGAGACATACTCCTCCTTTCATCATGGGCTCGGATGGAGGCTTGCGAGCGTGGAATTCGCCAGAGTAATGTGCCGGATGTTCAGACATTATGAATTATTTTTCTGTTTCTTTCAGGTGTCTTTTTGCGTGCAGGTGTAATTGAAAAATAAAGTGTAGATTGGATGAAGATGTTTGCAATCATTGCGACCCAGCCATATATATAATTGTCGATATCGTATCTATGAGCTCATAGAAGGCGACCGTTGTCAGCGGATTACATCATGTTTACTCCACTGGCGGTGGATAGATGGCTTGCTGTTCAGTCTGATCTCGTGGACATGATGAATCGATAATATCATTCTTTCGAAATTGAAAGAAATATCTTATGCGTTGGAATGAAGATCATGAGTCGGAAGTGGCGAAAGTGGAGAAACCGTTGAAAACGACGAGGGAAGTTGTCGTCAACCATAAATACGCCAAAAATGAATAGTAAATTCTAGTTCGTTTAGTTGCCGGTATAATGCGTCTATGAATCATTCAATATCAAGCGTAAATAATTGCTTGCAATGCGAGTACTTGGGCTGTCTGACAGCATCTTTAAAATCGCCCGGTCGGGTATTGCTAGACAACGCAACTGCAATTCAAGAATGCCAGGGTGCTCGTCAGAGAAAGTGCGTCAATCGCCTTCTGGTTTGAAAGAGCATGTCTGTTGCTCTGTTGAGGCTAGGTCGTCTTCCAGTCAGTATGCATCATACAACCGCATGTGAAATTCATCAAGTTCCCATGCTTCATAGCTCTCGTGCCCACCAGGTCGTAAAGGTTTGTATTATTAAAACAAGCGTATTAAGATTTCGACTTCCTGTCGAATTATACATCGCTGGAAAGCTTTATGTTCTTCATTTGTCCATTAATTCCTTGCCCGATTGTTTGAATCGGCGCCTCAATTGCCATTGGTCCCTCCTGCATATATCCTCCCCAAATACCCATCAGGATAGTCACTTCCTGACGCTGTGTACCGACAGAAATGAACGTCTGCGGGCCGATAGCCTGAACGGTCACGTCGCTCCATTTGTTCAACGGCAATGTCAGGTTGACAGGATAAGCAATGTTGTGAGATACGAGCATGAGATTGGTTGACGTGCCATTGCCGTTCAGAAAACTGCTATCCGGGCCAGAGAAGAGCGCGCCGCCATGAGATTTGGGTAACACGGAGAAAGAAAGAGTGTAGTTGCGTCCTTTGCTCGTAAGGGGCGTCTTGAGATAGGCTCCGCGTCCGTTGAGTTGTAGAGCACCACCGCTAACGTAGGCGCCGTTTTCGAGATGACCGTGGTAGTTGTTTCCAGAGCCATCCAGAACAGCGAGCGCTGATGAGAGGATACCCTGGCCAAAGTTGTAAGATACAATGGTTGAGCCTTTGGAGGCAATCCGCTGGTCGAGGTTCTGGTCCGGCACAGCTGGCTGCAGCGTAGCAAATAGACTAGCATAATCTTTCTCCTGCAGCGAACCGCCCCATTGCTTGTCAGCTAGAGCCGGCAGACCGTTGCGGACCATGTAGTAAGCCTCGTGGTAGGTGCTGGCATTTGGGCCCCAGTCGTTCCATACGACAGCCAAGTGTCCAAGCACGTTGGGGCTGTCTCGAGGGGGATTGTTCGTTGCGTTGGCATTGTCGAGGATGTTGGGTGCAAATGCACTGCCGTCGGGAGACCCGTAGAAGACACGCTCAATATCGAGCTCTTTGGGGTAGACGTCGCCGTCAGAGTACTTGAGATCGAGGTAGAAGTAGTCGTCACTGTTGACGATATTGTATCCCTTGTCGATAAAGTCGAATAGACCGTTGTCTTGACCAATCTGCCAGTGTTGAATCGTTACGTCCTTGTTGACATTGATAGAGCCGGCGGCAGAAGAGGGCGGGAAAGTGCCCCAGATGCGAGTGCTCTTCCCAGAAATGGATTGGATGTAGGCACTCATATCGTTGACAAAAGTGCTATACTCGTTGATAAAGTTGCTGTCGTACTCGTCTGCCCCAATGTGCACAACTTTGGAATGGAAGTTGTTGATAACCGCCTTCCAGTACGACTTGACAGTGGGAAGCGTTTCGGGGTGGCTCAAGTTGAGCATACTAAAGTCAGAAAGCGCAATCTCGGGCCTCCAGTCGGTCGTTGCCATCGAATGCCCGGGAGACTCGAGCTCAGGCAAGATGGTCACACCGCGGCGTGCACATTTCTGCTGTAGATTGTCGAAAACGGATGGACTATAAGTTTCGTTGACTGGGCGCGCAAGTCCCGCGACCGCTGGATCAGTGGAATCAACTCGGAAAGCAGCGTATAGCTGGAGAGCGAGCTCATGGGAGCCGAGCTTGGCGGGATCCCAGACGTGGTCGCTGAGATGAAGATGGAAAACGTTTTGCTTGAAGAACGAGAGGTAGGAGCACATCTCCGCGAGGAAGTCTGACGGATAATAATGACGACCAACATCAAGCTAATGTCGATTACTTATTCAGTTTTCCAGACTTTCACCTAGTTATCTGGTGTGGGTAGCTTACCATCATGCCTCTCTCCGACCATCCAGGAGAATCGACACCTGTTCCAAGCTTCATCTTCTTGTTGTTGATCAAAGCCTGCTGCAGGACTGTTCGTGTTCCCCACCACGCTCCAAGAGGACTGGCACCGCTGACCGTGACTCCTGAAGAAGTAACAGAGAGACGGTAGCCCTCTGAAGTCTTGTTTCCAGCGGCATTGACGAATTGCGACTTGTCGCTATCGAGAGTGAGGTAGATTGCATTGCTGATGGGTTTGGGCCCAGGTAGCAAGATGGTGTTGATGCCAATGCCTGCAAGATCATCTCGAAACGTCTCTGCAAACTCCCAAAGGGTGGGAGGAATCAAAGTAAGGCCATCTTGATCGCGGGCAGTCGAGTGTGCAAGGTCGACAACAATGGTATGGACGTTTCTCAAATCATACGTCCGATCCGAGGTGATGTTGAATGGCACAGTTGGTATTCCCAAAAGCTGCGCGCGAGCTACATGCCTGATTAGAATTGATAGAAATTCATTTCATCTTCATCGTTAGGACATTACCTAGGGAGGCCAATCCCACGACCACTACGAGAAACCTCATATCTGCAGTGGCAATGCTTCCGTACCGCGTCCCAATTGCCTCTGCGACCAATGTTTTCTTCGCCTGGACTGGGCGCGATATCCCATAAGTACGGATGCCATGATGCCTGTATTTGCACTATCATCTTCAAAGGCCCTTCTTTGACAGCGTAACGTTACAGTAGCATCCCCATGGGGATACAAGTCCCGGTCTAAGCGGAGACTTGGCCAGGGTGAAGCCAAGCTAGCGTGAGTAGCATCGCGATAGATAAGAGGTTCGGCAACTTGATCCGTCGAGCTTCACCGGTATTGGTGCTTTGGACGAGAGTATGGAGCAGCTGTGCTTGAATTCAGCTAGGCATAGAGAGATTTTTGGGTAGTTTGCGGTGCGTTTCGCGATAGGGCTGAGCAGTGGTTGAGGTCGGTCGGTGAGGGAAGATGGATGGATAGAATGAATCGAATTTGGTTGCGTGGGGGCCGCAGATCGCATGTCAGATCGCCGGTCGGTCAGCTAAGCGACGATTAAAACTGGAATTGCCCGATCGAATCTCCATTCCGATGGCGGAGATAGAAGGCTGTATGGTGGAGAGTCAGTCTGATGAGAGCGTGGAAAGGAGATGGAGATGGCGATGGATATGGAAGATGGAAATCTATTACTCTGGACTCGACGAGAGTCAGGAGAGACAGAAAGGATGAAAACCAGCTGAAGTTGGAGAGAGATACCTTACCTTTTGATGTGCTGAACGCGCAAATATCACGAGAACGATATTTGGCAGGCTAGCAACCGGGTGATCAGGCTTCACTGCTCTAGTTGTTCGAACAAGCTACAGCTTCCAGCTAAAAGATGACTGTTGTTGAACATTTCCTTTCTTTTGATCATATCTTACGACGTCAGTGCTTTCTCCCAAACATAACTTCTTGCCAAACAAACAAAACACCATCTCGCGTTTCCCACCACAACTGGTTCACTGTTCTTTGTTCTCCTTCTTCGTGCCCCAGGTCAAGCCTAGGCTCACAATGAAAGAAAAAAAGGTTGTCAAATCACAAATTGTGCCCCCTATGAATCAGCTCATAGAGCAGAGGAAGATTGCTCTCCCTGTCCTAGTACAAACGAGATCTTGAACTTCGAAGTACTGGGGCTTTCCTATCCTCCCTCACCGTGGGGTTGGGTATGAAAGAAGAAAAGAAGAAAAGTTGAAAGCCGGGCTGGTGGAAGACGGCTTTATAGACGAGGCCCTGGTCTGTGCGCTGTGCTTTCCTCAGCAGTGAATCACTCTTCCCTCCTCTGCCAGCTGTTGACATTATAGTGTTGGGCAACTGACTACAGAGGGGAGCTTCTGGCTGGCAGTGCTACCTAGTACTGGATGAATGGGTGCTTCAGCAACTGAGCTGTACTGCATCCATCTCAATCTTTGCGTAAATCAGAGGTAATCGTCATGTTCTTCAACTCTCGTCTTACTACTTCCAGCCGAGTTTGCTGCCTCCTGATTGTTAACTTCCAAGCAGGCGAGTCTCTCGCATAAAGTCGACCAGTTTCCACTGCAGCCAGCCTCTTGCATACAAACAAGCTTCAAAGATATCTCGAAAACAAAGATAGCAAGCTGGGTATCTCCGTCGAAATTCCATATACCATCATATGCCATGGTTCGTCTCGAGTGTCGCTTCCTCCGAAAGCTGGCTGAGCAATCAAGCAACGCCCAGAGATATACAGACAGACTCAGGAAGCGTACACGTCAGAATATCAGACTCTTAGTCCTTTCGTGGTGGCCATGGAGAGGAAGGTACTCCATGTTCTCGTCGTGTGTCTTTCTACTGTGCCGTCAAGGCTCAGCTTGTACTCACACCCTCAGTGTCTCTCCTTGTTCCACAACGCTGGTTCTATTCTGTTGTCGCATAAAGCTTTCAGTCCCGAGTCAGCAATTGTGGTAGGTACTCCCAGTATATAACTCTCTCTAACATGTTGTATGCTTAGCATGAAGACTCTAATAGTCCTGTAGGTCAATGAAGTCGTTCAGGACGCTCAAGCGAGAGTCCCGAAATGCCGGGCAAGACAAGGTTACAATACGAGATCCGACAATGTTTAGTTATTCTTCGTCATCGTTTGGGAATAGCTTAGATAACTCTTTTACCGCCGCTTCAACCTAATTTCCGCAGCTTATGTATCCTTGGTCTTTCGCTGCTCTGTTTGGCGTCGGTTCGCTCTCTTGTTTCCTCTTTCTAATTCTTCGGCTCCCGATGCGAGGTCCTTAAACACTAGAGCCTTGCGCTTTCGCATATTCCCGATTATTCCAGAAATGATCACCTACAGGTACGCTAGATCTCAATGCTCGTGGGAGGACTTTGGAAACACTCTTCTCATACTGCAAGGATCTGTGTGGCTTTTCTAACCGTGGTGTCTATCACAGCTACCGTCTTGGGAATCGGTTTGCCAGTCTTACTCACATTAGATCATTGACAACACGATAATTCTTAACTGTGGTTCGATGATGTTGCGATTCGCTAGAGAAAAAGCCATCCATAGATGCATTATTAAGAGTAGTTTGGCTTAACATCTGGTTTCGCAAACATATCGCATACAAACAGAATTAAGGTCAGTACGGATTCATTAATACGTATTTGAGCCTTTAGTGATCTCTGATTAACATCGATACAGAGCACGTTTTTCCTTCTCAGTTCGACCTTTACCACAAAAGACTCCCCCCGATTAATTCGCCGCTTATCTGCAGCCGTTCATCCCGGCCAAGGGTCAATATGGAATGCCTCTGTAAGTAAATTGCACGACGATCCTTGTTGTTAGTCAAATCCACTATGCATGCAAGACTAATTCACTGACAAAACACCCGTAGGGTGAACTTGAGTCGAACCAGACGAACTTGATACGAGATGCTGAGCTAAATGCATCCCTGCTCCAAGTAAGCTTTTTTCGTCCTCATTTAGAAGGTCCCTGAACGCAGATATGATGAGCACAAAAAGACTCCGCACAGTATGAAAGATAAATGTGCTGATTCGATTCCTTACAGCAATGCAGTTTTGACCTTCCCTTTCGATCGAGAGAGCTCACCAGCATTGGCCTTGTCAGACCACAAATAAGGTATAAACAAAACTCCACTCAACGGTGCGGGATGAGAGGCCTTAAACCACCATCACATGTATGGCGTCGTATCTGGAAGAGTGATGGCATTCGGAAATGCAGCTTTCGATTACTTGGTTGTGTGCCATTGAGGATCCCGGTCCCCGCATCGTACCTCGCAAATGGAAGCTCGCCATTACCAGTACAACTATAACCATTCTTGGGTGGCAAAGATGAATTGAATGAGACGTTACCGCCTTGGCAGGTACAGGAATTGAGTTGTGGTGCCTTTTTTTCCGGGTATATAAAGACACGGGTTGCTGTCTTGAGATGAGTTTTTGCTTTCGTTCCGGCCAAGCAGCACCTACGAAAACAAAATGGTGGCATATCTCCGCTTGCTACCCATCTTGGGTCTGCTTCTAGCAGATGGCGCCAGTGCGGCTGCCCAGAGCCCTCAAGGAATCGCCAATGGCAAGGAAGACTGGACAAAGGGAGAGTTATCTTTTGTCCCGGGTGCTTACATTGTCGAGTATGAGGATGGCCATGTACGTTGATTCGATCCTTTCCATTGCCCTTCGAGCCGTGTTAGTTTCATAGCTCAAATGTCGAATTCTAACTTTGTCACTACAAATAGGAAGAAGCATCGCTGTTCAGTGACCTTCAGCGGCATGGCCTCCCGGCAACAAAACGAATGAATCTCAACTATACCTTGTTCAAAGGTGCTTCTTTCCAACTGAACACCGTTGATCTGGATACTCGTTCTTCCGTTGCCAAAATCTTAACTGTTCCCTCCGTGAAACAGGTGTGGCCTGTCCAGCTCTACAAACGACCGGCGAATACATCAATCAGCTCAGTCAGCAGCGATTCCAGCCACTTGAAGGAAGCTTCAGATCTGCTGCGTAGAGCAACGTCTGCAAAGGACACTTATGCACCACACGTTGCCGTTGAGGTTGATAAGCTTCATGCGGAGGGAATCACAGGCAAGGGTGTGAAGATTAGCATCATCGACACTGGAGTTGATTTCAACCATCCCGCTTTGGGTGCATGCTTTGGTAAAGACGGCTGTGTTGTCAAATATGGAGAGGACCTGGTTGGAGACGATTATAATGGAAGCAATACCCCCGTGCCTGGCGGTGAACCCTTTAGCACTTGTGATGGCCACGGAACACACGTCACGGGCATCATCGGGGCGTTGCCAAACCCCATGGGCTTCACTGGTGCCGCTCCCGGAGCAACTATTGGCATGTACAGAGTTTTTGGCTGCTCCGGTGATGTTGGAGCCGATGTTGCCATTGCAGCTGTCAACAAGGCTTATGAAGACGGAGCGGATATCATCACCATCTCTCTTGGTGGATCATCTGGCTGGACCGAAGACTCCTTTTCAGTTGCTGTTTCACGAGTAGTCGAGGCTGGTGTCCCCTGCACGGTGGCCAACGGCAACTCAGGCTCGGGAGGACTATTTGTTGCAGGCACTCCAGCCAACGGCAAAGGCGTCACAGCAGTTTCATCTGTTGAGAGTACTTTGACGCCATTTTTGGGAACCGCAGGATATGTGAGCACTGACAACTCCACAACGAACCAGACTCTCTTTGTGTATACCCCTGGAGCTTTCCCATTCCCCAATATTACTCTCCCAGTGTGGGCAGTGACACCCGAATTTACTACTGATGGCTCTTATGGCGCTTGTAATCCTCTCAATGACAAGGCACCAGCGGACCTCAGCAACGTAGTAGTTCTCCTGTCGCAAGATTCTTGTACCTCTTGGGGTGAAGTTGCGAATCTGCAGTTGAGAAATGCCCAATACTACATGTTCTACTTGGATGGGCCTGGAAAGTAAGTCTTTCGATCTCCCTTTTCTAGTTGGCGTCACACAACTAACATTTTCTGATCCACAGCCCTTATCAAATCGGAGCTACCGCCGCCAAGGGCCTCGCATTGACGGGTTATTCTCAAGGTGTCTTGTGGCAAAAGCAGATCAGCGACGGTCAAGACCTGTATTTGACTTTTGTCCAGCCAACATCCAGCGCCAAGTCTGGTGTCTTTGTTCCCAATGCCGTCAATCCCAACTACATTGACACTTTCACAAGCTGGGGCCCAACATGGCAAGCCGATATCAACCCCTCCATCACAACTCCCGGAGGTTCCATTCTTTCTACCTGGCCCTTGCCCGCCGGAGGCTACCAGATTGATCAGGGTACTTCCATGGCCACGCCGCTCATGGCCTCAGTCTATGCCCTTATCATGCAAGCACGGGGCATCAAGGACCCGAAGACTCTGATGAACTTGGTGTCTTCAACGGCTCTGCAGCTGCCCTTCTATGATGGAACAACTCTCTATGCCAACGAGTTGGCTCCTGTCGCTCAGCAAGGTGCCGGTTTGGCTCAAGCTTACAAGGCCGCCCATGCAACAACTTTACTCAGCGTTCCCAACATTGCATTTAACGACACTGACAACTTTGTCAAGAAGGCTAGCTTCTCGATCAAGAACACGGGAAAGCGAAGCGTCACATACACAATCGGCCACACTCCCTCTCTGACCATGTATACATATGGAAATGGCGACAGCCACTTCCCGGCCCCATTCCCGAACCCCATCGCTGAGGGTGCTTCAGCCAAGCTTGCCTTTTCCCACAACAAGGTCACAGTCCCAGCAGGAAAGTCGGCCGAGATTACCGTCGTACCAACTCCCCCTCATGGGCTAAATGCTTCCGCCCTCCCAGTTTACAGCGGATATATTACCCTGAATGGTACAAACAATGAGAATCTTGTTGTTCCTTACTTGGGAGTTGTGGGTAGCTTGGCCAAGCTTCCGGTGCTTGACCCTGACTTTAACTACATTGTTCACTACAACGTCTATTCGACCACACCGGCTGTCGATAACACTACGTTTATTATTCCTTATCCTGTTGATGGATCCCCGCAGCCCATTGACCCTCCTCCGGATTATCCTGCTCCCCTCATGCAGATCGATGCTGGTTCGCCTCTCCTTCGAGTCGACCTCGTCGCTACAGGCGAGACAAAAGCCAAGGTCAACACTACGAATGTGCTGGGTGTCGATATCGTAGGAAGTCTTCCTGGCTACCCTCTCCCGTTCACTGGAAGATCTTTTTACGTCAACGCATTCACCGGAATGACGCAAGAGGGCGTCGTCGTTCCTGAGGGAAGCTACCAGTTCTTGATCAGGGCGGCAACCATCTATGGAGATGTGAACAATGCCAAAGATTATGAGAGCACGCTCACTCAGACGTTTAACATTCAGTACAACACGACTACTACGTAAGAGAGGCGAAAGTGATGTATATAGAAGAGGAGGATACATATTCTTTTCCTTGTCTTGAGAGGCAAGGTGATGTAAATACATGTAGTTAGGGTAGCTGATACATATGGAGTGTTACCCTTATACCTTTTGTGTTGCATACAATCTTGAAGCCAAATTGGACAATATTACACACGTGTCTAGCAACATCATGCATATGACCAAAATTTCCATGCCAATTATAGGTCTACTGTGAAGGCGATTTTAGGTGACGAGGAGATGAACCTCTGCGTTGACAGCTTTTAGAGGAAATTTCCATGTATCGTATCATACAAGCCTATCCGATATGGTGTAGTGGCTAACATCGCTCGCTCTCATCATTCCAGTGCCGAGCAGCCCTGGGTTCGATTCCCAGTATCGGAGATTTTCTTTTTTGCCCGAAACTCAAAAACTGTCCCAATATGGAAACCAAATATTTTTTTCCCCTTGGTTCACTCTTGTTCGCAAATGTGTTGAAATTATGAAGTTTAAGTACATGTTTATTTTGGTGAACAGTGATCCATTGTACATGTAGTCTTGATGCTGTGTTGCAATGATCAATCGCCCTTACAAGCAAGCCGCTAGTAAAAGGTTCATTTGTGCTTCACATCAGGATCACAACAACGGTTGTTCCCATTAAAAAAAGACATGAAATTGAACAAAAACGTAGCATGATGCAGTTTTCATTACACCAGGTTACCAGCATTGATAGGAAAATTATGCATATCACGATAGGGAGCAAGTAGGCCAGAAGCGAGAAAGACCCCAGAAGAATAAATTAAACTCATCAATTCATACTGTCATAAGTCTTAAACATAGCTAGGACTTGAAATTCTATCATAAACTTGATTTAGACCCTTCCGTTAAAATATACCCATTCTTCTTTAACTCTAAGCACACAGAGTCAAAGTCACATCCTTATCCGCACCGCAGTTCTTGACCTGGCTTCCAGCAGGAGGGATACCGCTGCCCCAAACAATCTGGGGGCAAGCGGTGTTGGCGCTGGAAACAACCACCTTGTGGCCGTTGAAGGCATCACCAAAGACATCTGAGAGATCGTACCAGATGGTGTTGCCCTCAAGGTTGATGGCGAAGTTGGTCTGGGGCTTGCCAGTGTAGAGGCCATCGGGCTGAACAGTGACCTTGATGGCACGACCGCCGGTTACGGGGTCTCGCGAGAAGGTCTCGCCATAGGAACCACCTTGAGCAAGTGTTGTTGGGTTGGAGATGGCGCTGCCGACAGACCAGGTAGTGACGCTGAAGGGGCACTTGTTGACGACACGGGCCTTGCCCAGAGCAGTGGCCGACTCAACGAATGCGGCAATGGCAAGAACGGCAGTGGTGGTGAACTTCATATTGGCGAAACTTGAATAAGTTTTAGAGAAGTGAAGATTGTGTTTTTGATGTAGTGAGTTTTGTGTGAGTCTGGAGAGTGTGAGCTGATGATCTATTCAAGAGACTTGTCTCAACGGGAATCATCCTGCCTTTTATACTTCCCAAAGTCTTCTCAATGCGTACATCTTCTCAATGCAAACACCTTTTGGGATGCCCAATGCTACGTTTCGTATACTTCCTACCGACTATCCCGTGCAATTGGTACTCTTTACAGCTCACTGATGGCAAAATCGGCCAACACATTCTGACAGCCTCACGTATTCCGGGGGATCTGCACAATCCACATTTCCACGTTAAGCTTAAAGCCTCTCAGAATACGAGCACCGCGTTTCCCAAACGAGCCTTCACCTGGCGGTGAAAGTCGCAAAGCAGTGGCTGAGAGCTGCATGACGGGTTGTACAATGAATACGAGGCCAGAGGATTACTTGCTCTTTTCCATTGCGTAAGATGTATAGCTAGCTCACCGTCGACTGGCAGCGGACGGGAAAGCAGAGCTACGGCTGTAAGTGAGGCAACGCCGGCCGCTAGTGGAGGAGCTTTTGGCGGGATCGACGCGCCAAGCATCGTATTATGGGATGCGGGGGCTTCCGACTCAGACAATTACCGAGGCCACGATTCACCCAGAACCACGATGCTAGCATGCAAGCGGCCTGGCGTTGTCTCGAGCAGGCACAGAAAACGGCTCCAAAAGCCGTGCCTCTCTGGGGAGCTGAATGTCGTGAGATCATGTGTTGCTCAGGCATCAGCCCACAAGCGTCCTGCCGGCGCGTGACTCAATGCGACAGTCCCGGCCGTCTAGAACGATTCCGCTCCGTTTGGGTACCAATAGTCGGGCGCCTCATCGGCTTTTGAAAGGCTGACCCGCGGGTTGGGTGGGATCATGATGTAAATGGCGTCGTATTGCGGCGGAATGCATGGCGGAAGCGTTGCTTCGACTCGGGTAGGACAGGAGGATGACAGGGCGGGCTCTTTGACGCATTGTATTTTTAGCTCCCAGTGGTCGATTATGCTCCGAGCGACACACACGATTTACTCCATGCAATCAAGATCTGCCCACACTCACCCTCTATGCCTATGCATTATCTTGGCGGCCTACGGTATGCTTAAAACGAGAGTGCGGCTGGTAAGCAGCCACATCCCTTGACATGTCACGCTGGGAAAGCCACAGTATTGTGCAACGAAATAGTCGAGAGAGAAGTCCAGTGTCTATTCATCCATGTATCTATCTATAAGTATTGTGCTCTAGTCAATTGACCAAGATGGGTCGTTTCCGCATCTCATCCTCAGCTCTAGATGTTCGACGTCTTAAAAGGACCCGAGAATTTGATCGCTCCGTCCACTCCGTGGAACCAGCTAACACGAGAGTCTGTGAAAAGCTCATTCTGGGGTCGCAGCTTAGTCTCATGCAGGTTGAAGTCATCGACGGTGCCAATTCTCATGAAGCTCAGGTGAGGCGTAAGGGCGCTTCGGCGCCACATGAGGGTGCCGCAGGTCGTACAGAAGCTGTTGGACATCTCAGTTCGGGAAGTAGGTGTCTTGTCCTGGCCCCAGCGGGTCAAGTTGTCTTGGCCGCGGACGAACTTGATGTAGGAGTTGTCGACGGTGAAGTTGGAGGCAAACATGGAAGCGGTGACCTTGCGACAGTCGAAGCAGTTGCAGACAAAAGTGTTGACCAGACCAGGGCCTTCAGTAGGCTGTATTTTGAATAGTCATGTTAGCATATACAACTTTCTGTTTAAGACAAGAGTCATAATATTGTTGAACTTACAAAGACGATTTGCACAGCGCCGCAGAGGCAGGTTGCAGTGGCTTCGGTCTCAGATGACCAGCCGTCTCGAGCAACACCGGAAAGGGGAAAATAAGAACCAGCGTTGGAGGCCATGATAGATGATGTTTTGTTGTTTGTTTACTGAGAAAGTTGTAAAGTTGTTTAGAAGTTTGATGCTTGTATGTTGTGTTTGTGTTGTAGTGTGTTTTGTTGGTGCAGTGATGAGATGATTGATCTTCCTCAAGAACTCTCGAGGTTATATATACTATTTACGAAGCCATCAAAATTTCATCTCTACTTTCAATATCAATACAAATCTCGATAATGTCTCATAAAAAAACTCAACATTACAAACTATCGTCTATCCTCGGCCTTCTCTTCCATTTCCTTTTTCAGTAATTCTGGTCTCACAGGGTAGATTGACGCCTATGATCTCATTAGCGCAAGACTCAACGGAAGCTCCGTTACTAAGGCTAGGATGGAGTACGTAAGCGGGGCGGTACATCGGCAGTTCCCCTTTTGGCAACTCTGGCCAACGTGGGTTTAGCGCCTGCGGAAGATACCGCCAATCCGTTTTTAATCGATTGCGACCAGCAGTCAGAAATTCCCTGATTCAGCGTCTTGGTCATCTTGGTGCATCTTGGAAAATAGTCTTTGGCTTTTCGGCACTTGTTTAGACTACTATTTTGGATTATAGATCGGCTATAGATTTCTATTTGAGGCGAAAGGAACCCTATCCGGTAGCACCGATCCTTTTTGCCAAGTCTAGAAAGATGCATGAGGCGAGGTACGTTATCGTTATCTTTGCGAGCGATTGGGCAAGAGGCAAGAACGACTTCCGAGGTTTGTTGTGGAGGTGGCGATGATTCACCATGAGAGAAAAAGGCAATTTTGAACTCTTTCAAATTATTCAAATCACCAACTATTCAAACCACCACCCATGACTATAGCAGGTATTCATTCATAGACTTGAGGAATCTTCCGCCCTCATATTAATCATCTTCCATTTCACACGTCAAGAGACTGACCAAACTGCCCTCACATTATGACAGAACCAGAACAATGAATGACCGAATCACGCTCACTTCTCCGTCCACGCTCCCTCGATCCTCGACTTTCGAAGCACCAGCCCTGCCAAATCAGCAACACGTCCGCTGGTAAGCAGCTCCAGCACCTGCAAATGGGCTTGCAGCTCTTTTCCGATCCAATTCCGCAGCTCAATGGCGTTCAATGAATCAAGTCCAAAAGCCGTGATGGAAGTGTTCCCCTGTCGTGCCGCCATCACCTCCTCAGGCAGCATCAGAATAGCGCCAAGTTTGTCTCGAAGGCCATGTGCCACAATCTCTTGAGCCTCTTCGGCAATGGTGCATTTTCGCAGCTGCTGACCGATAGACAAATTCTCAGATCCCGAGGGCGAATCTGCGTCGCCTGATGCAGCGAGCAGAGCAGCACGGAGGTGAGAGAATTTCGCATCCGTGGCGTAAAACGGCATTGACGATGCGTTATCAAAGCCCATTCCGGTAATTACTTGGCCTTGGCAGAAGCAGTCGACTTTGCCTGTCATGGCAGATTCGATTAATGCCAATACCTCCGCCTCACCTACAGTACTGTCAGACAAGTTCTTCATGACCTGGGACATCTTGGCTGCATTTTCAGCTAGATAGCCGACTCCCTCGACTGCGGCAAGATCGATTGATGCGGCTGCTAGGCCTTTGCGGCGTCGATGCAAAACGAGAGCGTCAAGGTACGTGTTGGCAGCAGAATAGTGTGCCTGACCTCGGTTGCCCACGATGCCAGCAACAGAAGAGAGGACAATAAAAAATTGGAGAGGGGTATCGATGAGCGCGTTATGAAAATTCCACGCTCCGGAAATTTTGCTTCTAACGACGGCTTCATAATCTTCAAAGGTCATTTTCTCGAAAAGGACATCCTAGGATATCAGTTAGCGATAAACTCGATCAACAGCAGCATCAACGTGATGTGCTGGACGTGGATAGAAAACATACTCTGAGAACCATGGCCGCGTGGATAATGCCTCGAATTGGAGGTAAATCCTCTTGCAGCTCCTCCACCAATGCTCGGACACTCTTTTCATCTGCGACATCACAAGGCACAACGTATATCGAAGCACCCAGCTTCCGACTCTCCTTCTTCAGCTTGCTCAAATCATCAGTCACTTTGCCTCTCCGAGAAAGTAAGATGATGTGACGAGCACCTCGCCTGACCATCCGTCTCGTGATTGAGCGTCCGAGGCCACCTGTTCCTCCAATAATCAGATATGTTGCGTCGCGCTCTAGCATATCTGAACGAGGCGCAGGATGTGTGGCTTTGACCTGACTTTTGCCACTATGCGTTACCACCAACTTTCCTGTCGTTTTGCCGCTTTGAAGTTTGCGAAGTGCTCCTTCGACATCTTGGATGTTGACGCATGTGATGGGTCCGATGGGGTTGACCGTCTTGTTTCCGAGGAGGCGCATGACGGATGCAAATGTGCGTTCCATGATTTTGGGCCGCTCTGCTGCAACAAGTGTCAAATCGACTGAGCTGAACGTACAGTTGTACTCAAGCTTGGCCATCTCGAGTCTTGTGTTCTTTGTGATATCCCGCTTTCCGAGCTCAATGAAGCGCCCAAACGGTGCAAGGCATTCCCATGTTTCACGAAGAAGATCCCCTGCAAGCGAATTGATCACCACATCAACTCCATGGCCACCAGTGGCCTCCCGCATGGCCGGACCAAACGAAACGTCTCGACTGTAAAAGATACGGCTTTCTGGGATGCCATACGTATCCATCAGGAACTTCTTCTTATCTGCACTCCCAACGGTGGCATAAATTTCTGCGCCAATCATCTGCGCCAGCTGGATGGCTGCTTGTCCAACACCACCGGTTGCGGCATGAATCAGTATCTTTTCTCCATACTCCAGTCGAGCAAGGTCCACGATACCATAGTAGGCGGTGCAGTATACAACAGGAATTGATGCTGCAATCTCGAAACTCATATCATCAGGGATAGCAGCGGCACTGGACGCAAGGCATCGAGAGTATGTGCTGTAGGCGCCCAGAGACATGGCACAAACACGATCGCCAACTTTCAGAGAACCAACACTCGAGCCGACGCGGGATATCGTGCCGCTGCATTCGACACCGAGGTACGGACTAGCAACCTGGCCCATTGCAATAACTACATCCTTGAAGTTCATGCCTGTGCACGCTACTTTAATCTCAACTTCGTGTGCACCCAGAGGTGTCTCATGTTCATCTTTCCAGTAAAGAGAGTCAAGGGCGCCATAAGTGCCAACAGCAACTGTGAGTCGTCGTCCGGATTGTTCAAACGGTTGCAAGTAGGGCGGCGCGGCTGAAGCCTCAGTGTCGTGAAAGATGGCAAGATTCATGTCATCTTGCTTGACCACACGGGGAACCATAAGCTTGCCACCTTCTTCCGTAAACTCGTAGTCTACGGGAGTGTCATCTTCGGGCATCGCAGTAGAAATTTTAACGGCACGAAGAATGAGCTCGGCGGTATCCCGCACATCAAGCTTCGAATGGGGATCTAAGTCGAGAGAGGCTACAGCCTTGTTTGCCTCAGAACGGACTGTGCGCAGGAGCCCTTGAGAAATATTGCCCTCTGGATGATCTGCAAATCTATACGCTCCAGAGGTTACCCAGAGCATAGACTGACAGGTAGTGAGTAGATTCTGCATCTGTTCGAATATCTTCTTGGTCATATTGGCAAACAGTGACTTGTCTATTTCGGTCAGACAGATGTAGCAGCAACTAGGTTCGGGCATGACGTTGGAAAAGTCAACAAGCTGTGGCCGTTTCGCTGTCCGCAATTCCAGGAGATCCAGAAGGGCTCCTACGAGTGGATTACTTCCATCATGATGAGAGATTAGGACAAACTCGGCATCACTTAGGCCGTCATTGAGACTGGATGCTGCAACCTCGCCGTTGGTCGCCTTGCCGTTACCTGCCACACCATTGCCGTTCACCTCTTCGGAAGTCTCTTGGGGGGTATCGTGATGCCCATTTATATGATTCTTGGCACCATTTCCCTCATTGGCATGGCCGTTCTGGCCGTTCTGGCTGTTGCTGCTTTCCGACATCTCGTTGGCTCTGTCAAGGGATTCCCATTGTACCTTATAACAGATGGATCGCGGGCTTGCATTCTCATCAATGTCGCCGTTCACTGGTGTCATCCTAAAACCATTGATCTTTGCCACAGGCTCAACGTCATCCTTATACCACATATCGATAAAAAAGTCGACGGGCCCAGGAGCTTTAAAGTCTGGACGCCCATGAGCGACAACTTGCACCCGGTCGCCAGGATTGCTAGGCAACTTACTGCTTATTTCCATTTCTTTGACAGCGGACGGCATGAAGAGAGAAGGCATTTCGCCACAACCCGCGCCAAGTATTGGAAATGTTAGTTGAAACAACAAATCCACAAATGCTGCAGGCGCAATGGATGCTGACTCAAAAGATGCCGGCATTATAGTTGCTGTATCAGGAACAGTCAAAGAAGCAGTAGAGTACTGTCCGTGCATTTTCATATCAGCATCTGACGAGATTCTGAAGGCTCCGCTGTAACCCGCCCCGCGAGACTCCAATTCAGAATAGAAGGCATCCATGGGGAGTTGATGGCAGTTCATGCCCTGAATTTGCTGGCGACGAATAGAAGCGGCGCGCAGTAATCCATCACAGACTGGGTTGGCCGAAGTGGCTTTTTTGATACCAACGAGGCCACTGCAATGCTCCAACCATCCTCTGGTTGAGGTCCATGAGGAGATGCGGAATTCATCCCAGTCACTAGAGTTGGATCTTGTACCCTCAGCATAAGGCTTCAGAGAGAATACCATCTCATATGGAGCACCGTCGTCGAGTATGAGAGCCTTGGAGACTTGAATTTCTCGAAGGCGGAAACCATCGATTTGCTCAGCCGGAATACCTCGCAACTGTGCACGTTGTGACGCCGCCTCCACAGCCATACAGATGTAGCCTGCTAGTGGGAACGTGGCTAATGACTGCATTCGATGATCCTTGAGCCATGGAACATCATCTGTTGAAATGGTGCTCTTCCATTTCGGCTCAATATCGCTATATGAATCTTCCAAGAGACCCAAGAGATCATGGCGCCTAAACGGCTTCTGACGCAACTGCTTGGATGAACGAGGCTCAAACCAGTACTTATGTTCCGTCCAAGGATACGGATAAAAGTCTGAGACGACAGCAGGCAATCGAATACGTTCGTCAGGATGGTTGATCTTCCTAAAACTAATGGGGTGGCCTTTGACAAATAGGCTCCCCGCGCAATCCAAAAGCGTGGAGGTCGCATGCTGATTGCGAATGAGGCACGGTAAATATTTTACTCCCATTGCGGCTTGAGGGCTGATACTCTTCAAAATCTGCTTGATTGGGCCCTCTAGGGCAGCATGAGGACCAACTTCGATAATGACATCTGCTTTTACTCCCTGATAAAGCTCTTTGAGAGCTGGAGAGAAGAGCACAGGCTGGGTAAGGTTGTCAACCCAATATGACGGCCCAAGAGATGTCGAGGAGTTGAGTTTACTGCCTAGTAAAGACGAATAAAACTCGACACCGGAGGTATTATTCTCTGCGATGTACTTGATTGCGGTCTTGTAATCATCCGCGACTAGTTGCATATGAGCTGAGTGATATGCCATTGTCACCCGCAACTTGCGGTTAAAGGTGCTCTGACTCTCCAATTCTGCAGCAAGCTTGTCGATATCTTCTTCGTCTCCAGAAGCAGTAATGGAATTTGGAGAATTCTCACAGGCAACGGTGATGTTCTGCAGCCCTTTAGTCTTGATGATGCTCTTAACCTCCTGGGCCCCAGCGCCGACAGCCAACATGGCACCTCGAAGATTTGGGTGTTTGAGCTTCAATTCTGAGGAAACTTTACCACGCCAGTAGGCCACAGACATGGCATCCTCAAGGCTAATAGCACCAGCAGCAAAGGCAGCTCCAATTTCCCCACTGGAATGACCAATAACGGCCGACGGCGTGATTCCCCAGGACTCCAAGAGCTTTGTGAGGCCGAGCTGAATCGCTGTACATGCTGGTTGCGAGATGTGTGCCTCGTTGACCAGCGATTCTTCTTTTCCCTTGGCTAGCTCATCCAAAAGAGAGAACTCGGCACCAATCTCCTGCAGGTAGTCACTACATGTGCTGATGGTATTGGCAAATATCGGATGGCTCTCCATCAGCTCCTTGCCCATTCCTGCCCACTGCGCTCCCTGTCCGGTATACACGAATGCCACTTTTGGCTCTTTCGAAGCTACCATAGGAGTGGCACCGACGCCGTTGAGCGCATTAGCAAGCTCACTGCATGACGATGCTGTAATGGCGATGCGCCATTGCAGATGTGACCTCCTCTCACCAAGTGTATAAGCCATATCTCTACCCAATCGCTTCTGAAAGACCTCTGGATGCTGCTCAATGTAGATACCAAGCTTTTCAACCACTCGCTTGGCGGCGCCCTCATCATGAGCGGATAGGACGAATAACCTTGGGATCACGTTCTGGGTGTCATAAGGAGAGTCAATAAGCGAGAAGGGAACCTTCTCCATCACTACATGCGCATTGGAGCCTCCGAAACCGAAGCTGTTGACGCTGATGTAGCGCTTGTGTCGAGGCCACGGTCGTATACTAGTTGGAACTTTGATGTTCCATTCATCGAGAGGAATCGCCTCATTAGCCTTTTCGAAATTGGCGTTGGGAAGAATGAAGCCCTTCTCGAGCATCATGGACGCTTTGATGACGGATATAATCCCACTTGCATTTTCCAAGTGGCCAACATTGGATTTAACAGAGCCCATATACAATGGCGTGCGCTTTGTACGGCCTGCTCCGAACACGCGATATATGGAATTGGCTTCAATAGGATCGCCGGCTCTCGTACCGGTTCCATGGGCTTCAACGTAGCCAGTGTCCTCAGGGGAGATGCCGGCTCTGGCATATACTTCCCTTATCAAACGCTCCTGCGCCTCACCGCTGGGATTCGTCAATCCTGAGGTTTTACCGTCTTGGTTCGTGCCGGTATTTATAATGACGGAGCGTATCTTGTCTTTATCCTTGAGCGCTTGGTGGAGAGGCTTGAGAATAAGGCATCCTGTGCCCTCGCCTCGAGCAAAGCCGGATTTTGCCCTGTGATCAAAAGCAAAAGTCTTGCCATGTTCGTTGAACAGTCTGCGATGTGTTAACAGTCACTCGCATACTTGATGATATATTGTTACTGACCCTAGTAATGACATGGAAATCATATCGTGAGGCTGCAGATGCAAGTTGGACGCTGCGACAATAGCCGAGTCCGATTCTCCTGACCGGATGCTCTGCACTGCCAAATGTAGTGCATACAGGCCAGATGAACAGGCCGTGTCTGCTGAAAAAGAAGGGCCGTGCAAGTTGAAGTAATAAGAGATGCGGCCAGCCTGGATGGACTGATGATTGCCAGTGGCATCATACATGGGTACTTGATCAAGTTCTTTTAATGTGCCAAGCCGATAATCTGAAGAGGCGCCGCCAATAAAGACTCCCATATTACTACCAGAAATGGTATTCTTAGGTATCCCTGCGTTCTCTAGGGCTTCATACGTGCATTCTAAAAGATGTCTTTGTTGAGGATCTACAAGCAAGCGTGAGCGTTTGGATATCTACATATGCAACAAGGTGTTCTACTACATAGGAAGAGGGGAAATCCATACCCATAGCCTCAGCCTCTTGTTTTGTTATATGGAAAAAAGGCGCGTCAAAGTTCGACAAATCGCCATTCATAAAGTATCCACCTTTGTTATTGAAGCTTCCTTTCTTATAGGGGTCCGGGTGGTAATACGCCTTGGGGGTGAATCTTTCTTCAGGAATAGGTCGCCAGCCATCACGCGAGCGCGATAACATGGTCCAGAAATCATCAAGTGTTGAGATACCACCCGACAGACGGCAGGACATGCCGACTATGGCGATGGGCATCGGGCGCTCCCGATCCATGTCTTGATTTGAGGACGACATGATGTGCAAGAGAATCCTCTATCTCAAATTGCTGAGAATGTGAAGGGAGGTTTGCGTGGTAACCTTACTCCATACATCCCACAAAGTTCAGGAAGAGAGGAGAACGAAGTGAAAGCAACTGATGTGCGAAGGGGTTGGTTTAATACTGGGATCCATCTTGATATCACTCTACGGGGTCAAATTACGGCTTGGCAGAGAAGTCTCCTAACGTAACCAAAGAAGAGACATTGGACAGCGAAAGAGGGACCCTTGACGCCACTTTCATGACGGCAGGGTTTTAATTTCCGTGAACATCAGCAAGAACTGGCGTGGCTTATGAACATGAACAGTTTGCGGCCTCGAGGCAGGGCGCCACTGACCACCCAAATCACTCAGTCGGTAACACAAGCAAGCCGTGTTGTTGGACGTGTCATAAAGCCACGTTTTCTGAGAATACAATCCCTTTTGTTGTTGTGCAAATGAAAGAGAGAGAGAAAAAAAAAGATACGGATATCATTAAGTCCGTGTGCGGGATGTCTCAGCCATTTCTTCCGTTGGCCCCTGATTTGCTGCATGCATCGAGTCACCAGATATTCTCCAACCAACAGTGGATAAGACATCCATATTGTGCCGCTACTGGGTCGCATTTTGAAACATATTGAACGAATAAGGGCGACAGAGTGACAGAGCGTAGAGCTTGTTCAATTTATCAATCCTAGGAACTACTCCGTATTCACGGAGAATCAGACTATCGACATGCATCATTGCTGTTGGCACATGCAAAATAACGAGTATGAAAGTGTCCGAAATTGCACTTCATTTCTCCTGAGATAAGTACTACTATGTTAGATGCAGTGCAACCCCCAGAGAAATTGCGGCTACATACAAGAGACAGAATATCAATGGATGCGACTAGGTGCTCATTGTCCCTCGCAAGCATTGTCAATGTTCCAAAGTATTATTAGGACTGAGCAGTCATTTTATCATCCCTTATCAGCTTTGAAATGGGGAACAAGGGAAACTATGTTTATCAATTTGCGACAAATGTCTTTGAGCTATCGGGCGTTGTTGAAGGGAAGAGCTCCAACCTGCCCTGTTACTGCCTACACTTCGGCAATTATACTCCGGAAAACCACAATACCGAGACATCTTACCAAGGGCATAGGGTTGGCCCTTGAGGAGGGGGAAAAAAGGAGATGTCAGAATGACAGCTTCGGGCTTTGTGTAAACCGGTAAAGCTTGGCATATACCGCGGCCAGACGTGTCATCTCTTTACGAAATACGGGTTCAGGTCGAGCGCTTGGCTGCGTCAGGCTGTGTAACAATCTTATTTGACGGCTTCAATCTGCGGCTTCGTGATGAGTTATTGACAGTATTGCCACATTGAGCTGATGTCTTTCTTATCTGTTACAATTTCATGTCTTGCTTGTTGGGATTTATGCTTTGATGCCTTCCTGCTTCTCATTGGGCATTGCATCCAAAAATTTAGACGCAAATATTGTTTTAAAAGGCAGTGTGCAAGGTACAGTGCATAAATCATTTTACGAGCGATGGAATCCGTCAATATTGGGTTGAAAGCGATATGCCCGTGCGAGAATGTCTCAGTCTCGACGCGGCGTCTCCGCTCCCGCTTTGTGCTGCCCCGGTTTCGTCTCCTATGCGGAATGGAGGGATGGAAGCTGTCAAGGTAATATGAGTTAAATTGGACATTGATATGGTCCACATGTTCCCGAGGCCAGGAAAAGACCTAGCTACACAGAGCGAAATAAATTCCGTGGGAAAAATATCCTCCTGATTCACTCCCATTTTACTGGGGAGTTTGCTTGCAATAAGTCGGGTCGGTATCACATATTATATCTCTTGCATCATGAAAGTTCTCTGTCTCCACGGTGCCTTTGGCAGTGCTTCTGTAAGTTGAAGATGTGATTACAAACTAATGTCCTTTCATTCTTACGTGTACTAATCTTTTGTGGCTCAGACCTTCAAAGTTCAGCTCGGCATCTTCACCGACGCTGCGCAACGAACTGGTGTAGAGTTCAAATGGATCAATGGCTTCACCGAGGCAACCCCCCCAGCGGGCTTTGACGACTACTTTGGCGCTCCACCTCTATACCGGTTCATGGATGTTGATGGCACGAGCGAACTAGAGAAGATAATTGTCAGGATCAGGGATCTTCCCCAAGGAGAATCTCCCGAAGAGACGATGCGAAAGCTGATTGCGGATAAGGAGCAGTTTACGACCCCAGCTGTGACAATGGCCTTGGATAGACTACTGCAGCTTCTGGATGAGGACCCGGAGATTGATGTGAGTTTAAGAACTCTCCATGATACGCAGTATTACAACTGATGTGGCTTAATACTAGGGGATCCTTGGATACTCGGAAGGCGCTACAGTGGCAGCCACACTGATTCTTGAAGAGCAGCGCCTTTTTAGGGAGCAAGGCCGTCCTCGACGCATCAAGGTTCGATACTATTGCTTTCTTTTGCATGTATTTCCAACTGAGTTATGCATAAAGAGTTGCTGACTGGGTATAAGTGTGCCATATTCTTTGCGGGTTGGCCTCCTGTCCGCATCATCGATGGGCGTGTTCAGACGCTGCTTGCAGATGAACACGACGAAATGATTGACATACCGACATGCCATGTCGTAGGCTGTAACGATCCATACATTCATGGAGCAATTGCACTTTATGGAATGTGCGATGAGGACATGGCGATTTTGTTCGATCATGGCAAGGGACACACAGTCCCTAGGGACGAGCTGACGGTGAAGGAACTAGCAGAGACGATTGAGAGGACTTTTGATCAAGCTGCAGCATTTAGTCATTAGTTGAAATTATATGCATCTGAGCAAGACTTGATTTACGCATGTGTCGTGATTATAAAGCGGGATAGCTTACACAATGCAGCTCCGATGTCACAATGTGGCACGGCTCTTCCCGCGTTCTCCAAGGCGCAGAGAACTCTGAAGAGAAAGCAGCAAATTAGGCGGCCGCTTTGGCCGTTTCTGATTGACAATATCGTGGGGAAATATCTTTTTGGCGTGATTTGGAAGTGTAGTAGCTTTTTGATCCCTTTCGTCCGGAAACGGCATCCTCAGTATTCGAGGTTATCTCAAGGGATGCACCCTGCGTGGAAACATCAGAGTTGGGCGCTTTCAGCTAGATGAATGCTTTAATGCACAATGATATTCAACAATTGTTTTCGCATTTGTAAATCTGTAGGTATTTAATTGCTTTCGTCTTGACCCTGTGTTTGGGAGATACGAGAGAGGAGGAGGAGGAGAGGATGCCGACCAAGTTAGGGACCAAATCGATCAACAGTTTGAGACAAAAATAGAGATTGAGACAATGCAAATCCGGGAGACTGGAAGAGTATAACAGCTTTTTTCCCCCCTCTAGACGGAAACATTCAAAGAGAAGCGAAGAGCCAAAGGAAGCATCTCTATCTGCACACGTCTTTACCCCCCTGTTCGAATGCAAGACGAAAGTGAACGCGAAGTGAGGAGGGCTGGCCAGGTGCCAAGCACCTGTAGAGCTGCTATCAATTCACCACGTCGAGCCACAACAACTGGAAGATGGAAATCTTTCCCCTTCCTGCCACTTCCACCCAACCTCTATTTTGCCAACCCTCTTCTTCTCCAAACCATCCAACCCAACGAAGCAGGCTATCCTGAGTCAAGATCATCACGATGGCCCCTTTCATCCGCAGACGTATTCTGCTCATCACCAACGTCGAGTGTGGCGAGCTCGATCTCTTCCTCGCCACTGCCCAGTCTCTCCTCGAGACTGATCCTGGCTTGGATCTCCATCTCGCCACCTTCTCTGGCCTTGACGATGATGCCCTCCCTGTTGGCGTCATCTATCATCAAATCAACGGCATCTCCATGTATCAAGCCATCGAGGAACTCCTCAACCGTACCCAAGATGAGGGAAGCATCTCTGAGCCCTTCGCTGGACCACCTGGATTTAGAAAAACCAGGCGCGCCATCCGTGCCTATGCATCTCAGATCATGCCCTACACCGGACGCCAGATGGTAGACGTCTTCACTTCCATCGTGGACATCATCAGGAACTTGAATCCTGACTTGGTCGTCGTCGACAGCCTCATGTCGGCGGGCTTGACTGCCTGCTACCATTTGGAGGTCAAGTTTGTGTGCCTTGGGCCCAACTCGATCAAGGATTTTGCGGCCTCTGAGCAGCCTCGCAAGGCTGGCCTCTGGAAGTTTCCTGCGTAAGCCCTAGCTTGAAAGCACCTTCTTCCTCTCTCCCCTCTTACTCTCTTCCCTCTTCATCTCTACCTTCTTCCTCTCTCCCCTCTTACTCTCTTCCCTCTTCATCTCTACCTTCTTCATCTCTACCCTCTTCATCTCTTTTTTTGCCTTTGGCTAACGAAACCATCCAGGCTCTTCTCCCAGTTTGAGTATCCTGTTCCATGGAGCAAGGTTCCTCTCAACTTTCATTTCTCCCTCTACACTGCCAAGGCCATTAAGAATGACCCGCAGCGAAAGGAGGTGCAGTCGTACCTGACTGCCCATACCATTCTTCGAGGTCCCCTCGATCTTCTCAAGAATCGTCCCGAGGGCCTCAAGATCTTGGTCGGTTCCCTTCCAGAGCTGGACTTTCCTCTCGTGGTCCCCTCCCACGTCATCCCTTGCGGCCCGATCATTCGTCGCTGCCAGCCCCTTGAGGAGACGGACGCCAAGCTTGCAGAGTGGCTTGCCCATGGACGAACCATCTACGTCAACATGGGAGCCGTCGTCAAGGTGCCCGTGGACCAGGCTATTGAGATTGCCAAGGCCTTGAAGATGGTCATCGACACTTTTAACCGCCAGGCTGAAAAGGGCCGTCTGCAGGTCCTCTGGAAGCTGAAGAAGAAGGGTCGTTACTCCGTCTATGAACCGACCTGCAGCATTGCCAAAATCCTTCGTCAGGAATTTGCTCATGATCGCGTCCGCATTGTGGATTGGGTTCAGCCTGAACCTGTTTCTATCCTTCGCACCGGTAACGTCGTCTGCTCGGTCCATCACGGCGGAGCCAACTCGTTCAACGAGGCCATTGTGTAAGTTCAATCTCTCGCTTTGGAAGCATCCTCCCACAACTCGCCCACTATAGTCCCTCCCTCTATCTGGACGAATTCAACTGACCAATAATGTCTTTTCAAACAATTTACAGGAGCGGCGTCCCGCAGCTTGTCCTTCCTGTCTGGGGACTTTGCTACGACTATGCCCAACGCGTGGAACGTCTCGGTGTCGGCCGCTGCGGCAATCCCACCTCTAAGCCTCGATGGACTGCAGAGGAGCTCTCTCGTGAGCTTCTCAACGTCTTGGTTGGCGATGAGGCCAAGGCTATCAAGGCAAATGCCTTGGCTGTGAAGAAGATTTGCAAACAGAACGGCAGCGGTGCTGATTGTGCTGCTATGGCCATTCTGAATGAGTGCGAGATGTAAGCCAAGCTCAGGCAGGCTGAAGAGGGGCTGTTATGCCCTATGGGAATCTTGGAACGGTATATGAACGCAAAGGATGTTATGGCTGGTGAATTGCCATGCGAATATCAATGGATCGGGAAATGAACATAATGGAATTTAGTTCAATAAAAGTGGCCGTTGTCGCCCTTGTTGCTTTACCTTTGTTTGTTTGGTTGTTGCTTTGCTCTTGATCAACTGCCCCAGTGAGGATTACATGTGGCTGACAATAGGAAATCATACCAATGCTACGGCGCATCTTGGTGAGTTATCCCTACCGCATTGCCAAGCTTCTCGTCATTATCATCTCCCACATTCTTAGCAGACGGCCAACTCTACGATCACGAAACACAAAGGAAACTACGACTCTTCTTGGCAGAGATGAATACAGCAGAGCATTCCCAACGTCCTTATTGGATGAAGGACTCCGTTACTCCCGCCCATCTTATGCCTATTCCGAAAGAATACACCCTAGATCTGTGCCTTAATTAATGCGAGTCGAGCAGCACGTCTGATCTGCGCCCCAGCCTGGCTTGCCTTCAAAGGCCCCTCCAGCCACATGGGCTTCCCTGTTGCATACGGCGGCTATGCAAAAGTTGCATGGCGCTCGTATCCCCTTGTCCGGGCGAGAAGAGAAAGAAGGGGGAGCACGGCAACAAGAGATTTGAGAAGCGGGAGCACGACCGACTTGCAGAGGCGCGCGGGGATTTATTCCCACAAGGCCGAGGGAATTCCGTGGGGGGATGGGAGGGAAGGGAAGATTGGGAGCTTCTGGTCCGCAAGACCATGGCCATGTGCCAATTGCGATCGAAAATCTGGCATCATGGCATCTCGGAGCCGAAACGAGAAGACGAGATGGTCGAATCAATGACGCAGCATGTCTCACGCACAATGGCTCAAGACTGCAACCCAGAAGCTCGAGAACCCCCGCGATGGCTCCAAAACAGCGTGCCCGTGACCTGATCAGCTCCATCACCCGGCATTGTCACGATGTCGCATCCTGGCAGCCCTCTTTTTTCGTGTGCTTGCGATAGATAAGCTTCGCGTGGAGCAGGAGCAGCAAATCTGGCAGACAGAAGCGGAGGGCGGGAATGACTTTCGCGCGCAAGCGGCCCGTATTGGCGTGCCCAAGGGGGGATGAGAAGAATCCAATCGGGCGGGCGCTTCCCTCACCATGTTGGTGCGATAGGTGTGGGTTTTTGCTTTCTGCAGTGCGACAGCATCTTGGGGAATTTCGCTCGCTCGCTCCATCTCTCTTCTGTCTCTCTCTGTGTGTGTCTTCTTCTTCCCACGCCCCCCATTTTGATTCTTTTGGGGTGTCATGCGGCGGGCTGTCGCGGGATAATAGTGTCATGGGCGGCATGGCCCTTGAGGGCACTAGCGGAGAGGGCTTGCAAGCTTGGACGAGCCGGCTGGGGGAGGGTTGGAGGGATGTTGTCTGGTTTGGCTTCCAAGAAGCCCCCCGTGGTTGCTGATCAATCAAGCCTCCCGGGAGCTTGGAGAGTGGTGATCAAATTGTCGAATCCGTACAAGTACGACGGCAGCAGCACGGTAGTTGATGCGAGGAACAGAACAGGGAGATGAAAAGGGCTCAATGGCAGATCCGGTCAGGCCGGATCGTCCCCCTTTGCTCCTTTGTGGTGCGAACCGCGCGGTGCTTCTCTACAGTCAAATGGAATCAATCAATCAAATCTAATCAAACATCAAACCAGCTCTAAGCGGGCTGATCTGATCGGTCAAGCGAGAGTCAGACTGACGAGAGACGATGACGAAGCTGATGGACAGGAATAATCATGGCTGAGCCGCGACAAATCCGATCCGAACCCAATCCAATCCGTGCCAATCCATTTCCATTCCAAACCAGCCCACTCCCAATCCCCAATCCCAATTCAATTCCTGGAGGGGCAAAAGCCAATTGATGGATGGAATCAGTCGGATTGGATTTCCCCCCTTCTCTCTCTTCCATTCTCTTATCGGCAGCAATACCGCTTCGCCTTGTAACTCGACTCTCCCCTTGTGCCACTCATCCCATCCATTTGCCATTTACGAAGGGGGGAACTTGACAGTACTTTGGTCGGCGAGTCTGGCTGTCATCTGTCGCAACATTCAGCTTAACGACACCCCCCTCCCTGACGCACCTTTTTGCTCCCCCACACTCAAATCAGACCCGACTGGGCCCGGACTAAGAAGTTGACTCGAACCGCCCGCCCAAGAGGCTTGAGAGGCATCCGCTTGTGATGACGTTGACGTACGTCTTGGCTTGGGACCTATCCCTTCTTTTTTCACATGGCAGCGGCGCGCGAGAGTAAAAAAAAAAATCATAAGAGAGGAACGCTTCGAAATTCTGGAATTGCGCCAATGTAGGTGACGAATCCGCGACATGCGGATTCCAGCCGCACAGGGCTGAAATTCCTCCTGAATCAGCCGCAGCTAGGCGAGGAGTTAGTCAAGGTTCAATCAAGAAGAAAAAGGAAATGTAGGCAGCCGAGCACCATCGCCGTCAGAATGATTGATGCCTGCGCAAAGACTGACGTGACGTAGCTCGCTCTCTTTTTTTGAAAACTGGAGAGAGCAAGAGGAATTGGGTCAGCTTATCGATAGAACGGCTGCCTTGAAGAGAAAGCAGCTTCAAGGACTAGGCCGGGACGAGGATAGAGGCAATCCGCAGCTTCGGCTCCCCTTTAGTGGCCGTCATGCTAAGACTAAGATGCCTCGTCAGCCCCATCTTGTGACTCACTCTCTTGTGGACAGTATTACTGAAAGGAGGCGTAGCAGCACGACTAGCCTGTGCCACTAGCTGGTCCTGCGTGAGTGGCCGGCGGTATCATGCACGCTGTTTACGCTTCTCAGATCCAGATGCTCTTGAATTGCAGCAGCTCACATCACACGCCCCCCCTGTTTGCTTCCCAATTGCTCTGTTCACTAGCTCACTAGCTACGCTACTGTAAGTCCCTCGATTTGATTCTGATTCATGTTTGATTCCGGCTGCCTTTTTCTATCTATCGCATATCACATCCCCCATTTCCCATTCCACAAGTAACATGTGCTACTACTACATGATGGAGGGTGTTTTGATATCGAAATAGCAGCAGCATCAAGTAAAAAAAGCGAGACAAGATAAAACTAAAGGGGGGGAGCAGAGCTCAGGTGGACAAAGTCACGCGAGTTACGGTGTGGATGCCGAGGCGCAACCCATTGGCCAATGGATTGGGCGTGTGCCGTCGCGCTGCTACTGGCCAATTGTTTCCAATGCTGCCCTTCTTCAGCTTGTGCCTGTTGCTGTACGAGTATGCGCGTTGCGTCTTCTTCTGCAGGCAGATACCGAGTGGCCTCCTTCGATAGGATACAGGGGGGCCAACAGCTGGTCCTTTGTGCTTTGTATCGTACAGGTATTCTACAGTATGAGCCCACGGTATGGGCAACAAAGGGCTCCTCCATGTCACCGAGGTCGGATGGGATAAGACGCCCGGGCTCTTTTCGCTTGGAGATTGGGCCGCTCTGATCTGACAGCGCGCGCAGAGACGACAATTGGGAGGGATGGCGATAGACCAGTAGGTCTGCGCCAACAAGACACAAGGGGCGGTCATGTTTCTTGTTCTTTTGCTCTTCGTTGCCATCAATCAGCATCAGCACCAGCATCATCTTCTCATCCAATCCTGTTCCTGTTTTTTCTCTTGCGTTTTCGTCGTTTCTCCCCCGCGCATAAACAGTGACAACTAACAAAGAAGCAGCGCCAGCCAGTCGTTTCCATCAAGCCTCACGGAGCGAGATCCTACTAGTCCACGCCAAGGCAAACGCGAAACCAAGCCAAAAGCACACCTACGCAACCGCAAGAAAAAGCCAAAGCACAGTACGGGTAGCATGTGAGGAGGGGCTCCACGGCGCCAACAATGGATGGCCGTTTCGAACACGACGACATGCCTCTTGCGATTGGGCTGCCTCACTAGCTGCTGCCCAGAATAGGTAGTCCGGGCCATTGGGCATCAGGCACCTGAACTGACCGAGATATGCAAATGGATGGGCACTTTGATGGATCCATCCCGATAGATATGGGGGTGGCTCCTCGAGACTCTCGAGTCCGGCGCGGGCCAGGGCTGTTTTGTAACGGTTTGTCACGGTCAGTCAGAGTCAAGTCAGTCCCAACCCTTGTCTTCTTGGGAACCTGGGCACAAGTTCGTCGTTTTCTTGTAGTCGTCGTCTTCGTCTTGCGGTACTTGTTGCTTTCGTTGCGGACTTGCAACAGACACTCCCCCCCTTCCCCCCTTCCCCCCTCAATCCTCAATCACCATCCATTTCAGTCACCCCACCGACTGCCCACCTGTTCATCACCCGTCGGTCGCCTTGGCCTAGTTGCTCTGCTAGGAAATCGCTGCCAGACCAAAGCTGAGTCGAGTTGAATCCTTATCGCGCCACTGCCGCCAGAGATGTCGTACATGTCGTCTGCTGCTTGCATTGACCGCGCGAAGATGCAAGCCCTGCATGAGACTTTTTTGAATTTCTCTTCTTCTATTTTTCGATCCGTTCTGACGTCTTGCTTCTCTCGCCCATGTTAATCTCCGCGGTCAATTACCCGAAGACTGCCAGGGCACAAGCAAGTTCCACGTTCTCGAATCCCATTCCCCTCTTTCTCGTTCCAATCCTACCAACCGGACCCAGATGGACCGAACGCTTTTTGCTACTCGTACGCCGAGGGCCCTTATCGATGGGATGAGGGGTGATAAACCAATTGCCCCTCCTTTCCGTCTTGCTGTCTTGTCTTTTTTTATCGCCAAAAGATGCCCCTCCATGGCCGTCTTTTTTTTTTTTTTTGCGCCCACCCATTATCAATCATACCATCACCGTCCGTCTAGTCAGTCAACCGCCCGTTTTTTTCATCATCTTGGGTGGTGCTATTGATGCAATTGACGTCTTTTGACAGATGCTTCGTGACCCAAGGCGTGTCCCATGCCGTCTCGCTGCTACCACGCTGAAGTCCCTTGGACAACCGAATCACCTCACTTTGCAGTAGCATTGGGCTTGATTTACACGCCGCCTGTTTCTGTGCCTTGCTTGATGCTATGATTAATAGTTTGCCTCTATGCTGGGTGCTTGTCCCATGTTCGGGCAATTACTCGTAACTTGATCCTGGCCGCTGTCCAATCCAATTTCCCCTCATGCCATTTTTCTGTTTCCTCGCCTTTCCTTTGCTTTCTGTCTCGCGACGCTCTAGCCGCCAGCTTTACGGGCATCCCACCCACCAATTGATGCATGTTTTGGATCCGGCCCGGAACTTGTAAGAGAAGAAACGAACGAAGCAAAAAATACCAACAGTCCGGCGCATATTAGGATATCCCCCACCGCCATTGCAGCGGGAAATGATTATGCGCATACGTCAATTGACCCTCTCCTCTCCGCTTTTTGTTATTTTTTTCTTGTCTAATTTTTTTTCTCTTTCGTTCCATTTGAAACCAAAAGTTTAGGGCTGGTCTGTCGTTTGTGATGCGGTGAGGCAGGGATGGGCTGCTCGCTCAGGCACCTCCTTTCCGGCCACCCTCCCCCGAAGAGAACAGGCCCTTGGCAATCAATCTATCTGTTCTGTGTAGCCCACCTTGCAGGGCCCAATTTGCCTGAAGACAAAGAAACAACAAAGATGAGGCCTAAGTACATGTAGATAATTGTTTGTTTTCATTTGCTATTCACAGTGTAGATGCCGCTCTTCATACAGAGTAATTTTGTTGAATGAATAATTACAAACCACCAAATGCTACTATACAGACTACAGGGCACTACACAGCGCTACAGAGCGCTATCAGCAAAGTTGGGGAGCTGCCGGAAAATCAAATCATTCGGCCACACCTTTTGCCTGATCGGTGTGCCTGATGACCGCGCCCCAAGGCCGCACATGACTGGCCGCAAGAGAGCCGCGAAAAGGGGGGAGGGTGAGCGTAGTGATAGCGAGCGAGCAACTTTGTTGTGAAAGTGCGTGCGTTGAAGTGAATGAAACTCTCCGTACATGTCCATCTCCATCCATTTCCTGCGAGGTACTGCGGAGTTTGTAACCGGCCTCGAACAAGCAGCGTTGCAAGTTGCGAGCATTGCATTGCCGTCAATGGGAAATTTGCAATGAGGTCAATGGTTTCTGGGCGCCGATCAGTCAATTGGATTGGCTTGTGGATGAAGCCTGTTGAAAGCATAATCAGCCAGTGCCTGATCAATGGAATCATGAGGCTGTACTCTACAGTAGGACTTGTGTGCGGCAGGTACGTGAGCGTGTACAAGCGACAAGTACCGTATCGCCGCGTTTGTACTAGCAGGTACTTTAGGCAAAGTCGCCATGCGATGATGCAACTTTTTCCGGGCAGGTACTTTAGCACCCACGTTGTTGCAAGGCATTTATGCAGTACCCAGAACAGTACATTAGCACGTTGGGCCAAAAAAGGTACCGGGCGGGAGATGCGCCGGGGGTATGTACCTCGCAGACAAAAAAAGATGCAAGCAGCGATTTCTAATTTTTTTTTTGTTTTTACTTTACGATTTCATGCACCAGGAGGATTCTTGAGCAAATCAAAGAGTAATTGATCTCAAGCTGGCGCGCGTCTGAAACAACGATGATTTGATTTAATGTAGGAACTGACCCAAGATATTGTACTGTGCTTGTGCTGTGCTTGTTCTGTGCTGTGCTGTGCCTTCTTCACACACCCCTTGCCTGTGCCTCCTGCCTTCCCTCCTTCCCTCTCCCTTGCCAAGCCCCCGTCCGCAAGAGTGTGTAGCCTGACCCAAGGCGCTCCTTCCAATCGTGCTCCCCCCAGCTCCAAAGCCGCCTTCTTTCCGTTCTTGCTTGTCACTTATCAGCGCTCGTGTCCGTTGGCTGATGTCGCTGCGAGACACGGCTAAGCTGAATGGGTAAGTAGTAGCTTTGCGGCTGGGGATTCCTGCCTGCTTCCAGAGCAATCAATTGGGAAAGAAACTTGGGTAGACGGATGCCTGGATGATATGACACATCCGGTAGAGCAATGGTGATCAATTCATTGCTAGAAAAGTAGACGTAAATGATTTTGAGAAATACTGCAATTCTGGTAGGTATTACAAACAGGTACAGTACCAGCATTGTACGGCATCAGAAGACAGAAAAAGGAATCAGATACCAGAGACCTGCATCATCCCACTCACACCCCTCCCTTCCCCTTCCATACCCCCGTCAACAAAATCAAAGACCATCCCACAACTTATCCACCCCCCGAGGTGCAGGAGCAAAGGAGATACCTCCCAGTACTCACCCACTACACACACGCCCCCTCCCTTTCCCGCTGCTTCCTTTGTCTCTTGGCTTGCTCCTTCCTTGCGGGGGGCGTGCGCGCGCCTGTGTGCCTGCATCAGGGTCTCGCTGGCCGCCACATCACAGCTTTTAATAGCAAGGCGGTCCTGCTCATCGGGTATCAACACTGACAGACTGCAAAAGAAGTCAAGGCAATCTGATTGACTGACTCTTTCCCTTCTGCTTCTGCCTCAGCTTCCCTGCAAGCGTGCCCCTGCTCTTGAAGCAAGAAAAAGAAAGAAAAAGCAAAACAACGCCGAGAAACAGTGTGAATCTTCTGATTTTTTGATTGACCTGGAGAGAAAAGCTACCGCCGGAACTACCTGTCTAGCGTCAAGTCAAGCGATTACCAAGACCCCAAGAGTCATCGATCCCAAGTCCTTTGGCCGTGCATTTATTTCGGGCACCTCCCTTCCTTCGCCAGGCTGCAACAGTTCGAGTCAGAACAAGAAAAAAAAAAAACCACAGACAGACCGTTTTTGAACCGCACTCACCCGCAGCAGCAATCCTTTGTTCACGGCCTGCTCTGCCTTTTATTTGCCTCCGTAGTATCCGCTGCCGAGGGGGGGCGAATTCACCATTTCTTGTTCCTGCATTTTGCATCTTCCGTGCCAGAAGAGGATCCCCCAATCCCCATCGAAACTCAATTTCCGTGGGCCCAATTCGATTCAATTGAATTCAATTCGGACAATCAATCCCCAGGAATCCGGATCACCTTCTTCCAGGATCAACTTGGAGTCATTCATCGTTATTGTTTCATCCTTTATTCTTCCCCTTGCCGCGCACTGCTGCCTGCTATTCACGTTTTGCGCAAACGAAATAGAGGGAAGCAAAGAGAACAATTAGCCTTCTTCCCCTTCTTCCTATTCCTTCGCGGCCTCCCGCATATTTGAATGGAAGCTGCCTATTCTATTCATCCCCTCAAACAATCGGCTCGTCTCCGCCTGCCGCTTTACTCATCTGCCGTCGTCAATTTCACGGCTTAAGAGAACTCCTTCTTCCTCTCTTAATCTCCCGAGCCAAATTGACTTCCTTCACCAACTCACCTCCGCCACCTCGCCCTCTTTTCAACATCTCCCCAAACTCCGTCTTGCTCAGCGGAATTTGACTCTTCAAATCGAGTCTATCTCCGGCCAAAAGCTAAATCCCGAAAGGCTGTGACCGATTTGACATCTTGCCTGACCCCACTGTGTTGCCTGCGTCCGGCTCGATACGGCCTTCGCCACCCAGAAACACGTCAGACGGGTCATCGCCATCTAGGAATGGCTGACAAACCCACGGCAAGCCACGCACAGTTCCACGCCCAGCAAGCTTCCACTCACTTCGATAAGAGCCTGGGCATTCCAGCTTCTCGGAATAATCCTTCTACTTCTATTTCTTCTTCTTCGCCTTCTCTCTTCTCGACTCCTGCCCCTTCTCCTTTCTACCAATTCCTCAACAACCGTCAATCCGCAATTGAATCTCGCAACATGACGACCAATTTCCCCCACGGCGGCGACTCGTCCGCCGCGCCCAAGGACGGCGGCAAGCTTGAGATTAGCAATCTCATGTCACCCCCTGACAACCTCCTCGAGACCTTTAGCCACGGTCATGGCCAGCAGCAATCAAAGATCTTCTCCGCCATGGCTTCTGTTGTTGGAGCAAACAACAGCCTGCCCTCCGACAAACACCCATTGCCAATGTCGCCTCCCATCTCGCCTTACACCAAGCACGTCTCCAGCAACTCACCAAGCACGCCACCAACCCAGGCCATCCAAGACCCTGTTCTCTATCCCGTTGATGAGGCTTCGCCATCGAGCCCTCCTCAGCCACCTCTGTTTGCCCCGGCTGAGATTGAGCACCACAAGCGCATCGTGGACAACCATGTTCGCGCTCGATCGTCTTCCACCATCATCTTCAGCGGAGTCACGCCACCACGGCGCGAGGACTATGAGCTCGCCCTGACCTTCCGCTCTCAGGTCATGAAGCACTTCACCAGCAACCGCCGCGGATGGCTTCTCAAGGAGCGGGCTCTCCTGGTTGCCGATCGTCAGGCCGGAGCCCAACGCTTCCACGCCATCCTCCCGGCCAAGCCAATTGCCGCCAAGCCGGCCCGATCCCAGCGCGCCGACCGAGTGTCCAAGCCACAGCATTCGGGCCACCGACCCATCCGCTCCGGCAACGGCTTGCCCTCGTCTTCGTCTGTTGTTGTTCGACCTGCCGCTGCTCGACGCCCCAGCGCTACCCCTGAGCCATCCCGCCGCATTGTCGCCCCCAACCGCGAGGACAAGGATTTCAAGTCTCTTCCAGACTACTGCCCGCCCCTCAACTCTCTTCCCAACAGAGCCAACAGCCTCAAGGTGGACTGGAAGGGTCAGCCAATTGACCTCAGCAGCGACCCTTACCACGACTTGCTTCACCCTGACGAAATCATCCTCGCCGGCAACCTCCGCCTGGACTGCGCCACCTATCTCACCAGCAAGCGACGCATGTTTGAGCGTCGCCTTCAATGCCTCCGGACCGGCAAGGAGTTCCGCAAGACTGACGCTCAGCAAGCCTGCAAGATTGACGTCAACAAGGCTTCCAAGCTCTGGACTGCCTTTGACAAGGTTGGCTGGCTCAGCGCTGAGTGGGTGCGACGCTTCTTGTAAAGCTGCCAGGACTCTTTCTCTCTTGACATCTCTACTCAACCATCCCCTGTCAACTTACACCCTCCCCCTTTGGCATCCCCAACATTCTTTCTCCCCCCCGCTTTTACGATCTTGACGACCATCAGCACTCGATTTTAGCGTTACGACCAACTCTGCATTTCATCACCCCCGTTGATTTCTTCTTTCTTCTTCATTCAACGCCTTGGTCGGCTTGGCTCTGATTTATCGACTTTGTGACTTCTTGTCTGTCTTGTCCAACAATGACAATGACAATGAATCTACATCGCAATATCGAGTTGGCCACTTTATGACCTCGTTACTCCTTTTTTTTCAACTTTTACACGATACAACGTATCTTATCTGCATTCCGGGAATTCTTCTTTGTTTTATTTGTTTTCAAGGATCACGCACATACACCAAGCATTAGGGGGTTTTTCACCATGATACCCAGTGGGCGAACGCGCCAGGCTTTGAAGGACATGACGCCGCTCCATCCACGATTTCCTTTTTTCGTTTTATTCCCCTATTTCGTTTTATCATCTAGTCTTGTTATTCGGCCTTTGTCCGATTTCATCTTTTCGGCTTTCGTTTCAGAGAGGGCATTAGCACCCTACGTTGATGAGAATCATTTGATTTCTAGGGACATGGTTTCGGATGAAGATAGGGATCGGGTATGCATGTACGGCGTTTGATATTATTTTGGCCCTTTCCTTTGTTTCCTGCATCCAACTAATCGGTCAAACGTGAAGAAGACTGGAGATGATGGGATTCACCTTGATGGTAACCCCTTGAGATGCGCGCATACGAGACCGATTTAGTTGTGGGACGGAGGGAGGATTGAATTTGCTATCTCTACTACTATGGTTGTTTTTATTTTGGGATTGCCACGCATTGGTCATCCAGCCCGGCTCATTCATGGAAAGCTAAGCTGGAGGAGTTTCTCGGCTTCTTTTTTCTTCTTCTCAAGGGAAGCAAGCAAGCAAGCAGCGAGAGGGCTTTTTTCTTTTTACAATGGGTCATGGACATGGTCTATAGCAGCTAGTTTTCTCACAGGGGCAGATGACGCTCGACGCATTACGATGGTCCTGGGCCTGCGTTTGCGTGCGCAAATCAATTGCTATTTATTTTTGGTAAAAAACCGTGCCATTGACATGTGATGAGTGATTTGTCGTGATATTCTCGCTTTCGTGATGCAATGTAAACACCAATGCTTCCTTCAATTGTCTGTAACCTTCGCATGTAACATCCATCCATCCACGGCTTGTCCAACCCGAATATGGCCTTCAGCCCTACAAACGGGACAAACGGGGGAAGATCGATCTGGGCACGGATCTCCAGAAAAACGTGCAGCGGGATCAACGGGCTTGGTTGCTCTTGCTCTAGCTAGAATAGGAGGCGCGCGCGAGCGGCAGCCGTTATCGTCGCCGAGCAATGCTTTATCTGTTACTCCAGTAAAAAAATAAAAATTCTAAAAAAAAACTCATCTGCTGTGCCTTCTGCGGCAGATCGATCGAGCTGCAGCCGGGGGAGGGATGGGTCCCGTAGTGGGCAAGGATTGGGGGTGTAAGGAGGGAGGTGAGTGGACGATGGGCGGGAAAGGCATTTTAGTACGGTGGAGAGAGGCGCGATCATTTTCTTTAAGGGTACGTACCCAAGGTACCGCTGTGTAGGGGTTTATTTTTATAAGAGGTTAGATTGAGTGTGAGATGAGATTTGAGAGTTTGAGAATTTGATTGAGATGAGGTTGTGGTTGGGAGTGTTGGAGTTTGTGTGTCATGGGGATGAAAAGTGATGAGGGGGCTCTGTTTAGGTGTATGCTTGGAAGTGTATGGGCGGAATGCAGAAGTTATTCTGCCTGGGCTTGTGGGCTTCTGATTGCCCAAAGTCTGAACAGTGCCGTGAGACGATGAGCAGAGAAAAGGTTCAATTTGCAAAATCAAGTAGCGATTTGGGTGTTTGATAGAATGAAATTATTAGCCAGTCGATAAGTGGTAGCTAGAGCATCTTATCAGCCTTGGCAAAATTACACCTTAGAGTAAGTACTAGGTATCTCATGGCTTTGTGATTGAGAAGGTTATCGATACACATTTTTCCTTGTACACCACTATCGCCCTTACATCTTCCTCATCCTGAATCACCACCATGCTCAGCTCAGCATACATGCATATCATAGTACAAATAGACGAATTTTCAAGTTTCAATCCATATTCATCAGCATCTCTCACTTTGCATGCTTCATCCCTCACTCTGCATACTTCATCCCAGCTTTTAGTTCAGTCAAATCAGACTGCATTGGTAATTACTATATAGAAAGCTATCGACATATGCATATAGCTTATGTTCTCTTTCGTTTCAAACGTGTGAATGAATCAGTAGGCCTACCCTCTTCCATTGCCACAGGAAAGTCCTTGATAGCCATTAAACGACCAAAAAACCACCAATATTGGTACACACAAGCAATGCGTCTATATATACGCCCATTATCATCATGTCGTCTTTGCAAGCCGCCTACTCCCCCCCTGCCACTACTTATTCTTACATGCGGCTCTGGTTTAACGCACTTCAATGTGCTGGACTGCAGTCATCCACTTCTTCTCATCAGTCCTGGTTCGGGTTGTTAGTCACATTCCTTTCCAGCGTAACATCCAGTAAAGAGAAAGCCAAACTTACTTATCGAATTTAAGAATCTTGCCCAGGACGGGAACAAGCTGCGCTCTCAGCCGATTGTCCTTTTGCTGCAGGAACTGCAACAGAATCGTCTTGAGATAATCCATGTCGGACAGTTCGGTCGTCGAAGCAGTACGCGTCGAGTCCATCGATGTTCGCGATGTCGAAACGCCCGACGAAGTTCCCGACTGGTTTACGCTTACGCCCGATGCCATCGCTGCGACCTTGGTCTGCGCCGCCTTGAGTTCCTTAGATAGCTTGTCGTGCAGCAGCTGCAGCGATTCGTATTCCTTGCGCAGATTTGCCTTGATCTTCTCTCCGTCTCGAACCTGCAGCTCAGACGCATCCAATGCACTTCTCAGCGACGAGATGGTGTTCCGCAACTCGGTCGACTCCGTCTCCGTCCGAAGCTCGATTGATTCGAGCTCCTCTCGTCGGCGCCGCCAGGTTCGCTCCCGCTCTTCGAGCTCTTCCTTTTCGGCGCGCAAGTCCTTGACCTCTCTCTCCAGCTCTCGGACTTGAGTCTTGAGCTCGGCCGTTTGCTTGACATTCTTTCTCATCACGGAGCTCGCCTCTGCTTCGAGCCGCTCTTGCTCCGCAGTAACCGTCTCGATTCGGTTGCGCATCTCTCTAAGCTTGGCTTCTCCCTGCCGCTCCGAGTCTTCGAGCAACCTTCGCATTGTCTCGCCCTCTCTGGTGCGTTCCTGCAACAGATGCTGCACTTCACCAAGCTCCTCCTCCAGGGATCTATTCTGGGATTGTTGCTCCCTAAGCTGGACCGTCATCTCGGATTGCTGATCTCGCATGCTGCTCAGCAGGCCCTGGGCCGTAGTGTACTGCTTCGTCTTAAACTCAGTTTCCTCTTGGGCTGCCGCCTTCTCGCGCTTCAGCTTGTGCGCCTGCTCCTCAAGCTCCGTCACCCGTGCGGATGCCTTGGACAAGTCGTCCTTGGCCTTCTCCAGTGCTCGCTCCAGCTTCTCTGCTTTTGCGCTGAGTTCAACCTGCTCAGCCACGGCACGTCTGTAGTCTTTCGCTGATCCACGCTGGGCCTCTTCCGCTTTGGCCTTGTCCTCCGTCTCAATGGCCAATCTGTTCTTGAGGACCCCAACCTCCGAAACACGGGTGCTTATCTCCTGTCGAGCACTCGCCAAATCTCGCTCAAGATCCTTTACTCTCTTATCCAAGTTGCTCAGCTCTTTGGTTTTGGCCGCAAGCTCTCCTTTGGCTATCTTAAGATCCGCGGAATCCTTGCGCAAGGTCTTAATCTCAGGCTGAAGCGTCTGCAGTGCTTCACGCAGATCAGCCACATCTCTGAAACGATTCTGCGCCAGCTGGTTCGCAGCGGCAATGTCAGCCTGCGCTGTATCAAACTTCTCCTTCATGGAATCATAGTCTTTCTGGAGAGCCTGCAACTTCTCTTTCTCGTTTTCGGAGATCTCGTTTTCGGATACGGCGGAGGCCATCTTTTTCTCCAAAGCAGTAATTTCTGTCTTCAACTCTGCCTTTTCCACTTCAAGCTCTTTGATTCGCTGCTTATCCTCGACGTGATCCTGGCCAATGTTGATCAAGTTTTCTTGCAGCGTCTCAATCTCCTCACGGAGATCGTCTTCAGCCTTTCTCCGCTTAGACAGCCGCTCGATTTCCTTGTCCTTGCTTGCCAGCTCCTCCTTCAGATTGGTAATCTCTGCTTCCAGGGCTGAGGTATCTGGTCCTTTATCGGCGTCGGGGGCACTGGGGGCACCAGGAGCGACCGAAGAAGAGGGAGAAGCGGGAGGTGCGGGACTGGTGGCACCGCCGCCACCACGGCCCTTCTTCTTCTTCTTCTTATTTCCTCCGCCACCTGTTGTAGGCGGTGCAAGGGTTGACACTGGCTCAGTAGGGACAGGAGCAGGGGTAGCAGGCTGCTTGGGCGATTCTTCAAGCTTCTTGGTCAGCTCTTCGACCTTTTTGGTCACCTCGGCAGTCTTGGTCTGAAGCTCGGACCTCTCCTTTTTCAATGAGTCGACCTGGGAACTGAGCTCATCAATCAGATTCTTGGAGACAGTTCGGGCAGCCGTAGCTTTGGATAGCTCGCCAGCCAACTGGCTAGCTTGTTTGATGGATTTGGCAAGTACTTCTTCCACCTCCTGGCCCTTGGCCGCTGCTTGCTTCTTTTCTGTCTCAAGTTGGGCCTCGAGCTCCTTGTTCTGCTTCTCTGACTTGTCGAGTCTGTCTGCCAAGCTGGTGATTTCCGTCTTTCGGGCTTCCAACTGGGCCTGCAGAGAGTCTTGGGAGGCAGAGGATTCACGGGATTCGCTCAGCTGCAGGGCAGACTTCTCCAGTTTCTCAGCTAAGCCTGCACTATCTTGCTTGAGAGTGGAAAGCTCTTCCTTCAAGCCGTCTCGCTCAGCTTTCAGAGAATCAATTTCTTCGTTCTTCGCAGCAATCTCAGCCTGTAGCTGGGGAATCTCTTCGTCGTAGGAAAAGAAATCGCCATCTCCACCAGACTCTTTCTTTGCCGCATCATTGGATTCTGGCTTCTGGGCCTTCTCTGCCTTTTCAGCCTTGAGGGCGCCCAGTTCGTTTTCCAGGTCCTTCATCTTCTTCTCGTATTTTTCATTCTTCTTCTGCAGATCTTCCTTGTCTGAGGAGACTCGCTTAAGTTCATCCATGACCATGTCTCCTTTTAGCTTCAGCTGGTTGAGATACTCAACGAGAGACTCCGGATCGTTAATCGAGGCCAACGGTGTGTTTTCGCGGAGAGCCTTTTCAAAGGGTTCGACGGCTTTGGCCTTCTTATGTGCAAGTCGGTACGAACGCAGGAGTTCTATTGAATTCGTCATTAGACTTCATAGTCAGTTATTAATTGTCATGAGCGGGACGTACCCGGATAAGTAGACTCGAGCTTGTCCAATTTGCGAAGCTTTTGCCGGAGTTCTTGACTCAGCGCGGGCTTGGTCGCATGAGCATCTCCATCGCGTGAGGCACCATCTTTGGCATCAGCGTTGGCGTTTGAATTTTCAACAGCCTCGGCGTGCCCAGTGGCCTCTCCGTTGGGCGCGTCCTTCTCAGGAGGCGCAGGCTTTGGTGTTCCAGCTCGGCTCGGCTCTTCGCTGTCGTCAATTACGAACGCCGCTTCGAAAAAGGCAGGGTCGGGGTTAGTCGCAGCAAATCCAGCATCAGAACCTGCGTTCTGAGGCCGAGCCCGCTTGCCTGAGCCGCTCTCATTTCTTCGCGACGTCGAGGCAGATCGGTTCGCGGACGAGCTGGCTTCAAGCGCCTTTTGTTGGCGGGCTTGTTCCTCTGCGATGGTGCGGTCGATGGCACCTTTTATTCTCTGCAGTTAGGGGGTAGAGACAAATGGTCAGCTATCGAGATACATGTTTCTCTTTCCGTCGGGTTTCTCGGATTCAAAAAGAGGACGCGCACAGCAAGGGGAACTGACTTGGAGCATGGTTCCGACGAGGGGCCGCCCAGGGCCGATGTTGACAGAATGCACGAATTAAAAGTTGTAGATCATAAGAGCCTCGCAATAAAGGGCTGCAGAATAGAGAATGCGAGAGAAGAGAAGAAAGAAATAGCAAAACTAGTACAAAGGAGGAAAAGATGAAGTCGTGTTCAAGGGCCGATGTAGCCTCGTGGCATAATTGGTTTCTGGGGAGTGCCAAAGGTTGAATAACAAGCTCAGCCTCGTTCGTATTGAACAATTGACAGGTCCATTGTACGTACTTTGCACGTTTTGGGTTTAGCGGGTGGTATTTATCACACTACCTAGGAGGCACTTTCCAGTGGCTGAGGGCTGTTGGGAGAGGCAGGAGCAAGGGCAGGATGTAAGACGTAAACTCTGTTGCAAGCGGTGCCTTCCTGAACGTGAAGCGAGAAGCGAGATTTCCATCCCACAAGAAGAAAAATTTCCATCCTGCTCAATTTATTCTCTTCTCAATTATTCTTCTTCCTCTCCATTGAAATTCAAAGAGCTCTCGTTCAGTGGGTTTTCCAATCGATTCAATGCGGTCATCTCGATACCAGGGATTGACGGCGCCCGAGCCTGGAGGGTGCTGTAATAACAGGCCTCAGCACTGTGCATACAATTGGTGAGCCCTCTGAACAGCAGTTTCTTTTATCTTCTCTTCTTTTTTCTCTTCTTTTTTGGTAAATCACATCCGTACTTCTTCTTACCGTGGAATCACTTCTAGGAGCACCATCAATCTTCTCTCCATTGAGAAATACAGGCCTTCATTTGTGCTTTGACAATTCCTTCGGGTTGACAAGCACAGCGTTGCCAGCGGGAGAATAGCAGACTGAGCCACAGCATCACACTGCCGCCCTTTCAGATCCATGGATGTTTTTCTCACACATCTGCTTTTGCAACATCCTTTTCTTCTTCTTCTCTTCTTCTTTATCTCACTCTCTTACTCATTCCACTGAGCTTTCACCCGTCGTCATGCTCCATCGGCTATGACATTATATGGTATGACTGCCCTTTCTCCGACTCTACTCGCACCTCACTAACCAGGATCAAAGAAACAACCTTTCGGTCCTGTCGCTTCTCACGCAGAGGCATGCCCATCAAGTGTCTGCTCTGACCAACCATTGGACAACATGACGTTTATTTTTCTTCAACCCTACACAAAGGCCATCTGTCCTGATGTACGTTGCCCTCTCCTCCTATTACTCTTGGAGGAGAGTGCTGACAGGTAGTGGTGCAAATAGACATTGGCATGATGCTGCCTCTCCTTGTCCACAGTCTGTGATGCTCAACACATCAACACATTGAGGCAATGATCCACCGCTTTTGCAGAAACCCACAACGCAGACGCCAGCTCAACTCTGGCCGCCAGCTCCTCCATCCTACACATCAAAAGCACGGACAAGATTCTGTGATACACTTGAAGCAGCAGTGCTTGCAAAATAGTGGCAGCCTGGTACACGCCCTCCGCGGTCACGATAGACTATTCAAGGCTCACAGTAATGTCCTACGCCGGCCTTTGGTCGTCCAGAGTGGCTTACTGCCACACAACCTTCATCCCTTTTGAGGAGCGCTTCAAATGATGAGCGTACTGAACAGCAGCATGGCAGTGCTTTCAACGAAATGAATGGCAAGTCCTCATCGCAATGGTTGCGACGTCTTAGCAACAACGCATCGGCTCCCAAACGCAAGCCCAGTATCGGAAGAAAGCTGCATGATGAGATCATGAAGAGTTTTCCTCGGCCTATCGGGCTCACGGTAATGTCCTACGTTGGCGCATCTGGAATGACCAGATGCGCCAGGCTGTCGACGTGAGTAACATTGAATACTTTGTTTGGGAAGCCAATGGCTGACTGCTCAATAGCAATTGATTGCTCGGTTGGATAATAAGAAGAAGGAGATTTTCAACCTTGTCGATACGTATCAGAAAAATGGACAAGATTCTGTGCAACACTTGAAGCAGCAATGTTTGCAAGATAGTGACGGACCGTCCAGCACGTCACGGTAATGTCCTACGGCGGTGCCTGCAAGATAGCGACGGCCTGATACAGGATTCACAGAGGTTGCTTCCCCTACGCAGAGCTGGCTTCATGATCTGTCTTCGACCATCCAAATTTTACTTCATCAATTGGGAAATCTCGGTTGCCCATCACGCCATTCACCATATTTTTCCCATTCCACTCCATTGACTGACCGACTCCAATTCACTCGGTTTTCCGTCTGCCGTTCTTTTCGTCACTCATTTGTCACGGTAATGTCCTACGCCTGAAGCAACAATGTTTACAAGATAGTGGCAGCTTGATGCAAACCTTCCACAACGATGGTAGGTCGCCGTCCAACACGTCACGGTAACGTCCTACAGTCAAAGACAAATCGGCAGAGAATTTCAGCAAAGCAATGAAAGCTCGATGCCAAGCATACCTCAACTTTTGAATCATATGTAAAGCTGTGAGATAGACATAGGAGATTGGCACATTGGCGTGTAAGATAGTGATTAATAAAGCGCTTGGTCTATACATCACGAACAGAGGAAAACTCAAAGAAATGAATCTTCATATATTGTGATTGATGCGGTCCCAGGGATTGACACCCCTGCAGCAAGTGATTACCCTTCCATCTCCCCTCATATGTTGGAATACGTGAGAATCATGGAAGAAGAAACATATCTGGCTTCAATAAAGTCCCATGCTGTACCATCTTCTTTCTGCTCAATCAAGCATTTTCCATCTCCCGATATGGCAACCTGGGACAACTCGTCGCCGTGCTTCATCAGCAGGATGTAACCACCATCCTCGTGCCTCTCTGTCGTGAAATACCCGTCCATATTCTGGAAAAAATTGTGAGCGCGTTGGATCGAGATTTTACCCTGACCGTCGTGATGGAGATTTGTGCCCGTGACACTATTGCAAAAGGTGTGCCAACCGCTTCTTTTGACGCAGTGCCAAAAGGAGCCACCCCCTAGAGTAGGCTTCTCTAGGAGTCTCAACTCTCCGTTTTCAACCGTTAAGATATAGTGTGGCTCCGTTCTTGTTCGAATCATGAAATATCTGCCTGCCTTCGGATGATATTCCAGCGATTTAATCATGCTATTCGGAGCCATGGTGTTCACGCCGTTGACGACAATTTCTGAAACGATAGAAAAAGTAGTTGCCAGTGCAGGGCAGTCTTCTTCGAGTCTTATGGCAGCGGTGGATTCAGTTCTTATAGTAGCGTTCGGTGGAACACTTATGGCAAGAGTCGGTTCAGGTTGTATGGCAACGGCCGACTCGATGACTGCTTGGCCCCCGATTCCACTGATGGCCTGTTGCTCTTTTCGCCTCGCAGCACGACTTCGAAGAGTATCCATTCGCTCCTGATCTTTTCTTGAGAGCTTTCCTTTCTTAAATTTCCTCGCTTCTAAGGCAGCTAGCTCTTGCTTTTCAGAGACGATGATTGCTTGCATCTCTTCTTCCTGAGACGCCTGCTTCATTTGACGGGAGATTTCATTATCCACTTCTTCTCCTTCTCCCGTCTTTTCCTCTTCAATAACCACTTGCACTTGTCTTCCTTTGTTGAAAGAAGGCTCACCGACAGAAATAGTCGCTGCTGGCTGTGGAGCTTGTACTTGCGCTTTGCCTACATCTTATGTTCAATTCCATTAACTGCAGTGTTCTAGGGGCCCCAGTGGAGATAGAAAGTGTCCGTACCTATCTGCGGATGATCTTTAGGGCCGTTTATATCCCAAGCAACTGTCGCCGACATGTTGAAGATGTGAAAGCACTGGATGGCTCGCCCGTCAATAGAAGCTTTTGGCGAAGGGTGCAGAAGTGATGCCATTTTATGGCCTCCTGATGGGCATAGGCGCCCATTTTAACTCTCTCAATTCGATTCAACTTCGATGGCAGGGAATAGATGTTGGCGCCGGGAAGAAGCGAAACATGCGGGAGGCCGACGAGATTTGGTTCTAGGCGGCGGGGTTTCGAACGAAGTTGGTAGCCGTATGCAAGGTGGTAAACAGCCTGCTAACGTGTAGCCGTAAAGTCGATATCTTCCAGTAGAGCGTGTAGCATCCGATGCCTATCGCATGAGGATGTTCGTACTAAACACACAGAGGGTTAGTCAATGGTCCTCGTTGAAGGTGGGGTTGAGGGTGTCCAGAAGGCTCTACTGCCTCCAGGGGAGAAGCAATGGGAGAGTAGAACGAGGAGGGGATGGCGTTGGCCATGGAGGTATGCGCGTGCGGTCGATGCAGGTGCGCGCACTCTCTTTCTTGGATCTGAGAAGGGCAAGAAGATCAAGATGCTCTAGGTAGTATAGATAGATGGGCAGTGGATGCCTTGCCAATAAGGTATTTTGATGTCAGAGAGAGCTATAGTGGGATATCTTGGTTATCGCTCGATAATTGGAAGCTAGGGGCGACCACCCAGGACATGGCAACAGGATTAAGAGCACATGTAGGAAGCAGATATGAACATCTACTCTCGCCGATGTTTGAACACGCAGTTGGCTAAAAATATCAAAGATGTATTCCATTTCCTATCATTGATGGCAAGGTAAATATTCGCGATAAATGAACAACATGTTGACTTTCGTAGAAGAGTGTAGGTTAGTGCTTCAGAGATGCCCCATCTCCATACCGAAGGTAAGTAGGTAGCTTTGGGAAAGTTTGCCCAAAACTCCAGTTGATTCCTTCAAGATCCCTGTCGAGAAAGAGCAACAAATCTACGAGCGCGATACGTTCAATCATCGTCTATACAATATTTGGGTTTAACACGGTGCTGCTATTCGAGAGACGATTGACCGCTCGATATCATATAAGAAAACTACTACCGCTGCCTTGTCCTCTAATTCCTCTAATGGTAGATCGACAAAGTCGGCTGAAGCGACTCCATACATACAATATTTTACCGGAAAATCCATTTGATCTTTAGATGCCGCCAAGTCATTTACAGTCTACAAATATAGAGTGGCAGAGGCACAATTGCCCTTCTTACCACTGGCAACCTATAATGAGAATGCGAACGCGTGCAAAGCCCCAGCGAAAGAGTTCCAATATCAGTACCTAGGCAGGAATCAATGATTTTTTCTATTATCTTCTATGCTCATTGTTAAAAATCATAAACCTGGGGCGCGGTAAGCGCTGGCTCCGCACAGCTTTCCTTTCTCTACGAGTTACACACAGTTCGGACTCGCCGTTGGGGTAATCATGGCACAGCATTTTGCGGTTCATGAGATACAACGTCATGTCGAGTTCGCGAGGAGCTTTGTATGGATACCTGCCTCATGCCGGGCGAGTGATTGCTTCCAACAAAATTACATGCGCGCATGTTAGTGGCGGCTACTTTCCAACTACAACAGATTTGAGACTGGTGGCTGGCGACCAGGAAGCAAATGACATGCTGTCTCTGTGCTTCTTGACGTCAGATGAACCAAAACTTGGCATGTTTTGTGCTAGAATACAAGTTGATGCCACTGGTCTACATTCTCTAAGTGTCCCAAGGAAAGAAATGGCGATGTAGTGTTCATGGAGGCATGGTGTAGTGAACTGGTTGTTTTCAACTGGACTGGTGTACTCGGCGGCGAATCTACGAAAAAGGACTACTACTCGTTGCCAATGTTGAGTCCTGATAGAGAGAATCACGTTGTGTATCCTGCCTATTCCATCCAGCAACAGCCTGGTGTTTTCCAAAGAGCAGTGGCGGGTGGATGGGTGCCGCAACCGGAGAACGTGTCTCAGGTGAATACACGCAGCATTGACCATCGTGCTCGCAGCCGGGGAAAAAGCAAAGAGAGGCGTCGTGTGTATCTGTAAGTTGGTGAGGGGTATTGCCAATGGCATGTCTCTGCCTCGCAATATAATCTGCCAGCAAAGCAAAACTGCCGGCTGAGCCAATCGAACGGCCTGCGTGTACAGGGATCGACAGCCTCAGCGGAAGCGCTCGTGGTCGTGGTTGGCGGTTCAACAAGCTCACCGGTCCGGCTTGCAGCAATCTCGGCTAACCGACTGCGACTGTGGTGTGTTGTGAATGGATCACGATAGACTGCCGATTGGGCTGGTTTCTTAGCAAGGCAAGTTGGGGGAGGCATGTTGGCTTGTGAATGTGCAAACACGTACTTCGTACAGCAACCAGCAGTTCCATCGCGATCCCACCACCAGATGTAGTTGTCATTGGGCGAATAACAATGCAGCGCTTTGTAAGTGCATGGCAGCCTCGAGCACAAAGCAAAACAAGGGCAGCCACCATGCGAAGGAGCCTGAAATCCTGACGGTTGGGCATCTGGGCAGGTAGGGTCGGCTCAGGTGAATTAGACAAACTGGGGGGATCCCAGGCCAAAAGCCCGGCCGGTCAAGCCATATCTGCAGCCTTGAAGCAACTATCGAGTCGCACAGAGTCGGGAGAAGTGCTTTTTGTGGCTGCTGTAAGAAGCAGGGAGGAGGAGACTTTGTCTTGACCGCCGAAAAGGAGAAAGTGAACGATGCAGGTCGTCAGCCAGGTTTCCTTTTTGTAGTGAGTGAGACAGAGAGAGACACACGATGATGGTTAGTGGCCGTTGCAATCAAGCAGGTTTCACGGTAGACTTAGCGAGTTGACAAGGAAGCAAGTCGGAGATTTTTCGAGAGCTTGATTGCTACCTTATTCCTTGGTATGAACTGGTTCAAAATACGGTGAGATTCAATCTCTTTTTGATTTAGCAGCCAAGAATCGAGATCGAGATGACTCTAGAATCAGAGTCTAGATCTGGTTACTGTATGTATGATAATGCCTGTATTCCACCTTCCTCGTAACAATGCTCGGTACTCGCAAAGAGAACAAGCGACTCAACGTGCGGATTTACGTCACAAGCGGGCTGATTGGCGAGACTCCTGCACTGTGTTGTCGCTCCTTCCTGCTCCCTTGCATCGAGACCTTCCCACTCTTGCCACACCTCGACCAGGCGCGGTCGGAGCAGATTCTCCGAAGATGAGCCTATCCAATCAATTGCTGCACAGCTGCGGGGGGCTGAAACGGGCTCCACCGGCGCGCGGGTCTTTCCTTGTCCACTAAGGCAGGCGCAAAGTATCGAGTAACCCGGTTCTTTGCCTTTACAAAAGGTACCTGCGGAAGCAACCAAGACACACGCCCTTAGTACGTACAGCTCTAATGTCCAGTCCAGTTTAATTCAGTCCAGTGCAGTTCGCTTGATTTTCGTTCGATTTTGGTTCCCGCTGGTTTAGTTACAGGTAGTTGGTGGGTGATGCCGCTGCTACAGTACCATAGCCGTAGCTTATTTTGCTAGTCCTCCCGTCGTTGCGTGTAAGCCGGAGAGTTGGCATCTCAGCTAATATATCGCTAATCTAAACGGTCAGCATGGGGGAGCATCCTGAGAAAAATGACAATCAATCAGCGATATATTCCGTCCCATATCCGGCGTCCGGCTCTCACGCGAGTTTGCACCGATTCTTTCTCGTCCAGCTGCCGCCAATGTTCGTGTCTCTCGTCCTAGAGTGTGAAAACCAGCACACTCTCCTCGCAAGCCTCTTCTCTTCTCACACCCCCTCTCGAGACGGCTACCTACCTATCAGATCCCATGGCAGTTATTGCAGTGCATATCTAGCTTGGCGCTGAGGCTGAAATGTTTGTGCAGCTGCAGCCAGCCACATACTGACCGGCAGCCTTGCTCGCTTTTCGTTGCTTTTTCATTTTTCCAGTACTCGGGGGCATCCCGTCCTCGCGATCAGCTTCGAGTCTGGTCTCGTTGTCTCCCCCTCTTTCTTTTATATTTGGACATGGTACTGTTCTTGTATTCTCCCGTCTTTGGTCTTGCTCCTCTCCTGACATTGTTTCCTGCATAGACTCTGTCTACTATCATACGGGTGACCACACCCTGTTTTCTGCGCCGAACTCTCGCCTCTTTGACATGCTAGCCCCAGGCATGATGGAAGAAGACACAATCACCGTGGAAGGAAGCAGCAGAATCAACATGCTCACGGGGAAAAGCGAATGCACAATGGAGGAGACGAACAGAAAACCTGCGCTGCTTCGCATTCCAAATGAAATCATCGGACAGATCGGAGCATACCTCGAAGAAAAGGGCGATATTGCTGCTTTCGTGAGGACATGCCGTCTCTTCAACGTCATGTTTGGCGATGTTTTATACCAGCGAGATCAGATGTATCATAAGTACAAGCAAGATTCCTGCCTCACGTGGGCCGCCAACCGGGACAAGGTAGACACCCTTAAGAGAGCTATCAAAGCCGGCATCCGCTTGAAAGACCACCCATATCTCATTTTCGTTGTCTCGTGCACTGGAAGCCCCAAATGCGCTGAGCTGGTGCTGTCGACTCCTGGAATCAACCCAATGGCTGAAGACGATCGAGGGTGGACACCCATCACCCTCGCTGCTAGCTTTGGGCACGCCAACATTGTCAAGAAGTTGGTAGAGCATGGAGCTAGCTGTACAGCGCTTACAAGCTTTGGCTGGTCACCCATCAGCGTGGCCTGTTGCCGTGGGAGCCTCGGCGTTGCGAAGCTCTTGTTAGACGAGTATGGCGTGTCGATGGAGGGCGATTACGGGATCAACTGGTCAGCGCTGAGGTCGGCCGCTACTTTCGGCCACGCAGACATCCTGACCTATCTTCTCAAACGAGGGGCTGATCCAACCCCCGAGGCGGGTGGTTGGAGTTGTCTGCACATAGCAGCTGATGGCGGACACACCGAGGCAGTACAAGTGCTTCTTGGCCACGGTTTCAACCCTTCAGCTGTTGCAGACGAAAACGGCTGGACTCCCTTAACCCTTGCCGCCGACAAAGGACATTACGATACAGTTGAGCTGCTATTGGATCGAGGTGTTAATACCGAGCAGAGATGTACCAATCGATGGACAGCTCTCTGCATGGCTGCAAACCGCGGCGACCTGAGAATGGCCATGCTCCTGGTTAGCCGTGGAGCAGATGTCATGGCCAAGGCCGTCGGTGGGTGGAGTCCTATAACACTGGCTGCCACAAATGGCCACCTGGATATAGTCAATCTATTGCTCGCCTACGGGGCTGACATTCATATGAAGACCCTGTCGGGTTGGACGCCGCTCATGGCAGCTTCGGACGGCGGCCACGCCTCACTGGCCAACATCCTCCTCATCTGCGGAGCTGATGTGCGGAACAGCAGCACAACAGGGTGGAATTCTTTGATTTGCGCTGCAGATGGCCGTCACTTGCAGACCTCGAGGATCCTCTTAAGCCACGGTGCCGATATCATGGCTACCACTATCGCAGGTTATACCCCAGGTATCAGAGCAGCCTATGCAGGAAGTTACCGTCTGTTGAACATATTTCTCAAGACGAAGGGTTTCCGGCTTGATCACCTGGATACCCTAGGTCGCTCGGCATTCTTCCACGCCGCGATGCGAGGGCACACAAAGGTAATCAAGAGGCTATTACCCTTGACCAGCATGGCCAACGCGAGAGACAAGTTTGGGTCGACTCCCATCTTCGCGGCTGCTAGAAACGGACACCGCAAAGTGGTGGAGCTTCTCATCAACGAAGGTTTTGCAGATTTTGCCGAGAGAGACTTTCTGAACTGCACTCTTTTTGCCCACGCCCAGCGATCTAATAGGAGGCAGTTTGTCAAGTACCTCAAGAGGCACGCCAAGCAAGCCAACATCCCCATCTGGCTGGAGGATCCGGCGGGCAAAAAGACACAGCACAGGTGGGATCACGCAACATGCCACTGCAACGTCTGCGGCCGAGCCAGTGTCCATGTGGAGCAGGCGTATGTCTGCGAAGACTGCAACGGCGGCATGGTGCTTTGCGCGGAATGTATCAACGCGGGCCAGACGTGTAATAACATCAACCACATTTGGACCGCGCATCATTGTATGTGGAACGACGACTTTGGCTGGACGCCGCCTTATTGTTTGGCCGATGCCAATTTACGCAAGATTATTGAAGTTGATGATAATGGGGATGCACTTACAGATGTGGAAGAGGAAGTATAGAGGAAGGCAATAACGTTGACAACAATGATGGTGCTACTGATGAAGTTATGATTATGGGAAATTGATTCTAAAAGACAGAGGAGGATCTATTTGATATAGATACACACATACGTTATATAACAAAGCCAGCTACGTTAAGAATGTCAGCACAGAGGGTTTGTATCTAGAGCGAAATAGGAGTTGAAAATTATTTAGTTTTTTGTTATGTTTTTATTTATTTGTTTGTTTTCTTTGATTCATCACTTTGACATCATGTCACAGCTGATAAGAAAAATCTCGGTGTTGCTTTTCTTGGAATCAATTGACTTGTCAGATGGGCATTATGCAAGATCCAAGACCCTGATTATCTTAGCGTGCGTGAGATGCCCCGATCGGCCAACGCGCGGAGGGTGCCTGGCATTGATTGAAACGAGGATGGCGTTTCAAGGGTTACATTTTTAATACCGCCGGCAGAATACGAAGAAGCATCCATCAACCGGACAACAGGTGTTATTACACGAGTACCTCCCGAGGTACCGCTATTAAAAGAAGAGACGAATTGTGGCGCATTTGGGTTATTCAAGGTTGTTGTTATTCTAAATCTAACCATTTCGCTGTCAAGCACTAAATTACATCAATCAAGACCTGGACTTTTGCTACCGAAACCTGATGGCTAATATGCAGTCACAGTACTCTAGAATATTAATATAGCACTACAGGTAGGTACCTAGTAGGTAGATTTCGATATATCAGGCTGTACTCTGTACCAACCAAATTGATGGCATGACCTCCCTCCAACTGGAAGGTCACTGGCCTGTGGCTTGCCATCTGGGGTAGCTGCTGCACGCGCTGTGGCTCAGCACTCCGAACTGCCAGTCAATCGCTAAATCCTCCCCCACCTGCCTGTGGCGCGCGTCTCCCACCTGCCCAATGAAGTCACCACGAGCTCATTTCAGCCTCTGTGTCCACACTAGCCAAAAGGTACTTCTTCGTCCTGCCGGAGCTACTCGCTAGGCCCAAGTCACTCCGTTCGTCGTGCCTCTCTGTCTCGTGCTTCTCCTCTGCGAGGGCTCACGAGGCTTCAACCAGCCCCAACTCTGTCTTTGCTTGCGGCTGTGCCGTTGCAGAGTCTCAACTTCAGCCTCGTGCTTACCTGACAGCTCCTTGCTGAACCCCCTTTTCCCACGCCCTCAGCTTGCACCCTGTCTCGTTCCCTGGAGAACCACGGGCCTGCTTTGACAACAATTCCAATTCCAAACCTCACTAGACTCTCCTTTACTCCTTAAACAGCTGCCTGCCATGGTGTCGTTTTGGCCGTTCAAGGTGAGTTCTTGATTTTACAATGCTTGCTTGTGCTGTTCCCCTTGGCTTCAAGCTGCTGACTGACCTGGCGCAAAACAGAGCGACGACTCCTCGCCGGCGTCCTTCGAAAAGGCGCTTTCGGCCCTCTCGAAAAAGATTACAACCACCCAGACTCGCCTGGAATGGACTCGCCTGCGGTCTCGCAAGATTAAGGTGCTGGGAACCCTCTACACCTCCTTCGCCTACCTCGTCAGCGTCATTGTCCTTCTCCTAGTTGTGGGATATCCCAATCTAGGGCCCTGGGAATGGACCGGCATGGCTGGCGGGCCTGTCTTGTGAGTTTGTCCCTTGCCTTTGCCGAGACTTTACATGAAAAAGCGCATTGCATGTTATGCGCATATACACACGCAACGAGTATTCGCAGATTGCTTCTCCCCCTCCCCCCTCTGTCTCCTACCCCTGGCTGACGATTCAACCGTTGTTTGTCGTCACACAGCATCTATACAACGCGCGTCGTCATCACGAGCTACTACAACTTCCGCATCGAGAGCCTTGAGGCCAAGCTCAAGGCGCTGCAAGAAGAGCGCGGCAAGACAATCCAGAAGCTCAAGGATGCGACAAAATACGACTCCACCATGGAGCTGATCGAGAAATACGGCGGCCCCGACGGCAGACCACGAAGCAGGCAGCAGGAGGCCCCCGAGGAGCCGTCTGATGCGAAAAAGACGCAGCAGCAGGGATCTTGGACTATGCCGGAACGCATTCACATCTCCCCGCCCCCGACAGCCAACATTCCCCGACGAGAATTCTCGCCCGCCTCGCTTGCTCCCAGCAGCCGACCCGTCACGCCCCTCGCCCAGAGCGTCGCATCTTTCGATACCTCGGCTGAATTCGCGCCCAATGCCTATGGCAATGCTCTTCCTCCTCCTCGACCCCAATCGGCACAGAGCCAGTTGTACAGCATCCCGCCACCACAGCCCCCCTCCGAGCCTCATTGGTATGATCGCATCTTCGACGTCCTCCTGGGCGAAGACGAAACCGCCGCCAAGAACCGCATCGTGCTCATCTGTCGTACGTGCCGCGTTGTGAATGGGCAGGCCCCCCCCGGCACCAAGAGTCTGGGCGAGCTGGGCATGTGGAAATGCATGGCTTGCGGGACGCCCAACGGCGAAATGGATGAAGGGAAGCGCATCGTAAGAGAAGTCCTCAAATCACACGAGAAAGACAAGGATGCGAGCTCGAGCAAAGAGCCAACAACGCCGGAGACTGACGATGGTGACCTTCAAGCCGAGGACGCAAGCCGGGAAGACGAGCCCTCGAAGGCCGACGGGCCAGCTGCTGCAGTCAAGGCCAGGAGATCAGCGAGAAGTAAGAAGTAAGTGGCTGCGGATGACTCTGCAACGGGGTAGGCGTATCGGTTTTTTGCAGGCTACAAGAAAGGCCTAGGTTCTTGGGGAATTTAGGAGGGGGTTTTTCATGGGCAGGGTGATGGAAAAAGAAGAAAAATAAAAAGAAAAAAGAAGAATCAAAACAACAAGAAGAAACTCAATGGGACAAGGGGGAAAAGAGAGAAAAGGAGAAAAAGAAGAGAAAACAAGGGCTCGGAGGAAGGCGTACTGTTTGCTTGCAGTGATATCTCCCCGCATGGTTTTTTGCTTTTTGCTTTTTGCTTTTATTGCTTTTATTGCTGGTCCTTTTGTCTTTTACCCTTTTTTTCTTCCCTCTTTTCATACGACTGCTTCTCGCAGCTTTCCTTTGTAACCGGAGTCATTTTCTTGATTTTTTTCTATCTTTCTTCTATTTCTGCTTTTAAAGCATTTTTTAACCTTGACACCTTCAAGGTTACCCTTGGGTATTAAATAGGTTGCCTCTGCCTACCTATCTTTTACCTATAGCTCCTTTACCTTGCTATCGTCATCCCCTCAATACCTAACTACCTTACCTTACTTTTGATTGTCTGGCGGATGTGGGCATGGAAAGATATACGTGCTTGATATAACCGTACAGGAAGGGAGACGAGAGAGAAAAGGACTAGAGTGCTAGGGTGAGAAAGATGAAGGTGGGAAAAGAAGCTGAGAATTGAAATCCCCAAGACATGTATCAATCACATGTATCTAACAGATCAGATCATTGCTTTGTTTGTTTGTTTGTCTGTTTAGCGATTCCGCCCTTCATTGGATGGTACGTTCAGTCGGTCGCAAGAGCGCATCATGGCCGGATAGAAAGGACAGAATAAAGAGGTCCTTAGCACACGACTTGTTTGAAATAGGCATGATGAAAAGACATCTTTACATTGCAAGTCTATCTATCGCCGTCCATTCCATCATGCCAAAATTGTAGTGGCCAGCTCTCCGTCCAACACTTTTTTTTTTTTTTTTTTTGTAATTTTCGTTTTGTCTCTCCCCCTTCTCGCTTGTTTGTTTCGTAAGGGAATCATTTTTCATATCTACCTTGACTTTGAAAGGCTATCCTGGGCATCCTTCGACTATGCCCGGGCACCGAAATCTTCTACCATCCATCTCATTAGTTGGCGGCGTAGTATGGTCCAAAAATACATTGCGCGACATGGCTTGATCCATGGCTCCTGCCCGTCTATATAGAGCTCCAGTTCATCGTTTCCGCACCTCGGTGGCCCAGCCGTCAATTCCCTCTCCACGGCTGCCAACCTCCAGCCCCTCGATCTTGACGCCCTTCATACCCGGCGTGTCATCCAGCCACGGGTGCCCTGCCATGCCGCCGGCGTTAGCGCGCTTCTCTGGCACGAGCTCGAGCATCGGAGTCAAAAAGGCCGAGATGCGCTTAGCCTCGTCCTCTTTGAAATGATATTTCTCTCTCAGGACGTCTGGTAAAGCCCAGTGCCTCAGCCTATGAATGTTCCGGAGCTCTCCCTTTCTGTTGAATATTTCCTGGCTCCATTTGCCGCTGAGGCACAGGGATCGTGGGAAGGGGCCCAGCAGCTCTATGATCTGCGCGATGTGGTCGTCGTCCTTGCCATACTTAGTGCCAGACTGGGGATCGAAGAGATAGTCGCCCGTAATCAACTCGAACACCTGTCGACGTTTGTTAGTTGACAAAGGAAGTGATCAAACGGGCTATATAGCAGACACTTACCATGGCAGACATGCTCCAGACATCTGTGCTTGCACCCCACTTTGCGCCTAGAATCACCTCTGGAGATCGATATTGTCGCGTTTGAATATCGTTGGTGAAATGGTGATTGACCCAGCATGCATTGCCCAGGTCGGCAATCTTGACGCTAATCACCTCAAATGCATGCGAATCATCCGCCTTGCGCTTGTCGCCGGTTGAGCCCGACGAAGGTGTGCTGGATTTGTCTAGAGAGATACCCGACACTTCGCGAGTCAGGAGGTCACTAGATGGCGGCAAGAAACCGTCTTGATGTTAGGAAAGTGAATCAAACAGTTTAAGCGCAAATGGAAAGAGAGGGAACAGAGGTTTCGAAACTTACGCAGACTTTTCTCTCTTATGAGCGTCGTCGGCCTTTGGCGATCCGTCCTTGTTCTTACCTAGAAAGAAAGGAAAGAATGTTAGAAAAATACCAAGTAGAAAGAGATAGCACTGGTCGTACCTTCCAGCATTCCAGCCAGGCTGCCCTGGGAAGTTGATGATGGGAATAGGTTGTTGTGGTTGAAGTTGGCGTTGAGGGGAGACGGCAACGGCTGGCTGCCAGTAATGAGCGTCCTACGTCTTCTGCGGCCGTTGCGGTTGTTCTCTTTGTCGGGCGTCTCGGGCTTGACCACTTTCTTGACAATCTGCTCAACGTCTCCAATTTCAATCAAGACGTTTTCGGGCTTGAGATCGGTGTGGATGATGCCGCACTCCCGGTGTAGGTAATCCAGGCCAAGCAGGACTTGCTTGGTGATTTGCTTGACAAGAGGCATGGGGATACCGCGGTGGTTCCATCTCTTTATGAGGCCCAGCAAGTTCTCGCCCAGCACCTCAAACACCATGCACATGTGAGTTCCGTTGGGGCCCTTGTGTTCGAACGAGTCGAGGAGGCTGACGACGTGCTTGCGGCCGGGATGGTTGGGGTTGGCCTGGACGATCTTATTGAGAAGCTTAATCTCATCGACGGCCGTCTCCGTGTAGTGGGTGGCTGAGCGCACCACCTTGAGCGCGACGTGTTTGCCGTTGGTGTTGTCCCGCGACAGCCAGACGGTCGAGAAGTGACCCCAGCCCAGCTTGCGCACAACCGTGTACTTGCCGTCCTTGAACTTTTCGCCAATCTGGACGGGGTGATAACCGCCCTTGCAGTAGTCTTCGGAATCTTCCTCGTCGGCCGTGTTCTCGGCGGGGTCGTCAGCCGCCGACGACGAGGACGGCGAGTGAGCCATGGTGGCGCTGGGCAATTGGCGGGTTCTAGATTGCAAGAAAAAACAAACAGCAGCAGTTAGCGATCGCGACTCGGGCTTGCGGACGCGCGTCAACAAGGAGAAAACGGTAGCAGACTTGATGGCCAAGCAACTACCTGGCCGCAAGACGATGGAATGGAGAGAAAGGGTCGAAGTTGGAGACAGGCGGGCGCAGGGATAGTGGCAGTTGATTGGGCGGTCTATGTGGGAAGGGGGGGAAGAGGCTAGCGGTAAACTCCAGCCATAGAACGCTTTGCGGGGTGACGGTATCAAGATTGTAAGCCCAACCCACAGCCTACAAACAACTGCGCGTGCGAGCGACACTGGCAGCGGCAGTGACAGCGGTAACTCAAAGTGAGTGAGAGATGGCAGCTGCCAGCCAAGGTACCTGATAGATGCCATGGACATCACGTACTTGACGCTACAATGGCAGCATGGCCGCAGTAGCGCTCATGGCAGCAGCAGCAGTAGCAGCAAGTAGGAGCATTTGCAGCCAAGCGGGCCGCCCACTTGGGCGCGATAATCAAGGCCAAAAAGCCCCTTGTACATGCTCTTGAAAGGGGTCCTGTCGCTCGAAAGGGGGTTTGAAAAAGAGGGTATAGACAAGTAGAAAAAAGGTGAGGGGAACCTGGTCTTGAGAAAGCTCATGCTGTCTTTGACATTATGCAGCGTCTGTCCGCGGCAAATGGTTGGGCAATGAGACTCGCGGCTGGTTTCGGGCAGGGTCTATCCCAAAGATGGGATGACGAGAGGGACAATAAATAGGGCCCGTTTTGGCTAACCAGGAAAAGGAAGAAAAAAGAAGCAAATGTAAATGAAAAATTCAAATAAAATAAGGAACGGCAAAGTGCGCACAGAGCACAAAAGGTAGAGAAACTTGGGCTTTTTTCCTTCTTGCCCAGGCAGCAAACCGGGCAGACAAGGTGAGGGTTATTCTGGTAGAGGCGGTATCGTGACAAGGTGACAGAGGGGAGAAAGAACGAGAACGGCGTGGCAGCGAGAGTGAGACTGGCTGAGCACACACACACTCATCAACAGCCAGCCAGATCTTCATTGGCTGGCACACCAATGATGACGGCGAGCAGCTGAAAGCGGCAGCAAAACAAGCCCGTACCTACTTGGGCCGTGGCTGTTCGATTCGACTACCCGCCCGAGCCAGCCCCTCCAGTGGGGCACGCTCACAGACGCCGGCAGCTCTGCAAGCGGCGAAGCGCCCTGAAGCTGCTGTGCCTTATAATGAGAGCTTGGAGACGAGATGTTGGGATGAGAGAAAGAGTGTAAGAGGAGCAGGGGATATCAGGGTTGGATAACGGAAGGATAACGACAGCGCCGAGTCCCCTTTCCATGCCTTGAACGGACAGCCAAAGCAGCTATCCGGATAAACAAAATGAGACTGGCGACGGGACCAACGGGATGCCCACGGAGCAGCACTCGGGCAACAGCGCGCGGAACCCTGGCCACATGGAAAGCCGCAGCAAACGAAAATACAGCTCCATCGCCGTGGCAGTGGCAAACAACGAGGGCAAGGCAGAAATAATGTGAACCCTTGCGAAATCAAAAACAACACAACACAACACAATACAACTCAAAGCAAAGCAAAGACAACCCCGGTTCGGCGCAGGACTCGGCGGTCATCAGCCTCGCGGAGCGGCCTCCAGCTCGTCACTCGACGTTGGCTGCGGCCCCGCTGATACGAACAGAGAGCATCTCCATCAGTGCCTCATTCCAGCTCCAGCATAGAGGCACTAGAATCAGTGACGGTGATGGCATGAAGCCAGGGGCAAGAATGTACATGAAGTAATCAACACCATCTGCCCTGTTTTTTCTGCAGCTTCTGGGTCCCCTCTGGGCTCAACTCGAGCAAATGCCGGGCTCGGGAGGACCAAGACGGTGGAGCCGGCCATGTCATAGAGCGGGCACAGACAATGAGGGGCTAGCCACAGCGTGTGTAACGAATGAAGAGGCCATTTTGCATGCAGAGGCCATGCAGAGGGCAAAAACAGGAATAGAAACGAACCTGCGGCTGCGAGGTGATGATGAGGGATGTGACGGTGGAGTTGGACAAGTCGGTCAGGCACCCGACGGGCCTTTGCCAATGGCAGGGCAGACATGCAAATGATGGCGGATGGACACGCAGCTTTGCGCCGTGACCCCATGCTCACTCATCTCATCATCCATCCGTTGCCCGCAAGGCTTCAAGGGTTGGAGGGGTCACGTCGTACGGGGGCAGTGAGAAACAATCAAAATAAACAACAAACGCAGACAGACGCAACGAGAACGGGAAGGGTCAGGGACCAAAGAATCAAAAGACAGCTCACGAAACGTCCAACTTACTCGTGCATGTCCGTGTTGTCCTGCGACTTGGACGCCTTGCCTGTTCCTATTCCTGATGCCGCATCTGCGTCTGCAGGTCGCTGCGATGGTGGCCCCTCCATGGTGATGATGGGCTTGAGGCCGTCTTTCTTGCGCTTCTTGATGCTGATGCCGGAGCCGCTGGAACTGGGGGGAGCTGGGGCCTCTTTCTGGGGGTTGGCGGCATCCACGTCGCTGCCGCTCATAGCTGCAGACGGCGTCGTTGCTGCAAAAGCAAAGAGGAAGCGCAAGCAAAAGCAAAAGCGAGGTGGTGAGACGGAGGGGAAGATGGACGAGATGGGAAGAGCAAGGATTGGATTGGCCTGAAGGCGAGGCTGAGTTGGGTATCGATAGGATGGTAGCAGTCAGTCGCAGTGTGGCAGGAGTGGTGCGCGTGGTTGCTGCTACGGGCCGGGCTATCGTGCCTTATGCAGGTAATAGCAGGCGCGTGTGATTTCTTATTTTTCTTGTTTTTCCCCCCGTAATATGGATTAAAAAGCCTCTCTATGTAAGAGTTGGGGGAATCGCTACGATAGTTGCTGCAGCTGATGACGTTCTTCCCATCGTATTCGTCTTGTTCCTGCATTTACTAGTGCGATGGAAAAAATTTCAAATTAAATTTGAAGCATTTAAAAATGGAAAATAAAATAGAAAGAAAAAGTAGAAGAAAAAGCCTCGATAATTGATGTGCTTGCAGAAGAGGAGTAGAAGGCGATGCAATGCTACAGCGTCACCGTACTAACCACGAAGAAGGCACATACTAGGAAGCAACGACGCCTTGATCGACTCTGACTGCAACCGGGGGGGGTTTCATAGCGACAAGTTACACTTGCACGATCAGAGAATCACTGCGCTGTGATGGACGGAATCAAATGAGCGCATACGCATACACAGGTCTCTTGCGAACGGGAAAAGATTGAAACCAACCTTCTGGCCTCGCTCAGCACCTGGACAGCTCACGGCGGCTATGCGCAAATCCTTCGGTGACGAGCAGCTGCTAGTATGAAAAATGCATCGGCTCACGAATGGAATGTCTCCTGTTATAAGACGACAGTGTCAGCTGAGATCGACCCACGAATGGCCGTCGAGGTAGCGGTATGGCTTGGAATTTACTCGCCGTAGGGCTGCTGCGCAGTTAACTGATTACTGCAAGAAAAATAGCAGGTCTGTTGATCACTGGCTCAGCTTGACGCTAGAGCACTATTACCCGCATACGAAGTGTGATGCTGGCCAAATATCGACATGCGTTGTCATCGTTGAATTCGAGGCCAATTTCGAGCAAGACAGGGCAAGTATCACTAAACAGTGACACAACAGTCGTTGGAAAATGCTAACAAAGGTGCCTAGGCATGTGAAAAATCCTCGACTCAGGCTCGCCTTGTTTGATAAAACCGTCATCGGGTGCTAGGACCGGACCGGACCGACATTGGTAACGAACCGGTTGGCGGCGAAGAAGAAACAAAGCATTGGTAAAAAATGAAAGTCAATTCCCGTCCAGCAACCTCTACACCAAAAGATCGAGATGTGGTTTCTAAGAGAGGCAGAGAAATGGCAGAGCAAAGCACGACAACTTGGACAAGGGCGGGTCAAACCAGCGAATCTTGTGACGCCGCTCTCGGCACTAATTTCGACACATGCACGCCATTCTCGTGCAGATAAAGATCGACTGAGCATCTGTGACGCAACTGAAGCGAAGCAGAGGCCAGCTCCAACTCCACTCATGGTCTTTTTCTCTCTTCTTCTTCTTTTCCCTTTCCGCGCCTCTTGTTTTGATTTCGGTCCAGCCGCTCGATGCGGATCCGCGGGACTCCACATCCTTCGCACTTTGTGCCTGGCCCCCATGAACGAATCTATTTGTCCAGCGTGGAGCATCTCGAATACGGTATCCCGAGGTTAATTGCCTGGATCTTCTGCCAACGAGAGGGGCATTATTCGGAATCCTCCCGTTACCATCACATGATGGGGTTTAGAATCTCTGATTTCCCCGTCAAGACTAGGACAAACCAGGACTGCATAGCGAGATTTTCTCCGTCGACGATGCAGACATAGTTGATGCCGGAAGTCGTCTTCATACTGCCTTGAAACCTGCCGAATCACAAGCGAGAGTTTTCTTACTCGCAGCCTTCTCCTATAGGTCTCTCCCCTATCTATATCCCTATATTCCGGAGGCATAATGTCTACGGATATAGCCATCCAACAAGCATTAAACTGTTGCCACCAGCACGTGGGCTACCTTTAGCTGTAACATGCATGCCCTTGTACGGAGCTCGGGATGCAACATGCCTGATGCCAGACCACTGGGCTGATGCTTCGGAAAATTGCCCAAGGTCACTGCAATTACTCATACTAAGCAGTAGAGAGGTAGTACTGTCAGTGGGCCAAGCAAGCAGCTGATGGGTCTCAAAAGGGGAAATATTATAGGCACCGGGAGTGTGCTCCGTACTTCCAACGCCACATGAAAGAGCGCAATCTTGACACTCGCCGTAAGCGTACTCTCACACACCGTATCTTATGCACTCGGCGGCTCACCCGCCATCCCGTTGATCCTTTCCATGGAAGGCATTCAGGAGTTGGTCGTCTTCCAGGCATTGCCAGCGCAGTCCGCCGCCCGTACGCGCACGGTTGTATCATCGAGGAATGCGAGGCTACTGCTAGTGCGAGAGAGAATCCGAGAGCGGGAGAAGAGGAACGGATTACGGACCTCCGTACTCCCGTAATGCTAATGCTAGGGAGGACCGATGTAGAACTAATCTTTGCTAGTACGTTGATATACATATCACCCGCCAAAAATGCGGCCCGCGATGCCAAACCAACCGCTCCAGGTAGAGTACGGCCGCTGCCAAATCCTTCCCGTCGGACTTTTGATAGGGCTGCGGTTTCTATTCCTGAACACCACGAGTGCTAATACTAAATGTAGCTAATCTCCCTACTAAGATACGGGACGCCTTGGACGAGTTGTAATACGGGGTAAGGCAAACCCGGAGAAACCCTGAACTCGGTCCCTCAGCAAAGTTTCGGTTGATGAAGCCATTGACAACGACAAAAGGGTCACTCTATGCTATCTTTGCCGAGCCTGATTGGCCGCCGTGCAACATCGAAACCCCAGTTCCCGGTTCTCGGCAGATGACACTGCAGCCGCAACAAATAGCCGTCTGGATATAAGAGTTTTCTGGTTGTGGCGTGTTGCTGTATCCCCATTTTTGTCGTTCGATGAGGCCCCGGGCTAAGTCCCAATCTGCAAAGACCCTGACGCAATGGGCTGGTTCGAGTGACAGATCCCGGCAGAGCAGCTCGCGTGCTTTTCCGCCCCCCGTCCACTTTTCCCTCGACTCCGAGAAGCAACTGGGCGCCGAAGCGGCTGCAATTCTAGAACACACCTGAAATTGGTGCGAGTCCCGGGACCCTCCCCTGTCCGGAATCATACGATTCGCTTAAACCTCTTGTCAACGCGAGATTTGTCCCAAAACGCGGTGACGTTTGTGACAGGTTGGAGATTGGAAATTTTTTCTCTTTGGCTTTGTTTTCTCCTCATGATCCAATTTTTTTTTTTCTTCAGCCCTTGAGACCGCCAGGATTTGGCGTTGTCAAGCGGCACGCATGCGGCCCAGCCGGGTTCTTACGGGAATTGGACCATCATCCCATGGACTCTATGCCCCCAACAATCAGGGTGCTCTTGTCTTTCATTAATAAACTCCATGGACCGCCCCAGAATCTTCAAGCTTCTTCTCCGCATAGCCTTGATTGCTGCTGTTTTTTTCACGAAACTACTTGTTACTTTACCTTTTTCCAAGTTTTCTTTCTCTGTACTTGTAAAACTTTGATACCCTTTGATAGCTTTGAGTCTCGGTTACTCCGTACCCAAGTTTGATATATACGTATACACCCATATATACACACCCTTGTGTATACATACAGATATACATATATATATCAACTTGCTTGTCAATTTGTTCTTTCAGCGGCCAAAACATTTCTCAACACATTCACCATGGCCTTGACTCCGCAACAAGTCAAGCTGGTCAGAGACACCATTCCGGCTCTGACCGAGCAAGGAGAGGTCATCACAACCCTCTTCTACCGGAATATGCTCACAGCTCACCCGGAGCTCCATGACTACTTCAATACGGTCAATCAGGCCAACGGCCGTCAACCGCGTGCTTTGACGGCCATCATCCTCAGCTTCGCCAACAACATCAACCACATCACCGAGTTAATCCCCAAGATGGAACGAATGTGCCAGAAGCACTGCTCTCTCGGCATATTGCCTGAGCACTACGACATTGTGGCCAAGTATCTCATTGCCGCTTTTGGAGAGGTCCTTGGACCAGCCATGACTCCCCAAGTCCAGATTGCTTGGAGCAAGGCTTACTGGCTGCTTGCAAAGATGCTCATCGGCCGAGAGGCCCAGCTGTATCATGATTGGCAGCATTGGCAGGGTTGGAGGAAGTTTCGCATTGAACAAAAAGTGGAGGAGTCGGATGACATTTACTCGTTCTATCTTGTCCCCGAGGACGGCAAGCAGCTGCCGAGCTTCATGCCGGGCCAGTATGTCTCGGTGCGCGTTCAGCTACCGAACAATGGATATCTGCAATTACGGCAATATTCGCTCTCTGAGAAGCCCAAGCCGGATTATTATCGCATCACGGTCAAGCGTGATCGAGGATCGCAGATGACACGACACCCGAGTTACCTGTCAAACGAGTTTGGCACCAACCCCGGTGTCGTCTCCAACATGCTCATTGATCAAAAGAACGTCGGGGACCTTCTGGAACTCACTCACCCGGCGGGAGAGTTCTTCCTCGACACGTACAACACCTCCAACTCCCCTCTGGTGCTGATTTCTGCTGGAGTTGGTGTCACCCCCATGGTGGCCATCCTCAACTCTGTGATTGAGAAGCAGCCCAACAGGCCAGTGTCGTGGGTGCAAGGTGCGCGAGACTCGATCCCGTTCTACCTCCACGTCCGAAAGATCGCCCGCGACAAGCCTCACATCAAGACCAACATCTTCAAGACGCGCCTTGCGGAATCTGATCTGGCGGGCGTCACCTATGATCACGACGCACGGGTGGACCTTGACAAGGTGCACGCGCAGGACTTGTGGTTGAATAATTCATCCACCGAGTACTTTATCTGCGGGCCGGAGCAGTTTATGATGGAGATGGCTAGGCGCTTGAGGGAGTTTGGCGTGCACGGCGATAGGATCAAGCTTGAGCTTTTTAGCACGGGCGATACTGAGTTCCAGGTTGATGCGCTGAGCATTGCGTCTGGACGATCTCAGGCGGCGACATCTTGCAGCAGCAGCAATTAAATGGATCACGCTGCCTACCAATGGGTATAGGAATATCTCTGTATGCATATACACGAGACTGCAGGAACAAAAACAGCCACAAACGGACACACACCACACATGTACGAAATTAATAGGACAGTACGGAAGGGACGGGGAGAGGGACGGGGAGTCAAGGTCATGAAGTATAGAGGTAGAACCGGGCAAAATCGCAGGATTGGAAAGGGCATATACTGGGCAGTATACGACATGTTGACGAAACATCAATTACTACAAAAAGAGGCGGGATCAATAAAGAGAAAAGGGGAAACTGTTATTTTGGCATAAGTCAGCAGTGGCTTGCGGGACAGATGGCGTTGCGATGTTCTTTTCTTTCTTTTGCTTTGCTTTATTTTCTATCAAAGAGATTGAGAATTGTACCGTACCTCATATTTGTTGGAGGGATTCATAGCAGTGATGTGATTCATGGCATTCTGGATATTTTGAGCAGCTTTAATGACGAATGGATAATAAATATGTTCAAGTATAACAATCAAGTCCAAATGTGAAATCACAACATCACTACTAAAGGAGTTTGACATTCTTATACATACCTACAGACGTATCGCCAAACATTATCCATTAACCTTCATCTAAACAACACTTCACGGCTGCTTTGCAAACCGGTGGCTCCAGAACCCAGGCCACCAGTCCTTGACCTCCTCAACCAACCACCTCGCAATCGCCGCACTCACGTCCTCGGGCTTCTCAACCGCAAGGTGATGACCCGCATCGACGATTGTCTCCGTCAGCTTCTCGCACTTTCTCCTCTGGTAGATGGTAGCTCCCGAGTTGCGCGCACAGTCGCTGACGCTATCCCATCTTGCGTGGACGAAGAGCACCGGCATGAAGAGCTTGCCGTCGTGCTTGCTGTGGGCGAGATTATACTCTTCGTTGGCTTTGTGGTTCATGTAGTAGCATCCGGCGGAGCCGAAACCGGTCTTTTCCATGGCGGCTACGAATTCCTGAAAGACGTCGAGCTTCATGATGATTTCTTCATCCTTGACGGTTGATGGCGGAGGGGGGCTATCGATGCCGCCGAACCAGCCGCCTTGCTTGAGGACGTTTGCTCTGGGAGAGGGTGTGTCTTCGGGAAGCCACTCTGGCTTTCGGAAGAGATATCGTAGCATGGTATACGGGTTCTTGTTTTGAAAGGCAATCGCCTTGTCAAAGGACTGCTCATAAAACGCCATGTAGCTGAGCTGGCCGTATGGGTACTCCTTCTCGGGATAAACGTGGCGATCAATGGCGGCCAACAGCCCGGCCCACCCGCGCTCCAGGACTCCGTACGGGATGGCGAGCCCGGCGACGGCCCGAACGACCTCGGGCCGGGTGTTTGCGATGGTGTACACCGTGGCGCAGCCCCAGTCGTGTCCTATCCAGATGGCTTGGTCTCTGCCTGTGTCGTGAAGCACGGCGAGGACGCCCTCGACGACTTTTTCCTGAGAGTAGTCTGTCGGAACGCTGGTGGTTGTTGATCTGCCGTAACCTGGCATATCGGGGGCGACTACTCGAAACCCGAGGCTTGCGAAAGCTTGGAGCTGGGGATGCCAGGTTTTGGCGATGCCGGGCCAGCCGTGGACGAAGATGATGAGAGGGCCTTGCCGAGGGCCGGCGGCGAGGTAGAAGATGGACTTGGCCTCATCGCCGTAGGTGACGGAGTGTTCCTCGTACGGAATGGTTGACATGTTGTTCTTGAAGCTTCTTTTTCAGCCTGTCTCTTTGTGGGGTCTTGTATTTTCGTTGCTTGGTGTTTTCGAGGTTGACTCTGTTTGGTTCTGGTTAATGGGTGACTGGTGTGAACTTTATATCAAACCGGCTCACCTGCATCTTATATGTGCCATTTTCAACTCTGAGTATTACACTCGGCATCAGCTTCCGTTCCCGAGGCACCTATTCCGAGGTGTTACCTCATTGTGTTGCCAAGCTGTGCGCGAAGGGTAGTATTCCATGGTAAATATACGACCTGCAAGAGCTGGAGTTGATGGCAATCGACAAGTCGATTACGGTTGCACCGAGAGTACAACGCGATGATTAATCACAAAATGTGATTTTTAATCACCCAGACGGGTAAATCTTCAAATTATACCTTTGTAACTTTGAGTCATGATAGTTTTGAGGATGGAGAGAAGACGTCGAGATGGGGAAGCGGAAGCATTCGGTTAGACAGTGCGTTGGCATGTACATAGCCAAGTTGTTGCCGTCTTGAGATGCTTGTGAGATTGATCACAACGCTACTCGGCTGCCCAATCTTTGAGCTATACCTTTTCAGCTTGAGTCATGATAATTTGGAGATGGAGAGAAGCCATCGCGATGGAGTAATGGAAGCAGCGTTCGTTTAAACAGTGAGTTGGTAGCCACGTTGTCGCCGTTTTGGCATCAACTGTTCGGTGGCAACGCCACCCGTCTGTCCAACCATCGCTTTCTACCATTGACAGCTTCAATCCCAAACTCATCCCAATTCAATTCTTTAAATAGTAATCGCGCTTCCGGGTAGCTAGCACTGGCGATGCTGCGGCCGCGGGATCTCGCCAGTGTTACGCGGGATCGTCGCCCGCTGCAGATCCAAACGAACCTGCAGGACAAGTTGAAGAAACGGACTCTGCCGCTTAGCTTCGCTAACGAGCAAAGAGGAGCTTGGGCTGGGTGACAAGCATAATCAACCATAATCAACTGACCGCTTTAGCTCCGTCGTTAGCGATGCTTCATAGCCCTGTCAGCGACGCCAAAGGAGCCAGGCCAGCCACCGGCTCAAGTTTCTTGCGTGTGTATCCACCGCGAATAGTTTCATGGGCATGGGGGCGGTTCGTGACGCCTCGCAAGCGCCGTGGTCAGCACCTTGAGCGAATCTTCAGGGTCTCGAATGCGTGCTCTGTGTGTGTTGTAACTCCGTATGGCGCGTAGGTTTTGTGGCATATCAGTGACTTGCGCACGTTTTTGATAGGGGGCGTCCCGAGATAAGGACCATTTAGCTTGAGAGGGCGTAGAAGCTAGAGGGAATTCGCAATGAATAGAGAAGAATAGCTCGCTAAGTTGTTAGCTGGTTGGCTAGTAGCGTTGATGGCTTGGGATGCCGCGATCAAGATCTGACCAACAGTCAGTCTCATTTCGTTGATTCCCAGTGTTTTGTTTCTCTCACCTTTGCTCTGGTTTCCATTGCTTTCTCTCTGAACTGCGTCTAGCCATGTGTTGCTAGCAAGCAGATTCACGGAGCTTCGGCCCTCTTCTCTCTCTCCCCCTTTTCCCTGCTCCTCTCCAAAAACAGGCCAGTCTCTGGGCCATCATGCTTCTCCCCCCTACCTTGCACACTCCCAGGAATGGCGATTTTGGCTCTCAATCCAACGCAACGGACAATTCGAGCCAAACGGCGTATTACCCCGCGTCTTCCCGTGCTGCTTGTGGCTCCTTGGCTCCTTGGCTTCTGACCAGGTTTGATTTGCTCATCTAGAAAGCTTCCATATCCATATCCATGCCTGGCCTGAGCATTGGCTGTTTCTCCTCCAGCAATCGCAGAACCCCCGGTTACTCGAACTAGGGCCGATTTTCCTCAATTCACATCCCGGCAACGTTTCTTCTTTCTTCTTCTTTCGGATATCGCCGTGTTCATTTTCACGACGTTTTCTCTTCTCTTCCTTTTCTTTTGACATTTTTGCATTACGAGCGATACTGCCATTTTATTTTTTATTTTTATGAATTACTTTTTTTGCTTGGCCATGTCTCTGTGATTGATTTTTTTTAATTCACGATTTCGTTTTTGTACCTTTTTTTGATACAGTTTTCTCGGGGAAACCGGTTTGCATGGAGAGTCGGTAAAAGAAAAGGGTGTTCTTTCGCAACCACTTTCCTGAATGGCGCGCCGGGTCCGAAAGACGCCGTGGAGCCGCACGGGATGCAGTACGTGCAAGCGGAGGAGAAAGAAGTGTGAGTCTCATTCTGCCATTTCTATTTCGAGCGGGCGTCGCGGCATGTGTTTGGGGGCTGTATGGACTGGTGTGCGTGAGACACGGCAGAGACAGAGACACCAGGAAGTGAGAGAGAGAAAACAACAAGAGACTGTGAACTGACTGACGCTGAGAACTGCAGGTGATGGCCAAAAGCCGAGGTAGGTTTTAAGCAGCTCTTTTTCTTTCTTTTGTTTCGTTCTTTTTTTGCAGGCACTTTACGCGAAGATACTATTGACTAGCCGAAGCTCGACGAGCTTACCTCGGACCGAACTTGCTACCCTTTGATTGATTCCTTTTGCTGGGGATTTCGTTCCACTGACTGTTTTAACGATGGCAGGTGTCAGACATGCCTGCGGCTGGGCCTCGAATGCGTACAGTTCGACATCTTCTGTCCCATCAACGTCGTTACACCGACACGCGAATCCCGGCCGTCTGGAGCGGTGACGGACGCCGCCCCGGAGCCAGATCCGGACGAATCGAATCACTCGAGCCCGGCATCGACATCATCGGGGTCTTCCGGCGGCACGGCAGACGACGCAGAGTCCAGCAGCGAGCCGGCGGAATGGCAGAGCGTCTCTTCTTCTTCCGCGCTGGTGCGGTCGACGACTCGGCGGCTCTCGCAGTCGTCGTCATCATCGCGGTCGTCACAATCGCAGTATGAGTCGCAGTTTCAGCTACAATCATCACCGCACCAAAACCAACATCACAATCATCAACATCACCAGGTGGCCCTGCGGACTCGTGGCGGCTCGCGGGACGAGCGGCCGATGCCGTCGCTGTCGGCCTTTTCATACCTGTCTACGAGCGAATACTTCTTCTTGCAATACTACCTGGAGCGGCTGAGCAACGTGCTGGTCAACGCAAACAGCTACGTCAACCCGCTGAAGCAGCTGATCCTGCCGCGGATCGCCTCGTCGAACCTGCTACTCGACGCAATCTGCGCCACCGCGGCCTTGCACCGGTCGAGTGCAAACGATGTCGACCGGTCGGAATACTCCACAATGGCGACGCGGTATTACGTCCGCGTGCTGTCGGCCGTACGGGACTTGATTCCGCGAGTGACAAACAGTTCCAGCGGTGTCTCTAGTTCTGGTTCCAGCAGCAGGAGAAGAGAGCTGATAACTGATGGTAGAGAGTCAAGTCCCGTCGAGAGCGAAAGCAGCGGTGACTACGGTAACGGCAATGGGAAGGGGAAAGTAAAGAACAAGAACAAGAGGAAGGTGATTATCGAGGACAAGGATACGGCCGAGATGGCCATCCTGGCGTCCATCTTCCTATGCAAATACGAAATCATCAAGGACGGCGTGGAAAACTGGCGCTTCCACTTGCGAGGCATCGAGTCGCTATGCCAGTCGCTGGACCCGGAGCAGCAAGCTTCCATGTCGAATACGCTGGCCTACGTCCGTAGCTTGTGAGTGCAAAGAATGCACCCTTTTCTTGTCACCTTATTCTCCCCCCTCCTCGTCTGATTCTTGTTTCGTCTTGATCTTGAGCTAATCGGCCACAAAATAGCATGTCGTATCATAAGAATATTGCTCGGGTCACAGAATACGCGCCGTATGTTAGAGAGGGGGAATTCGAGCATGAACCATTCGAGATTGGCACACTGTTCCCGGTTGATCCGTATATGGGCTTCTCGCAGAGCCTCATTATTCTTCTCGGCCGTGTCAACGACCTCCTCGTGATCAACATACGAGATGAACCGTACAAAGTGAAGGAAGAAGTGGAGGAAATGTACGTGAAGAAACCAAGAACTGTCCCCGCACCGACTGGTCAACTGACTGACTGACTCGAATAGATTAAGCCTGCTGGCCAGGAGAAGCTGGAGTGCAGATCGGTTCGCCATTCCTGAGGGCATGGGTCCCTCGACGATTGAAAATTCGTCGCACATTGCTGAGGCATATCGATGTGCCGTCATTGCGTGTATCCATGCCGCGCTCGAGATTCTGGCGGAGAGAGAGAGAGACGCTGCTGTTTATTCTCCTGTAGTGCCGATGGAGGAGCTGTCATTACAATCCCAATTGCAGCCACAGTCAACAATCCCCATCCCCATCCCCCTCCCCATCCCCATAGACTGGGCATCCCTGCACGCCCTTTTGCCCGTAGAAAAGGCCGAGGCCCTGACAGACTGTCTGGCGGCGGTGGCGCGAGTTCCGCTCGGATGTCCGGAAGAGGCCGGTCTGCTGCCGTTGCTGTTTATCGTCGCGTGCGAGACCAACCGGCAGGACCAGGCCAAGGAGGCGCTGCTGCGGGTGGAAGCGCTGGGGAGCCACATTGGGCTCGGAAACGTGCGGTGTGCGAGCCTTTTGCTGAAGGAGGTGTGGGCGAAGAAGTCGGTGCAGCGAGATTTTCATGATTGGCGGGGGTTGCTGGCCAAGGTGAAATGGGATCTCATTATAACATAGGGGATGTCATGATGGAGACCAATATTGTCGAGATGGTGATGGTGATTGAGAGATGATCGTTGAGTGGTGATGGCCGTTGAGATGATGATCGTTGGAAGTTAATGATCGCTGAGGGGTGATGACCATTCAGAGATGATGATCATTGATAGGTCCACGTCAAGGAAGAGTTCATCATCAATAAGGAATGCATCAATGGAGAGGCCATCGTCAATTGAGAGACCATCCATTGACAGGCTGTCAACTGAGAGATCATCCCTTGTGAGACCATCAATGAAGAAGGCATCATCAATGAAGAGTTTCATGATCAACTGAGAGGCCGTCATCAAATTCATCACCAATGACGAATGCATCATTAACGAAGAATGCATCATCAATTGAGAGCCATTATCAATTGGGAGGTCATCATCAATGAAGAGCTTCATCATCAATTGAGGGGCCATCGAATGAGAAGCCGTCGATTGAGAGTCCATCATCAATTGAGAGGTCGTCATTGGTTGAGAGGCCATCGACTGAGAGATGATCCCTTGGGAGGACATCAGTCGAGACACACCATCAATTAAGCCATCATCAATTAAGGGACCCTCAACTGAGAGTTGGTCCCTCGTGAGGCCATCGATTGAGACTTCATCATCTGAGAAAGAGAGGGAGAGATGGCGTATTTCCGACCTAAAATGATGTCTTTCTCCTCTTTCTTTTCCATTTCTTTTCCGTCTTCTTTTTGATTCGCTTCTTTTCTTTTCATGTGTTGTTTAGCCCGTTTTTCGTTGTCGATTCGATCTTGTCGCGCCCGTGGAATTGTGTCATTTTGACTTGGTATGGGAAACAAACACGACGGGAACAAATGGCGTCTTTAGCTATAGTATATAACCAAAACTAGTAATTTTGTGAGAAAAAAAGCCCCCCATCACTCGGAGAAAGATGCGAAAGAAATGGGGAACGGACAGACCTTGGCCTTTATTTAAATGTGATCAAACTACAAGTTAGCAGCTGACTCGCAGCCACCAAAAGACTTGCTAGTCATGCAGTTGACAAAATAAATGGCTTGATCCACGCGGTTGGTCCGGGGGTTTTCGCTGATGATTCTGCTTCCGAAGAAATAGAATAGGGTTGCCAGCTCAAAAAAGTCTCTTTGCTTTTCTGACAAGACAAGGAGGAGAGACGGAGAGAATCTCCACAGCGGGTTGATTTTCCTTTTAGTGCGCGTATCTTTGGCCCAAAGAGGAATCGGGAAGAGACGGCCGCCTCCGCATTTGATGGTGGTTGGTTCGATGGGACAGATCGGATGTTGGTTCCCTAGTCAATAAGGCTTTTGGGTAAAATCAAACAAGGGAGGGGGGAGGGGGGAAACTAAACTGATAGTTTGATGGACGAGGATAGAGGGGAAAGCTCCGATTCGGAAGTTGAAGCGTAAGTTGTACGCTGGCGTGAGTTTCTAGTGGTGTTGGGATGGGATCAACGGGAGGGCGTGATAAGGGGAGACTGGATTATGCTGATTATATACCTGGAGACGTGGGCGGTTGGGCACGTATGGATCATGTACTACTCGTATCGTAATCTGTGGGTATTGGAGTCTAATACAACAGTAACGGGAACGAATGGAGGCCGGAATGTGATGATGGGCATGGCTTAGTATAAGAGGGCTTGACGCCTCCCCCCTGGAGCATCTGTCAACTTGTCGACTTTGACTGGTCAGCTTTGGGATCTCGGCTGGAGAATTAAAGGCTGAAAGTAGCAGGCAAAGATCCTTACCTTACCTGCCGTCTTTACTAACACGACTTGGGTACTGAATGCTACTGCTGGTGGTTGCACAGTACAACTATTCTGATACGGATCTGACTGTTCCGGATACTATTCTGGATACCGGCACTATTCCCGTGCAACGACAACACAACGGACCATAAGCACGGCTACGTCAATAGACGACTCGCTGATACCGGCAGCTCGGTAAACTCCCGTTCGTTATACTACGGAGTAAAATACGGAGTGTGCGGAGTGCATACTATTGCATACTATCAGTATTATACGGAGTACACTCGGCATTTGCATCTTCATACCTACCTAGAGGGGATCATTGCATACTACTTCCATATTATACAGCAGAAGAAATGCATCCCTTTGATCCCATCCGTCCCGAGGAAATCACCCTCACCACATCCATCCTCAAGGCCGCCCTCCCCGGCGTCAACCTCCGCTTCAAAGTCATCGACGTCAAGGAGCCCATCAAGCAACATGTCATCCCCTACATCGAGGCCGAGCGGACAGGCCAGCCTCTCCCCAAACCGCCTCCTCGCCTCGTCTACAGCTACCTGCACCGTCTAGACTCGTATGCCTTCCTCAAGGCCGTCGTCAACCTCGACACAAAGGCCGTCGTCGACCTCAAGGAGCTGCCCAAGCACATCCAGGGCCCCGTCGATGTGGACGAGATGATTGGGCTCGAGACGGTGATTCTGAAGCACCCGCGGGTCATTGCCGAGATTGAAAAGCTCAAGCTGCCCGAGGGCGTCACCGTCTGCACGGATCCGTGGATTTATGGTACTGATGACGAGGCTGAGACGCGGAGGCTGGTGCAGTTTTACATGTTTATAGTGCCTGTTGCGCATCCGCAGTCGAACCACTACTCGCTGCCGTGTGCGTTTTCGCCGGTGATTGATGCGAATTCCATGGAGCTTGTTCGCATCGACTATCTTCCCACGGGAGGTGATCACTCGTTCGTCGAGACGCAGCCGTGGAAGCCCGTCAAGGCTGTTGAATACGCCCATGAATTACTAGAGACGCCCCAGCGGACAGACCTGAAGCCATTGATTGTGCAGCAGCCAGAAGGTCCATCCTTTTCGCTCGATGGCCACCTGGTCAACTGGCAAAAGTGGCGGTTCCGCGTCGGCTTCAACTACCGCGAGGGCCTCGTGCTGTACAACCTCACCTACGACGGCCGCAACGTCTTTTACCGCCTTGCCCTGTCCGAGATGACTGTTCCCTATGGAGACCCTCGAAAGCCGTTCCATCGCAAGCAGGCGTTTGACGTTGGTGACGTTGGATTGGGCATCACTTGCAACCAGCTCAGCCTCGGATGCGACTGTCTGGGCCACATCAAGTACTTTGACGGCTTCAGGATCGATTCGCAAGGAAGGCCGGTACATCTGCAGAACGTCATTTGCCTGCACGAGCAAGACGCTGGAATCCTGCACAAGCACACAAACTACCGCAATGGCCAGGCGACGGTGGTGCGAAACCGACAGCTGGTGGTGCAGATGATTTGCACCGTCTCCAACTACGAGTACATCTTCGCCTGGATCCTGGATCAGGCTGGTGGTGTCGAGTTTGAGGTCCGCGCGACAGGAATTCTGTCGACGATCCCGATTGACGACGCCGAGGGCCTCAAGCTGCCCTTCTCAACCCCCGTTGGGCCCGGAGTGTCAGCGCCGTATCACCAGCACATCTTCAACCTGCGTGTCGACCCGGCCATTGACGGCTTCAACAACACCGTCATCTACGAGGACAGCGTGCCGCTCGATCCCCAAGAGCACGGCATCGACGACCCTTATGGCGTGGGCTATGTTGCTCGCACGACGGTGCTGGACAAGGCGGGCTTCGCCGACACAAACGTCGAGCTGGGCCGCGTCTTCAAGATCCGCAACGACAGCGTCGTCAACGCCGTCAGCCGCAAGCCCGTCGCCTACAAGGTCCAGACCGTTGCCAGCCAGCGCATGCTCATGTCCGCCCGCTCCTTCAACGCCCGCCGCGCCCGCTTCCACGAGCACGCCGTCTGGGTCACGCGCCACCGCGACGACGAGCTGTTCGCCGCGGGCGAGTTTACCAATCAGAGCCGCCTGAGCACGGGCGTTGATGCGTATGCTGCTAGAGGCGATGATATTGTCGATCAGGACGTGGTGTTTTGGCACACTTTTGCGCTGACGCACAACCCGCGGCCCGAGGACTTCCCCGTCATGCCCGTGGAGAGGCTGAGCGTGCATTTCAAGCCCGTCGGGTTCCATGAGAAGAATCCGGCGCTGGATGTGCCGAGCTCGCAGCAGGCGGAGAACAAGTCGACGCTGGTGGAGGCGACGGGCAAGACGGCGGCGTGTTGCGAGACGACGACGGCGAGCAAGTTGTGAAGGATTGATTCTACGGCAGGGATAGAAGCAGGAAGATAGGGACATGTAGAGTATGCGTGTTGACATAGTACGGAGATACGGCTGCTGTGATGGATTCTGAAAGAACATTTGATATTACAATATTACGATCGATTTATAGTTGTGTAAGTACACTCTGGGTGGAAGAGACGGGATACGTTGACGACGATGATGATGAATTTTTACAAGCAAACAAACTGGGAGGGACATGTGTGGATTTGTATTGTTTTACATCTTGTTACTAGCTTTGATATAAAGCTCTCTTCGTGATAAGTCTTTCAGGAGTCTTCTATTGTAACATAGGTATCTATAGCATCTTTTCTTGCTCAAGCAAATGAATCAACATTCCTTTGGATTCCATTCCATATTCGTTTCAAGCATCACAATTTACCATCTTCTTCTCCTTCTTCACTTGCTGAGCAGCGCCTTTTCAATCACCCGCGCCGCCTGCAGCACCATCCGCTCGTGATAGCGCTTGCCCACAACCTGGATTCCAATCGGCAGTCCCTCAGCGTCGTCGGCAGAGTAAATCTCCCAGTAGTGCTTCTCCAGGTCGTTCTTGGGCTTGTACTCCTCTCTGAGCTCTGCGGGAGTCGCATCGCCCACCAGCTTGCCCGCCGGCATCGCCACAGCTGGATACTGCAGCAGGTTCCAGATGGACGTGTAGCCCCAGTATCTCGTTGCTCCGTGGGGGCCGGCTACACTTGGGTAGATGGGCGCCAGCACCACGTCGACGTCGAACTGGTTCCAGTGGTCGCTGTACTCTTGGCGGAATCCATCACGAGCTTCCTTGAGGCCCTCGGGAGACGAAGCCACTGATGCGCGGCCCTTTTGGCACTCGTTGATGATCCACTCCGTCAGGGGCAGGACAGCCTCGCCACCCTTTGCGCAGAGCGCGCGGATGTTTGCGCCGCCGTCCTCAAAGTAGTTTGCGGCAATAATGCTCCAGCCCCTGGCGTGGTCCATGGGCGAAAAAGACACGGTCTGGACGTCGATGGCGCGGCCTAGCTTCTCGGCAATCTTGCGCATGGCGGCCTTGACGGGCGGAAGCGGCGACACGACGCCGTCGTCTGACAAGATGCCGACCTTGAGCGGGCGCGTCTCGTCTAACTGGCGGCCCATGGAGGACGACAGGATGCTGCCGGGGATGAGCGAGACGTCGTCGATCCAAGGGAGGGTCGAGGAGTAGGCCTTGCAGAAGAGCTCGAGGTCGCGGAGGGAGCGCGCAAAGGGGCCCAGAGTGCCGACAATGGAGTCGTGGCCGGGGGTTGGGACGACGACGCCCTTGCCGCTAAACCGACTAGGCGAGGGCTTGAAGCCGTAGAGCTGTAGAATGATTCATGTCAGCATTGCTGAGGGTAAGGTAGCAAATCATGCAGTAACAAAGAATGTCCCCTCTTCTTACCCCGTTGAACGCTGCTGGAACTCTGATGGAACCTCCAATGTCACCTCCGATGCCTAGAACCGACGCATGCATGCCCATCAGCGCAGCCTCGCCGCCTGTGCTGCCTCCCGCCGTTAGCTGGCGGTTCCGCGGGTTCACTGTGGTGCCATAGATGTTGTTAGATGTCTCGAGGTGCATGCCGGCCTGGGGCTGGTTGGTGCGGGCAAAGACGACGGCACCCAGCTTGCGGAACGTCTTGACGATGGCGGCGTCATCGTGGCTGGTGCTGTTGATCCAGGTGACGAAGCCGGCGTTTGTCAGGTGAGAGGCGACGCCGATCTGGTTCTTGAGGGAGAGGGGGATGCCGTGGAGAGGGCCGATGAGGCGGCCGGTGAGGGCGAGATGCTGGTCGCAGGCCTCGGCGTCATAGATGGCTTCGGCGAGGAGCTCGGTGAGGCAGTTTGTCTGCGAGGATGGTTTAGCATGAAGTACTAGAGATTGATGTAGACAGACTGTATAATGTTTATGGAGAGAGAGAATATAGAAGCAATGGGCAGAGTGGCAGAGTTGAAAATGAGAATATGGAGAGAGGGGTTTGGAGGGGTAAAGGGGTTGATGATGGAGGGGAAAAATGTCGACATGGACAGAGTCGACGGAAGTGATGATGAAGTAGACATGGATAGAAAACAAGAGACGATATTGTATCCAACACTATCACCAAAAACTCACACACTGCTGGGCAATCGTCGCCCTCTTGCGAAACGCCGACAGCAGCTCCACGGCCGTCACCTTCTTGGCCGCCAGCATCTCCAGCAGCGCCGTGGCATCGTAATCTTCGGTGAGCTGCAGCTCTGCATCGGACAGCAGGCCGCTGGATCGGGGTACCGAGGTGACATCCTGGGGCAAGGCCGTGATTTGCGAGAGCGAGAAGAGCACGCTCTTGTCGAGAGAGGCATCGCGCAGGGAGATTGCCGTGCGGATGTGGTCCTGCTGTTCAGTCATGTTTGCTTTGCTTTGCTTTGTTTTATCAGAGTTGTGGTGATGTCGGTTGTCTGAATGTGGTTTTGGTGGTTATGAGGGAAGCATTTGGTGGGCAGAGGGAGAGGCACCGAGAAATCAAAAGGTGAGTGAATTGATTGATTGATGCAAGGCTGTCAAATCTGCAATTCAGATACGATACAGAGATAGATAGATAGAGCTTCAACCATGAGGAACCCCCTCAGTTATGCTTTCTTTCCCTCCCAAAACGGCATCTAGCTACTCCATGGCTGCCCAACATGCATCTACAGGAAAATCATGCAACATTTAGAGAATTGAGAATAAAAAAAAAAGAATTAAAAAGAATTAAACAGTTTCAACGCAAGCAAAAATGCCCACAAAAAAACCTCAACCCCTCTTAGCGTATATATTGCCCCCTTTGGCATAGCACTCGATGCCGGGACTCAAAGCCGGAAGGAACGAGCTTAGCAGAAAAAGAATCTGAACGGACTTTTCATTGTCAAAAGCTGCAACTGCGACTCTACCAAGGTAGAACGAAAGCGAAACCACCGGGGAAACGGGAACTTGTTTTTGACGGGCCTCATTCCCGCGCGGGGTTTCCCGGTGGAAAATGGAGTCTTAGACTAGCCCTGGGTCCCTTCTTTAAATCGTACGGAGTACATCAATGCCTTTATTTTAGTTCGTACATGTTGTTTATTTTAGTTTCTTTAATCCCAGTGATGCTGATTGTATTGTTCCTAGGTTCCGCGACTAGTTGATGGGATGGGACCCGGGATTTGTTGCTTGGGCCAAGGGTTGGTTGGTGGGCTTTGTGGGTTGCATTGCGACGCTGTGTTGGTTGTGATGAAGATTGCAAAACGGCATGGTGTCGATATGAGTGAACTGAGTGGGTGTCGACGGTATCCGTCCGCTAGTCCGGGTGCGACGGCTGCGAGTATTGATTGATTGTGCTGATGCTATGAATAACAATCTTGGCTTTCTTGGTAATTATTTGCGAAGAGAAATATTCAGCCGTAGAATGAGCGGTGATGGAACCAACAGTCGGTAGCAAGTTATAGCAGTAGTCAATATGCGTGTCATTATCATCTTATGATTCATATTCAAAAGCTTTGCAATTTATATGCTATCGGCATCGAGCTCATATCCATGAGCATGCCCCAAGATATCCCAATATTTCCCATTTCCATGATATGCCGTGACAGACATGCAACCATTAGTATGTATATGTGTAATCGTTAAAACAATTCTCCAGAAAAAATAAAAAAGTGGCTCCAGACCCCAGGCTTCATTGTACGTTCGTTAAAAAAACACAGCAGAGAAGAACAAATCACTCTACTCCTTCTGTGAGCCTGCCGACTCGCTCTGGTCAACAGCCTTCTCGTGAGCTTGGTCATGCTCGTGCTCGTGCTCGTGGTCCTCGACGACCTCTTCAAACGCCTCGGGAATCACCACGCCCTCCTCTTGTCCGTACTTCGTATCGGTCGTGTAAAGGTAGATGGCAACCATGGTGAGGCATAGTCCCACAATCATCATGCCAAAATAAGATCCCGCCTCCCTGATAAACTGCACACCATGAGAGTCGATTCCAAAGGCCGTGGCCGTGCCAAACGCCTGGAAACCCTTGAAGTAACCACTGTAGCGTCCCAGGACGTGGGGCTCGTTGGAAAAGGTGCTGTAGGTCCAGTGGTGGAAGTTTTGGAAGATGGGGTAGCAGGCTCCGAACAGGATGTAGATGACAAAGGGGCCGGCAAACTTGCTCGTCTCGGTCCAGTCAATGGCACGCGGCGTCTCTGATCGGTCAATGTGGTTGACGGACAGGAACGAGACCATGGCGATCCAGGTTCCTCCAATGACAAAGGCCACAAATGCTCCGGCAACAAAAGCTCGGCGACGACGAGACCCAAAGATTTTGGCGTCGCAGATCCAGGCAATGGCGAGGGCTCCCAGCACTTGGAAGATCCAGTAGCAGAACTAGAAATCACATTTTGTTAGGATTTTTACAATGAGCAAGCGAGGATACAGGTACTCACGTTGGCCAGGGACCGTGTTCTGGCGTTGAAGTACCACGCGTTAAAGGCTCCCGTCAAGGAGAGGTACATCTCGCTGCTGTAGATGGACAGGGTGATGAGCGCCATCTTGGGCTCCAGCATGGTCAGGCCGAGAGCCTTGAGCTCCTGGTACCACGGAAGAGGAGTGAAGGAGGCAATTGGGCGGCCATCATTACGTCGAAGCTTGGAGGGATCCAGCAGCAGACCGGCAACCAAGAGACCAGCGCACTCGAGGCAGATGAAGATGATGTAGACGGACGAAGGCACACCGGAGACGGAGGTGTTGTTGATGGTGACACCCAAGACGATGGCTGCTCCAACAACGGAACCCATGGCGTTGAGAACCCATGATGTGGCAATGTATTTTCCCTTTTCCGCCTCAGTTGGGTAGCAAGTGGTGATGTAGCCTAGAAAATTCGATTCATGTAAGTAGGGCCTCTTTGCTTCAACGCTGAGGATGGGCGAGACATACCTTGAGTCGACCAGAGAAGACCCGCGGACAGACCCAGCCAAGCACCGCCAAAGATGACAAACCAGCTTCCTTCGCCCTTGTCAATCCACCTGTTGAGCGTGCAACGATTAGTCTCTAGGCTTCGTCTTGTCTAGTTGAGAAGGGGAACGGTTTGCAAACGTACCATAGAGATCCGGCATACATCGGGTAGCCTGTGGCACCAATCATCAGTGCCCATCGCGGTCCAATCTTGTTGATGATGCTGCCGCCCAGAATACCAGATGCTCCGAACAAGCAGTAAAGAACGACGTTTGCCTTGTTGACGATTCCAATAAGCTGCGGCTGCTTGCCTCCTGCGCCCAGGCCGGTGATGGCGAGGTACGTTCCCGGGTTACAGAAGAGCACGAAGCCGACAATGATGGTTTGAACGAATGGCCTACGAGTTTTGGCACGAGTCAGTCAGCAATTCGCGATACGCGTAAACTAATAGGCGAGGTATGAGACGTACGAATTGTATCGCCATGTCGACAGGCGCTGGTGTTGCGGCTGCGCCTCTACGACGGCAACCTCGTCCTTGTCGGCGGCGGCCATGTTGAAAGGATGAAAGGAAGAAGAGTAATCCTTTCCTGCTTCTTCAAGCGATTGATGAAGCGACGGAGAGGAGGAGAAGAGACGATGATGAGAGGGGACACTAGCAGCTTAGATGGAGCGGGCCGTCTTTGTTATAAATGCCTGCTCTAGTGGTGTCTGTAGCATCGTATCGCATCAGTTCAGAGCCTCCCCACGACGCGACATTGAGGGCAGACAGACGGTCACAAACGTTAAAAGATTAAAAAATCGATAAAAGAAATCGACCGCTTTGTACTAGCTCTCGCCAATCGAACCCTTGCTACGGCCAAAGAAAAAGAAGCCTGGAGAGAAAAAAAATAATAAACCATGACCCCGGTCCCAGGTTTAACTCTTCTTGGGGGCCAAGCGTATCTTTATCCCTGAAAGGGGTTGAAGACGAAGAAGAGCGAAGAGGCGTTTGTGACTGCCGACTTGCGACGGTCTGGAAAAAATGACCAGAGGGGGCGGGGAAGTGCCGATTCGCTTGAGGAAGACATGGATGGGAGGGAACTAGGATCGTGTCACTGCAGATGTTTAGTTTGTTAGCAGTTAGTAGTTAGCTGGGAAGAGAGGAGAAGAGAGAGAAGAGGATGAAAGAGTGTGGTGGGTTCACTTCGCCAAACTTGATAAAAGTGACCTGTATCTTATCTGGTAGAGGTACTGAGTACAGCGAGAGATGGCCGCTATGGTGGTACTGGTACCTGCGCTGCAACAGCCGAACAATAGCGGCCAGGTCAGGGTTACCGACGCCACCGAGTGGTGCTCCCGACCGCTGCATGTACCGGTGACGGGACGGGCGGACGGGGAGGGGATGCTTCATGCATGTTGGTTGTCGATTCAGTCAAGAACGAGATGGGGTGGATGCTTCAACTTTTGCGTTAAAATATTACAGACCAGACTAGGTATACCGGAAGGACTAGAACTAGGACTTTGTTCAAGCCATGCCGCCGCCTTGCCACGATTGCATGTGGCCGGCCCAAACGGGAAGACAAGCGAAGCAAGCCTCAAGCGATGCATGGGGAATAGCCTCAACTCTGTGGCCGTAGTGCTGGGAACGAAACCAAACGAAACTCGCACACCGGTTGTTGCTGTACAGGTAATCAAGCTACTGTAGCATCATGGATCACTCCCGTATACCTGCATTGCATTGAACCTGGCATTGAGTGGATGGACGTCTCCATTGCTACCTGCTGTCTGGGATGTTAGCTACTAAACCCTTGCATTTTGCAGAACTTACAGTACAACGCAGAACGCTTCTCGAGCCCGCCCTTGCAGAGACATGGCAAGCCCTGCAGAAAAGCAGCATTCATCATCTTGATCCATGACCATTTCTTCTTCAGCCCGCCCAGCGAGTGAGTCAGGCGAGCAGCTGAGCCGAGCTGAGCTGAGAGTTGAAGATTGAAGCGAGCTCGCTGTCATTTGTCATATTTCTTTCCCACAATCACGTCCTGTCGAATCAATGCCTTTGTCCTCGACTGTCCTCCATGCCATAAACCATCCATGCCCGTTATTACTGGACATACCGCCACATCCTTCTCGCTAACCCTCATGCAGTATCGTATGCACAATTGCCATTCCCCGGTATCCAATAATTTCTCACGCTTCAGCCCGCTCAAAACCGCTCCCATGACCGTCCTGATATGATATCACATCTACCACAAGGAAAAAGAAAAGAAAAAATAATCCCAAACGCCTCGCTAATCTAAAACCGTCAATCAAACATCAGAAAATCGCTTACCAACATCACTCGTATTCCTTCTCCTCGTCCCGCAGAATGTCTCTCATCGCGGAATAGAGCCCTTCGCCAACTTGCTTTCAGCTCAGCCCCCCCAGAAAAACGGCTTTCTGCAGTCTATCCATCATTGAAATCAGTGGCTTGTAAACCATTGTGAAGCATTCCCCAGCACGCCTGCAAAAGATGGACAAGTCAGTGATGACGACGAGCTTCGATCCCGCCAACTCGTGGTCTTTTACGTAGTTCCAGTGGTCAAATAGGTTCTTCTTAACACTCCTGTCTGGGTCGTCGTGGTTGACGCAAACCCAAAAACGGACCCAGGAGAAGGACTCGAGATGATGAATAAAACAGTGTGGTTCACCAAAGAGTAATCCAATCGCCATAAAGGCCCTTGTTCACGTCTTCCCCTTCGCTCTTGACGCCTTCTTCCTTGACTCTCTTATGGCAAGGTCGACATCGATCAGGAATCCCTTCTGGGCACCTTCTCTTTCGTCGATTAGAACGTTATTAACGGATATGTCTCGATGGTGGAACCCGGCCTTTCTCAGAGACTCGTGGCCCACGATGCAGCTATCTACGGCGGCCACGAGGGTTGCTAGCGAGCTAGCCTTGTAGATTGGCCGTCCGTAGTCTCTCGCTTTGGCAGAGCTGCTGCACTCTCGGTGTCTTCTTCTTCCCCTGTTGAGCGGTGGGGCGTTTCCGTCGAGGAGCCGCCACAGCTATCGTGGAAGACGTAGAGATGGATGACGCCGGTGTCCTTCGCGCTATCGTCGTCGTCGTCGTAGTAGGGGCTACTGTATCATTTGCAGAAGCCTTTCCCACCACGGCTGTTATAGCCGTTGGATCAGCTGTGGCTGTGGCTACGGCATCGCCTGCAGCCGGGGCATTGGCCATTACTGTAGTAGCCGTCGAGTCGGGGGTAGTCACCGCATCAGTGGTCGCTGGAGGAGCAACAGCAGTGGTGATATCCAGTCCCGTGCAAACACTGTTTCGAATTTCGTCTTCGGCGTCACAAAGACGAACCGTCTTGTGATAATTATACCGAGCGACGTTAGTCACACCTTGTTGGGCGACCTCTCGAAGAATCTCGCCCTTGTCGTTCCGCTCTGAGTATTGCCATGAACCCTTGATGGCAAAGACCGTCTGCGGGTCGCCCCCAATATATGCCTTCCAGCAAGTAGTTGCTCTTCCAGCAATACAGCGGGATCGTGCAATGACCTCGTCGATGATGAGGCGCTCTGGCCGACTGTTCCGTTCAATTTCGATAAAACGCTTGCCGTGAGACGTCCTGATAGTAAGGCCAAACCCTAGCCTTTCTTCGCCTACCTAGAGGAACTTGAGCATGGTAGTCACAACCTCCAACCCGCCTTTAGAATCGTTAATGTTCAGACTCGATCCCCCCTAATCAATCATATTCCCACAACCGCACGAGGGACCCGTACAGAGAAAAGGCCAAGACAAAGCGTCCAGTGCCTTGAGCCGACAGCACCTCTCTCGCATGCCCTGCTAGGTCGATCCACGCCACCGGCGGTGCGTCTGCCATTGTGGTGCACTTCAGCTCTCCTGGCACCAAGACGTGAGACCAGCGGTATCTACCTAGCTTTCCCGCATACGGCCGATAGACGACATCATCGTTGACGGAGCCAACATCTATGTTGCATCTTCCTGTAGATCCGAGCAAGAGCGTTTTCGGTTGCGCCAGCAGTTTCCGTTAGTTGTGTCACGATGACAGCGGTGAAATCGACCGCAAAACTCTGCAACTTGGGCACGGTACTGCAGAGCCAAGCCAGAAAATCTTGCTCTCCCGCAGCGGTTGACCATCCAACCCACCCCTCCTGACAAAAGAGCGGCTTTTCACCTTCGGAATACTTGCGTAAGACTGCACTGGCGGCTTCTTCGAGGAGCAGGACGGATGTAAAGAAGGATTGTCGAAGCTTGCGAATGTCGACGCCAAGACCAGATTCCTCTTTAGGGACCTGGTCCACCTCGCGAGGCAATTTCGACGAGTTGAGGATGCCACTCGTACTTCGGGTGATTGTCACAGATGGCATCTTATCTGCGTAGGAGGGGGGGCGGTTTGCCTCGATGACGGCATTGTAGACTTGGCCCAGATGAAGACATCGTTGGGATTATCATCAAGAGCTGCGAGAAGTGGAGGCTCAACATGATCGAAGTCGAAGTCGTCTTGGACGATGTAGGGAGAAACTGTGATATATTAAAGCGAAGATTTTCGTCTCTGCTAGCAGCCCGAGTCCGCCCTTGGCCAGCATTTGTCTCGGCCACTCCCCGGTTCCGGCATCATCTTCTTCTTATGTTCTTTGAGCAATTATTTGCGTACCTCCCTTTACGCTTCTTCTTTCCATCACGTCATTCTTGCCATGCAGTAGCTGACCATTCTCACGCCATCTCTGATCTTCGTACCCCAGTGATCTTGACGTCAGGGCTATCTTGGCAGCAGAGCGACTGCTTGTAGCATTTGTAAGGCTAAAGGAAGACGAATTATGAGGCTCTGAAGCTCTTGATGATCAAGCTCGTCAAGCTGTTCAAGGACGGTAGGCAAAGAACCGAAGCCCAGGGATTTGCACGTTGATACGAAAAAGGTGTGAATAGAATCGAGGCCGTTCCCAATGGAGTTTTCTCTGATAATCTCAAGGTTTCCCTCGTTCATGAATCTCCAAGGAACGTGACGACGCTGCAGACTTGACCCCAGATGAAGCCGTCGTTGAGACTACTGTCGAGGGCTACTTGAAGGAGGAGCTTGACACGATCAGATTCGAAGTCGTCTGAGGAGATGGCGGAGGCACACCGGAAAGATGTTGGCCTCTGCCAGCAAAGAGAAGAAGCCGCGCTGCCTTGGATAATCAGGGTGAGCTTCTGAAGAGTCACTTGATCAAGCTGGTCAAGCTGGTCGATGGCATTGAGCGAAGAACCGGCGAGGTTCAGGGATTCGCACGTCGATACGAAAAGGGCGCAGAAAGGATCGAAGCTCTTCTTCGGTAATCTTCAATCTTGCCTCGTCCATGGTAGACCGCTTCTGTCTGTGGTTTGCGCAAGGCAAGGCAAGGGAAGAGAAGTGAAGATGGATTTGCAGGGTTCACAAGGCAGCAGCTACCCTAGACTTGTGGCATCTGGTCACAAAATTCTTACGGTGAAAAGCATTTGATCTTCTATTATCGCTACATTCTCTTATTATCGCTATTTTCTCCTACTATTGCCATTTTGTTCTACTATCCGCTACAGGTACATGTGCTCTATGCATATGCTACATGTCAACTCCTCTCTGAATCCTATAACCTTGATCCTACTCATATCTTAACAATATTCCCTCTTTCTCTAGTAAAATTAGTATTGCTCGGTTGATATCATGGAAGAGTCCGTTCTGGCGATACACTGTAAAAGGAGCTGCGTGTGGCGATCGCCTTCAATGTCTCCCCTATTCACTAAACACGCTAAATGAACCCCCAAGATGGTACCTTTGTCAGAACATCACCTCGGTCAGCATATCCTCTTTTCACACCTTTTGTCTTGAATCAAATCTGCTTCTCCCAGGTGATAAATGATGAAGTACCCCCTGTTGCGCTTGGTATAGCGAGAGGGTACGTGGATCGGAGTAGCCTCTCCTTACATATTGGACTCTTGCTTACAAACATCATTTCATCCTCTATCAGAGTGACTGAACAAAGTCTTGATCAACAGTAAACAAGCAGAATAATTTTTGTTTTGTCAACACGATACCCCCAAGTCAATTGTGGAGTGCCGAAGTCCCGTGTTGAGTAATTCAGCTGCTTAACAATGCGAACCGTGGGAAAGCTTGATCACAAACAGGTCGAGATCGGCGGCCCTCGGCTGCGTGAGAACTTTAAGTGTAAATTACGGGGACCATACAGATTGACTTTTTTATACACAATGTCACGCTGGCAAGCTATTGCCTCGGTCAAAGTCTACGATCATCAAATTCCATATCGTTCTGCGTTAATATGGTAAACTAACCCGACAACAAAAACAATCCTCTGCTTCTGCGATTCTCGTCACAAATAGGCTTAGACGTGATTAACCTCAATCTTGATTCCCCTCAAAGTAAACGGGGAAAAGAAAGTCATCCCCGGAACAGACGAGCTCACAACCCTCAGAGTCGGATAAAGATACTTTCCCGCAACGGCGTGATTGTAGCAATTGTGCCACGACGGGACATTTCGCTTCATGACATCCACAGAGTAGTGCATGCGCATCAGTCGATGCCCGGCATCAAAGTCGTACTTTTGAACCTTTGTATGGGTAGGATATCCGTCGGGGAAAACAACCTCCAACGAAGTCCACTTCTCCCCATTCTCGCGCGTCGGGCCATCTACCTCTCGAGTCTGAATCTCCGGAGTTTCGAGGTAGAAGGGGAAGTTGAAGTAGTTCCAGTATGCGTAGCCCACAAACCAGAAGAGGTTGTGTACGTCCCACTTCGTTTCCGCGGTGTAGTCGTCAAAGACGTCTTTGGGATTCTTTCGGACGTCGACTGGGTCTTTGGAGCCAATCTTGCCAACCTCTGTCTGCGTGGGAGTCCATAACCCGTAATAGTCTCCGAATTGCAGGATTGTAACCTTTTGGACTTTTGTGTCGACAATTAGTTTGACGTCGTGAGGGCCAGATTGTCCCTTCATCTCCAACGCCAATCCGGAGAATTCAAACTCCACATTGAGAGACTGGATTGTCTCCCAGTACTCTCGACCACCATGGGCGTCGATGACGCTTTGTAAAAGGCTGGAGCTAGATATTAATTGGCGCCGTGCTCAAATGCATGGAAGAGCTCATTAACATACCTAGTAGCAGACATAATGAGCAATGATCAGTTGAAACACAGACCTCCGAGTGCTGCACAAAAAGTCTTATGCGAGTCTCTTATACTCACGCTCAGCTCAAGCAAAATTCCCCTAAGCGGGACATTGTTGAATTGCGAAAGAACGAGATTGATTACTCATAAATTTGAACAAATAGTCGCTTGATATGAAACACATGGGTATAAACGATGCTGTAGTTTTTGATATAATTACTAAACTCGGTAGCACAATACCCCTGGCAGGAGCAAAGATCAGTAAACACCAAACATTGACGGGCCTCAACCAGATGTAATTCCAGACATGACGAGTGACTTACCTGGATTGAGGTTGATTACCAACCCAAATGGATGCTTGGATAGGTATATAAAGCTGATTGTTGGGACGCCGTTCTTTAGTACGGATTGTGTTGACCAAAAGCCTTGATATAGCCGCTCAACATTCTACAATCTCAACGTTCCACTGCATAGCGCCAATCTTTGTTGATTACAGACTTAGTCCTTCATCATGGCGACTGATAGAGGCCTCGAAATCTCCTCTGCCTTCCCGTTCGAGAAGAAAAAGGCTGAAGTTCTGGGTAGTCACATGGCCTATGTCGACGTCGGCACCTCTTCTCCCTCCGGACCCGTCGCCGTCTTCTTGCACGGCAACCCAACATCGTCATATCTCTGGCGAAACATCTTCCCACATGTAGCAAAGAACACCCGCTGCATTGTGCCCGACCTCATCGGCTTCGGCGATTCAGACAAAGTCGCTGGCCTGGAGTACAGAGTCCGCGACCACCAGAGCTATATCGATGCCTTCCTAGACGCTGTCATTCCATCAGAGCGTGTCATTCTTATCATTCACGATTGGGGATCTGCTCTCGGCCTGGACTGGGCCAGTCGTCATGAAGACCGCGTCGCAGGTCTCGTGCTGATGGAGTGGATTGCGGCGTTGAACAACTGGAACACTCGAGATGAAATGTTCAGAGACCTCTTCCAAAAGTTTCGTACGCCAGAACTTGGTCGCGCCATGATCATTGAGCAAAACTTCTTTGTGGATAAACTGCTTCCTACGGGTGTCATTCGAGGGCTAACCGACGAGGAAATGGTTCACTACCGCCGACCATTTCTTAACCCCATAGATCGTGAACCGGTCTGGAGATTTCCCAACGAGATACCCATTGAAGGTCATCCGCAGGAAGTGGTGGAAAAGGCACGAAAGTACACGGCCTGGCTCCTTGCATCAGAGCTGCCAAAGCTATTCTTCTGGGTGAAGCCCGGAACGTTTGTTAGGGAGCAAGACTTTGAGAGACTGAGCGCACAGATGAAGAATGTCAAGACCATGTATCTTGGAGCAGGAAGTCATTTCATGCAAGAAGACCATCCTCATAGCATTGGACAAGAGATTGTGGCATGGATGGCAGAGTTGGGTCTCTCCGATGTTAGCGCAAGTCTATAGATGATATCTTTGTGCTCGATAGTCATCAATATAACAAATATTCCTATCAAGATTAGCCTTTTTTGTTCAATTGTATCACGTTTCATCCATCAGTTTGTCTCAGAGACCGTGTAATACGGCAATGCGGTATAACATGCTGCTCCGTAAAGAAGTTCGCACTTCCCGGGTTTCGGGTTTCGGACTTGGAAGACGGCACATGTCATTCGGATATCGCTCTTACATCACAGGTCGTACTTGTATATATGCAGCTCCTCTTACCTGCATCTTTCATCGACATCAACTGCTTTTTCATTAGTCGAGCTTTGCCGCTGCTGACGCAAATGTTTGTTGTGAGCAGCTCACAATCATCACTGGGCAGCCATCAACAACGACATATTCTGGATTGAGACAACCGTCGACATGCCAGCCTGGAACCCTTCAAAGCTCTCCTCATCTCTCCTCTTGAATATCCGCAATCACCCTATACTCTTCACCTCCGCAATAGCCATCATCCCCTTGGCCGCTCTCGCCATGCCCTCATACCATGGCTACATCGATCTTGGCCCCGGTGGCCTCCCGCACAATGTCTTCGGCTGGGTCCTTCAAGGCGCTCTACGCCCACTTACTCTGAAAAGCACCCTTGACCATAGTGTCTTCAAAAAGCCCGGCGTTTCTGATTCATACGAACCTCATGGCACCACTCGATTCCTTCAAGAGCCGCTTGCACAGCGTCGAGGCGACAGACCAGTTATCCCAAACTACGTCGCGCCCCAGAGACAAGCCACAGAAAAGGGAGACAAGGCTCTCATGGACCGCATGAACAACCATCTGCAAGACTTGGCAAGTCGTCATCCAGAGACACTGGCAGTGAAATCATCCGGCCTAGAAGCCAGAGACAATCCCGCACTTTGGCTCGTTGGCACCCCATTGCCAAAGTACCTGACGAAAAGCACAAAGGGAGAAATCGTCCACGTACACTCAGAAGCTAGCTCCCACATGGTCCTCAGCCTGACCGACGCGGAGGAAGCCATGGCGAAGGGGTGGGCTGAGCTGCACCCGCTAAGTGGCGTGATGGGACGGATTCCGCTGCCGTATGTCATGATCTATGCGCCAAGGGATGAGGAGGAGTTTGGGGTATGGACAAAGTTTGTGGATGCGGCTATTGCGTTTACTACTGCGGGACAGCATTAGCATTATGACGGCAGATAGCAATGGTTGCACTCTGCATGCTGGAGGAGGGGATAGCGGATGCGATGTGTCATTTTTCTCTTTTTAATACCCACGGTCACTCAACTCTTTTCATGGGCCATGTATCCAGAATAGTTCTCAATGTGATTTCTTTCATATTGTATGAATTGGAGTTGCCTTTTGCCTGTGAAAACTGTTGAATGTAATGGCCGAAACCTGATATCTCATAATGATCGGGATCAGCGCCAGACGGCTACTCTCCTCACGTCAGAAAGCATAATGTGATAGCCACGGATGGAACTGATATCTATACTTCGAGTCATGGAGTGAAGAGTAGATGACCCTTTGGGATGAAGAATGTCAAACAGCAAATGACTTCGGTCAAGCAAATGATGGCGCAGATGATGACAATAAGACAAGCGAGCAGTGGTTGTTTTGAAGTTGCATTTGGTGCTCAGTTCTCAATCCCATGTAACCTATATGCTTTTTGCAAATGAACCTTTCCTGAGGCGCAGACTTGCCGGATATATACAAAATTGAGCAAGTCGACGTAAAACCCATCCTTGACGATGCCAGACAGAGAAAACTCCCTCGGCATCTGTCTCGTAAATTAAGCATGCAGCAGCATTCTCTTCCACTCTTTGCATCTATTAAATGCCCTTTAGCTTTCTCCTCTCCTTCTTTGCCTTAACCGTCTCCGCCCAGGCATCCTCGAAGAGCGTCTTCTTCGGCTTGACCTCCCACTCTTGAATGTTGAGCCTCCTGACAACCTGGAACGAACCTGTGCCGACACTCATCGTCTGTCCCATGATGATACACTCAGACACGCCCTCGATGCGGTCAGTCTTCATACCAGCGGCAGCCTCAAACAAATGGTCCGGCGTCTTTTCAAACGAGGCCAGCTGGAGGACGCTCTCTCGCATCTTGGAGAGACCGAAACGGGTGATGCCAAGGACCTCTCCCTTGAACGTCATGACATCGGCCAGCAGCTGGATATGACGCGGGTCAATGTCCATACCAGCCATGACGCTGGAAATCTCGTCGACAATGGTGGTTCGAGCAGCCTCAATGCCGAGCACGTCACGAGCTTCCATGACGGAGTTGGAGCGTGACTTGGTGCCAATCACACCTTCCGTGGTCATGCATGCGCGCAATCCGTATCCCTCGACCAGAACGGTGTGTTCGCTCTGCTCAGAGGTCTGGATGATGGCTCTCGTTGCCTCGTTGTAGCCCGAGATGGGAACCTTGGGAAGCATGCGGCGGAGGTGGTTGACCCGCAAGAGGAAATCAGGGGCTTCTTCCGTCAAGGTAAGAGAGGCAAGACTGCGCTGTCGCTTCTTGGCTGCGTCGGGATCGACCCAGCTGTTGAGGACGTAGATCTTGATATAGTTGGGGCCGACGGAAATGTCTGTCGGCTGGATCTTGAGCTTCTTGAATTTGAGAATGGCTTCCGCAATGTCTATGACACCAATGCCAAGGTGCATGTTTTGCAGTGCCTCCATGTCAATGTACAAAACAATAGTACCTCGGTCACTGACCCATTCATCTTCAATCGCTTTTAGGACATCAATGACGTACGTCTTCTCGATTCGTCCCTTTACGATTTTTGCAGCCTCAATCTGCTTGTCGTTCAACAGAGGGCAGGTAATGACAGGCGTACTGATATTCTTGGACGCGTTGATAATTTCCTTGATTCGGGGAACACCCTGAGTGATACTCATACCGGCGACACCTGCGAAATGGAAAGTCTTGAGCGTCATCTGTGTTCCCGGCTCACCAATGGACTGTGCTCCGACAGCACCCACAGCATGGCCGGGCTCGACGTGGGCCTTGTGATATCTCTCCAGGCACTCCTTGACAAACCTCTGCAGCGTCGTCATGGAGACTTTAGAAACTCGGTCAACACGAGCCAGCTGAGCCTTGAGATCTGCTGATGCGTCCGCAACCACCTCGTCTTGGCTCGGGTTAGGATCCAACCCAACAAGTGCGCGGGCCTTGGACATTTTTTGTGCTCGATCGGAGACGTATGAATAGATTGTGTCAATAAAGCCTCGCGCGCTTTCGTGCTCGTCGAGAGCTTCGTCGGTAGGATCGGAATAGTCGAGCAGCGCGTTATCCACCAAGCGGCGTCTCTGGTAACGAAGCTTTTCCTTGTCCAGCATGCTACTGCACACTTCAAGCACTTCGTGAGGAAGCAACGATCTCTCGTTGTTGTCCCAGGTAGTGCTCTCCGCGTGAGTCCATGTGCGGTCAAACGCGACAGGCACTGCAGAACCCTCCATGTCGACAGGGTCGAGCTTATCGGCACCGAACTGGAATTGCACAATGGTTCCTGACGACGTCCTGACAGTGTTGTCATATTGCGTCGAAAGATCCTCTAGGGACTTCATCAGACGTCTTGACATGTATCCTGTTTCTGCCGTTTTGACTGCGGTATCAATAAGACCTTCTCGTCCGGAGATGGCGTGGAAAAAGAACTCTGTTGGGAACAGCCCAGAATAGAAACTGTTGCGCACGAAACCCTTGGATGCTGGCTGGCGAGCGTTCTTATGGAAATGAGGCAAACTACGGTCCTGGAAACCATCAGGAACACGCTGACCACCAATAATCTGCTGTCCGACACAGGCAACCATCTGGGCGACGTTGATGTGCAGACCCTTGGAACCGGAGTTGGCCATGATCAGCGGAGCATTGTTGCGGCTCAGTGTATCCACACACTGTTGACCAGCTTGCTGTCGAACCTTACTGAGGATACCAGAAATGGAAATCTCCAAGGTCTGCTCCATGTCACATCCGGCAGCCTTCTCAAGCTTGCCCTGCTTGAAGGTCTCGATCAGCGCGTCACTCTTGTCGTAGGCGTCCTGCACAAGCCTGTCTCTGGACTTGGTCAACTGGGTTATGGGAAAGACATCACCAACGCCGAGCGAAAAGCCCTGATTTCCTAGCTGTCTCGCGCACAGCTTGGTCAGCCTGTTCATGGCCATGACGGCATGATCGGGACCGAAATCTCGGAGGATAATGTAAAACACTGAATTCTTCTTGCCAGAGCCAATGATAGACTTGTCCATGCGACCACACATGACCTCAGAGTTTCGGATGACTAGCCAAGCGTCGTTTGGATCCATATCAGGACATTGCCCAGGTCTAGCTGAGTATTCTCTGCATCTTGCATCCAAGTTGACGAGGACGGGCGACTGCTTGTTCGGGCGCATAAGCACGTTGAAGATTTGCTTGCCTGTCCAGAGGGCTTCAGGCTTGATGATTGACGGCGGAGGAAGGTCAATTTGAGTATTACCATCCATCATGTGAGTGCAGATGTAAGAGAAAGCCTTTCTGTTATAAAACCTGTCCTTGCTGCTGAGAAGATAGGACGCGGTAATGAAATCCTGGGTGGCTGCAATAATGGGCTCTCCGTTCTTGGGCGTAGCCAAATTGTTCTTGACACCCATGAGGGTAATTGCTTCGGCACGAGCTTCTTCGGACTGCGGAACGTGGAGGTTCATCTCATCACCGTCGAAATCGGCGTTGTAAGGTCCGCACACACATTCATTTAGACGGAAAGTTCTCCATGGCCTAATCTTTGCAAGATGGCTCATGATACTGAGCTTGTGCAGTGACGGCTGTCGGTTAAAGAGAACCACGTCTCCATCTTCGAGATGACGCTCGACGACATCGCCGATCCGCAGGTCTCGTGCAACAAGAGCCCTGTCACCAAATTGCAGGTCTTGCTTCCAGTTTCCGTTGTCTTTGATGACATGGTTGGCTCCGGGCCAGACCTTTGGCCCATTCAATATACACTGTCGTAGCTTCTCCAGGTTTTGGTTTTGGACTCGTTCAGGGAACGTCAAATTTTTGGCCACAAGCTGAGGCACCGCTACTTGATTGATGCCCAAGTTGGGATCGGGTGAAATGACGGTTCGGCCGGAAAAGTCGACTCGCTTTCCGGACAGGTTTCCTCTGAATCGTCCCTGCTTACCCTTGAGACGCTGGCAGAAGCCCCTGATGCTTTTCCCGAAGCCCGGTTGGTTAAGGCCGGGGACATCGCTGTTGACATACATGGCAATCTGCAACTGAAGGTACTCCCACTGCTCCATGATGGTCTGCATTGGTTTTCCTTTGTTCAAGGCTGTCCGGATCAGTCCGCTTATGTAGACAATCTCGGCCAGCTTTGCAGTAAGATCATCTTCTGTACTGGCCCCTTCTTGTGCAACTGATGGTCGGATACACACGGGAGGAGCGGGAACAAATTGCCAGATGAACATCTCGGGGCGACCCTCTGAAGGGTCAAGTCCAAGAAGCTCACAGTCTGTGGGGGTGATCATCTTGAAATGGTTGAGAACCCAAAGAGGGTTCAGATCCTCCATGGCCCTCACCAAATGCTTATCTAAATCGGGGTTCAGCTTCTTGGCCTCGTCAAACGAAGCATCAAAGGCAAGTTTGCTTTCCGGGGGCATCTTCTTTTGAGAGGTCGACTTCTTGTACGCGGAGAACTTGTCGTGCGTGAGCTTGAGGACTCCGACCTTTCGGATCTGGCCGTTGATTTCGCCGCAGTACGGACACTGCCTACATTTCCTGCACTGCTCGTTGATCTTTTTGCAAATCTGAGTTCGGCGAATGTTGTCAAGTCCCGGTCGTCGCAGGTCTTGTAGAAAAGACCGTCGCTCCTCTTCGGTGAGGAGAACTTTGGCACAGGTTTTGCACACATTCTGGAGAATTGTCTGGATAAAGCGAAGATAGCCGATGTGGAAAGCAGGGAGAGCCAGTCGGACGTGGCCAAAGTGACCGATACAAAACTTGAGGGGCTCTTGACAGGTGCCGCATTTGCCGGACTTGCTCGAGGTTCCCTGGGATAAGAGGGTTAGCAGGGTGCTGTATAAGACGCAGCAATTGCAGCGTTTACATATAGAGTAGCTTCTGAAGCTGGAGACTCACCATTCGCAGATCGAGAGCTCCATTGATGAGCGGAGATCTGTTGTTGTCGATATCATAGAGCATGCGCTGGGAAACTTCCAGCACACCTTGGTTGACAATGTCCTGGTTGGATCTAGCAAGCAGCTGCTGTTAGAAAGAAGAAACCTCGAGGAAGCTCCCTGAAGCAGAGACCAGACAGCCAAACACTCACTGGATGCCAAACTTGATGCCCTTGAAGCGCTTGGGCAGGTTGTCCGCAAGCTGCTCCTTGGTGGAGCTCACAAACGCGGCGTGCGCCATGATGTCGCCTCTTTTGGATTGGGATTCGTCTTTGTCGAGCTTGGATTTGCGCTGTCTATCATAAAGACATGATATTCGGTTCGGTATCCGAAGGCCCGGGCGAAGGCGACGCTGCGGCGGTCGGATTGGGATTGACGGGATTGATAGTAGGAAGATGAGGGTCTGGAAATAAATTTTGAGGTGTCAGTCATAGGTCGTCCCCCACCAAGCAATCGATAAGCCTGCAGCGTGCAGATATAGCGCCCCACCTCCTATACTAGGCATGCTTTAGCGGGCTTTGCAGATTTATAGGCCACAGCGATCGCCTAAGCGATAGCTGCATTGGATTGGACCTATGATGGATATGATGGAATAGCAATTGCTTCTATCTAATAGGTGTAATCTGAATAATATTCATGTATGTACGGGCATTTCAAGTATCTAACAGCGGAGATGGAGCTTCAAGAAGCTAGAACCTGTGAGTCATTCGCCAGGATTGCTGCGACTTCAGCTACGCTGAGGTCGGATGCTGTGAGATGCCGTCAGCCCTTACCTAGGCAATCAATGTTGGAATGCGCACTCCTTGATTCTACACATGCACCGTCAAGCGGGAGGACACAATCGACCGCGACATGAATAAGCGGAACACACAAACTCTAAACATGAGCACTCATCTCACAGTTTGACCATCACTACCTGCCACGGTACTGTAAGCGCATGGTTTTTTGACCTTGATATATGTTCAAATCTCTCCAGTCCCTGTCTTTCTGTCCCCCGCTGGACCAGATCTGTATCGCTTTTCGTGCAAATTTGAAGACCAGTCATATTACATAACTCTTCCATTCCTCAATGCTTTCCTCTGCTATCAATTTCCCTGTATCGTGGCACCATCGTAGTCTTACGTATGGAAAGGCCAATCAAGGTCTATGAGAAGTCGTAAATGAAAACATGGACCAAGTCATTGCTCCTTGACGTGGTAGGTCAACTTCCTTCACCATTCATTGAGTTAAAGTGAAAGGATGAAAACAGCCCATCTAATGACAAATAAAGCTACCCAGTGGCCACCACGTAAGGACACAGCGAATTACTCATGTCTCCCTTTGCTCTACCTAGCGCTTTGGTGATATATGCTATTTTGGGAAGAGATTCAGGGATTCGCACACGGCGATTCAGAATCTTGTCTTATAGCATTAATTATCTTATTGTGACTCAAACAAATGTGTCACGGGCCGCATTCTTAAGGGATATATTGTTCCGAGGACTGAAAATGGCCTTGGCGATGTCTCAATGCTCGGTGACTGCAGCTTCCAATCAGCCTCATTCACTATAAACCTAATAGCCACTATGGTGATCATGTCTATATCTGGTCAGAGATAAAGTATTCAGGCTGTTACTCAAAATTACGCTACGAATATGCCGGTCTGTGACGTGCATAGTGAGACAGCAGAAATGCTACCTTGCCTAGCTGGTTTAGGGAATCAGTATTCTGTGAAGTATCACATTGACTTTCCAGTTAACGATAAATCCATCAGCTTCGAAATACAGCTATCCTTTCAAAATGACGATGATATCCTTCTTAGTTGCGGGAATGATGCTGTTGAACGAAGATGATAATTTGCCAAAGCACTCGTACGCGCTACGGTCGTCGGGAATACGACTGGCAGGACAATCTTCTTGATAATACAGTATTTGACAAATCCTTTGCCGTAAGATACAGCATTATATGGCTGGCCAACTGACGTAGCTTACGAGCCGTGTCTCAGCCTTCCTCGGCCAAAGATAAGACGGATGTGACCACAGGCGGCTGGGAAAACGCCATGTCGGAAAGCAAAGCGTGTGTGATGAAGCTGTGATTGTGAGCTTAGCATCAAATTGAGACGCGTAGAATAGTGTATGGTGAATTACCATGGATTGGCTTATAACAAGCTGGAGTTATTTGGGTTTGTCGTTGTAACAAAGGTTGGATATGATGAGATGGGGGCCAGAGTAAATGTAGCCCATTGGCAGAGCTTACTAGATACATGTTCAGTTTGACCAGAGGCTCCGACAATGTTCAAAGAACTCTCACGGTAATATGATACCAATCACAGAAATGCGATTGTCAATGAGAAATCTGAATCAAACCTGGACCCCATGATAGATGGTCGTAGCCCTTGTGGATTATCACCCGAGTCATCTCAGTACATCACTTCCCGACGCCTATCATGACAGAAATGAAGAGATCCGATTGATGGAATAGAGCCAAGGCTTGCCGTGCAAGGAGGCAGTCACCTTTATAGCAAATGTCAATGTGATTCGGGACCACCGAAGTGAAGTTGGTCGGCAAAGATTTCTCCAGGAAAGGGGGACATGAGGTGGCGCACGAACAGAGGATCCGTCAAAGACGTTTGTCATGGAAAATTATAAAAGTCAAACGAAATCCCCTCATAAACTGGGCGAAGAACAACGGCAGCCGAGCTCTTAGCATCGACAAAAACTCATACTTCACAGATCCATAGCCCCGAGAGTTTACCCTCTGCCTCATCAACCACTTCAATCATCAAGAAGATCGAATAGCTGACCTTAATCAGAGCCACCTACTCATCGCCATGATCTTCACTAAGAGTCTTCTCTCTATGACTGTCGCCGTGCTCCAGCTGGCTTCACTCTCTAGTGCTGGCATCGCCAACAGAGCCAATTCGGACGCAGCTGAAGTCACCTACTCGCACGATGGCAGAACTTGCTGCACTGGTGGCGAGCGTGGTGCTATCTTCAGCGAAGGCAAATGCGAGTACAATTCTCAAGCTCTGACTCCAAATCTGCCTGAAGACACCTATGTGACCAAATGCTGCTGGAATCAAAAAGTCAACGATTTTCATGTTCATTTTGCCGATGTTCATGAAATGCGCAAAGTATCACCCGTGGAAATCACAGGAAATGCAACTGTGCCAATCGAGATATGCAATCTCGGCCTCAAGTGGAATATAACCGAGTACATCCTCACCGACGACTACCTCGACATCAATGTTGACCTGAACATTGATTGCGGACCATTCAACTTATCGGATAGAGAATGGATTCGTATTCACTTCGACAGCTCTTATCGGGATTCCGGCGAGTTTGCTTATGAAATCAGTGCGGTTGGCCCAACCATCTATGCAACAATCACTTCCAAGATTCACCGCAGCGATTTCTCAGTCGACTTCCATGGGCAGCTCACCGGAACCGGAATCTTGAGCCAGCTAGATCAGTCGTTTGATAAGAATCTGAGGGCTGATGAGGTGGCAGCCATACTCTCTGAGGCAAATATTTGTTAGTGATAGGTATGAAGAATGGGGGTTCGGCATGGCAAATGGTATTGCGGGTATCTCTTCAACTCTGCCTCTCAAATGATTTACTCTATCTGATCCGAGATTGATGCTTGAGCAAAATGATATGGATCTCCTCATAATGCAATTGATCGATGGCAGATCATTCTAAACACTTTGTGAAAATGTACTTGAAGTGAGATCAACTAGGAGAGCATACTGATAGTCGAGGATTATGATATGTAGCAATTCAGGCTGGGCTGTAGAACATGTCAGACCTGATGACATTAACGCAATCAAGCAACGAGAATATACATACCTTTACATACCCTGCTATATCGATGGTGTCAAAGAAAGAGGTGGGGATAATGCCTTTAATTCCTTATTATATCTTACCGTAATGATGAGCGCGATTCGATAGAGGAAGTCTCGATTAACAAAACCCTGTTGGTTGGGTATTTCAATCCGCATATGCAGAACGATGCTGTAAGCTGCCTCAAGAACGAAGAAAGCTACTATTCACTAGTTTGACACCACTCGTGTATCGATCATTTTCGTTATAGCCCGGGGAATGAACAAAATCCCTGTATAAAGAGGAGAAAGGTCACGGCATTGAGATTGCTGCTGAATCTATCTGGCAGAGATGGACACGGTGGTGTCTATAACCGTTGGGCTTCTTCTAATGGCCGTTTCTTGTACAAGAGAAGAAACATCACGTCTTTCTCATTTATCGACCCCCTTCGTACGTTACTCAATCACTTGTAAATAGCTTCACTGATAAACATGTCGAATGTCATTTGGTATTAGATTTTTCGAATCATCGTAAAAGCATTCTTGCACGTAGTATTTATTGTTCCCCTGGCTCCCAAAACGCCGGATGCCCCTCCCAGACGAGTCTGTGACGATATGCCCCGAATTAAAAAGCATAAAAAAGAAGATCCCCCTGACACAACGGTATACAACCTGAGCTTGTTTTGACTGCGTCATTCTCATCATGTCTGGCATGTTATACAGGTAGAAAAGGCAAACTATGGTTAGAACGCCCTCTAGGCAGCCCTCTTCTTGCTCTTTTGCGTCATCTTTCTGAAAGCCTCCATACCTCCAGCACCAAGAGGTCGGTGATCGGTGTTCCTAGTTCCGTCAAAGGTGCTCTTGGGGGCAATGGTGTAGCTAGCAGGGAGATTAACCATGCGAGCCCGATTGCCACCGCCCACAGGAGCAAGCATCCGCTCACGCTCGGCATCACGGGCGGACTGGGCAGGTCGCTGAGACAAGGTAAACTGAGAGCCTTGCTTGCGGCGTTGAGCCAACTTGGCAGCCCTGTAACATGGGGTTAGCAAATGCATGATGGACATGAAAAGAAAACAGAGAATATACGTACTCGTAATCGAACTCGCGAGTCTCAATATGGCGCTTCTTGTAGTCGTCGGTACGCTTGAGAATTGGACGGCTCCACTCTCCCAGCAGCCTCTCGGCCATTCGCTTGATGCTGGGCTCTGGCTTCTTGCTCCTTGTATAGAACAAGACGACCTTGCCGATTCCACTGCTCAAAAGGGCCTCCTTTTCTATGTTGAGACGCGTCAGAGCCGTGAAAATGTCCCGCTGAATGTTGTAGGCGGGCAGCGAGCCGTCGTTGAGCGGTTCCAGAAAGAACTTGACATGCTGCAAGAAGTTTGTGTCGGGGTCGAGCACGGCATGTTGTACGTTGTTGCGGTTCAACAGGCCAGCAACTTCAGGGAGTAGCTTGAGCTTGTGGAGGGCAGGTTGTCCAGCTTCACGCGCTTGGTTATCCGCCTGACAGGCACGCTCCATCTGGACCTTGAGCGCAGCCAGTTGTTCGTCAATCTCGTCTTCGAGATCCTGTTCGTCGGCGGTCAATTTCAAGATCCCTCCACCAGAATCTTCATGCAAGAGAACTCACAATCTCGTCCTTTCTCCGGCGCTTCGGGGCAGCTCCACGGCTCTTCATGGCCGCATCCAGAGCCCTGTCAATTTCGCGATTCTGTCGCTGTTCCGGCGTGAGGTTTTCATCGTTCTCCTCGGGCTGTGGCGATGTGGGCTTGACTCTTGGGCGCCTCTCGGTTTCCGCACGCTTCCTTCGCGGCTTCTTCTCTGCTTCGCCGCTGGAGCCATCGTTCATGGACGCATCGTCATCTCGTTCCCTGCGCTTCTCGCGGCGAGTCTCTCTCGGCTTCTTGGAGGTCTTTTCGCCTTCGGCACGCTTGCGTTTGGTGGCCTTAAGAGTACGGGCTATGTCCTCGTCAATCTCCACCGGCCGATCCTCAATGTTTGCCGTCTCGGGATCGTAATCTTCAAACTGGTTCTCGTCGATTTCCGACAGCAGATCTGAGTCGCGGTCAGAGTCGGCATCGGCCACCTCATCCTGGAATTCCTGCTCCTGGCCATCATCGACTGGCTCGTTGGCCGGCGAATCGAGGTCAGACATTGTTCGAAGCTCAGTTCGTGCTGATCGGGACGGCAGGTGAGAGAAGACTGAGGCAATTAAAACGTCTAATCTCGCGGGAATGGATCCGAGATTCGAATGGAATTCTCGTTGCCAGCAATGGGGTGAACCTGAGGAGAAAGTGAGACAGTCTTGAGCTGGGAAAAAAGGTTCATTCCATCTGGTTGCCTTTGAGATGCAGCGCGTTGCTGACATAATCATTCTTGGGGTGAAACTAATGCGGTGCAGCCTCAGGCACCAAGCTAGTTTTTTGTTTACTCTGGCCCAGGCTAATTGGTTGCCACTGACGATTGGCACATGTCCGGCATTCAAGGTCGCTAATAAACAACCCATGCAAATCGACGCTTACATATTGGTGCAGCATATCCCGGAACCTTCATCATGCATTGCACAAGCTGTTACTTTTGCACCTCGCTCGTTTAGAATCGCATCACATCGCTTCACTTCGCATCGCAGCGCATCACCACCATTTTTTTTTTCCAGCGTCGCGATGGAGCGTCGAACTTTTGAAGCTCCCATGGAGTGGGAGTACCAGAACTCTGGGCCTGTCGATCTAACCAGTCCGTTTGCCCAGGTGGCCAGGAAGAGATCAGATAATTGTAAGTGCTCGCGCCAGGAGACTCTGGATCTGCGAATTGGCTTGATCTACAAAAGCTAACCGTGATACGAAACGCAGTGTTTGGTGGCTCAACTCTCAAGCCATCCACAACGCCCCCGACAACTTCATATTCCGTCTTTGGAACACCTTCATCAAAACCGCCCACGCGATCATTCTTCACTCCCCAGCTCGCCCCCCAAGTTGTGGCACCGCCGTTTCGCAACCCTGCATTCACAACACCAAGGAAACTAGAACAGTCTGATACCTCCTTCACCGACGCCGAGACCTCGTTCACGGATGCCTCCTTCGTCTCGTGCGCCGACGACAGCCCAGCGCAAACCGACGTTTCCATCTTGCCCAACGACACCCCCGAATCGGATCGCATGAGCGACGCAACGATAAGCAACACGACTCCGACCAAGATTGACAAGAACACTCGCTACAACAGGAGCTCCCCGCGAAGGCATGCAGTAGGAAAAGGGGAGATTCGACCTCTCAGCAGGGATAAGGAGCTGCAGGTGCTTAGGAAGCGGAAGCGGCACAATCTGGACAAGGACGTTAGCAGCGTGATCAGACATCTGCCCCGAGACTGGGAGGGCGATGTGTCAGACTCAGAGACTAGCATGGCAGACTATCGAGTCACATCACCGAGCAAAGTGTTATCACGACCCGGATCCTCATCGCAGCAGACGCACCAGATGGCCCCGAATCTTCCGCCTAGTGAGGGCTGGTTTTTGTCCGCCCTGGGCACAATGGATCGATACCCAGGCGCTCCCGACCACATATACCGGTGGCTACAGCTCGGCCTCAATTGCTTCATTATGGGCATCATCATGTACTTTGGGTGGAGCGTTGTCGACGCAGTGCGATCAGATGTTCGAAATGCCAACGAGATGGCCCGCATGGAGATTATGGCCCGCATCACAGAATGCCAAAACCACTACACCAGCAACCAGTGCGCCAAGAGGAGAGACCTGCCAGCGCTGCGTGCCCTGTGTGACGACTGGTATGACTGCATGTCTCAAGACTCCGACGCCATTATGCGCGTCAGAGTCACGATCAAGCAGATTGCAGAGGTGATCAACGAATTTGCTGACGCTATGAATCTCAAGGCATGGGTAAGCAAAGGGCAACCCAACTCAATGCATCCCAGCCCAGTCGCTAACAAGTATTTCTCTAGATCATGTTTGCCACAATTGCCGTCTTCGTCATCTTTTCCAATGTCATGCTTGGATGGGGACGTTCCAAGGCACAAGTGGCACCAGCGCATCCGCCAGCCTTCTCTCATGTTCCCATTATGGGCCCAGACACGACGCCAGCACACTTTAGAACGCGGTTCGAGACCCCCAGATCACAGCGGTATGCCTTTATCGAGGATGATAGGGTCGATAGCGACATGTCACTGGGGAAAATGAGCCTGGGCTCAGGCTTCTCATACGGCACGGTAGGACGACGCAGCCCAGGCAAGGGAGAGCGGACAGCAAGTCCCAGCAAGTATCACCGAAGTCCTGACAGGGGTGTTGACAGATTAGGGGGCTCTCTGCGCTGGTAGGGAGGGAGATTGGGACGGCAAACGGCGGACTTTGCTTTGCTTTGCAATTTGAAGGTGTACACTAAGGAAAAGGGCTTGCATATTTTTACATGTGTGGCGTTGGCGGCAAGGCTTTGGCAAGGATAGGGTCTGAGCAACTGGGATTAGGATCGGGCATCAAGTTTTATGGCAAAAGGCAGGCTAAGCAAAAAAAGTGTTATTCAGTATTTATGAAAACCGGAATTCAGAGCAACTCGCGTCTAGTATTTGGTGTTTTGTGACATGATTTGGTGCCGCTTCAAGGTAATACCACCGTATATGGGTATCACAAGGCTGCGTATTAATGATATTCAAGGACTGGATACACATATCCAAAGCGAAGATGGAGTGAATTGGAACTGACCATGGATTGAATGGCACTTGATCGATTACCAAGAAAGTAGATGCCTGTTACTAAGTTTAGCAGATAACAAGATCGGAATTGATGTGTCAATGGCTGTTGGCTACATGTGCCTATCAAAGTGGACTGATATTCCAAAGTTCAAGGTTCAAGTGCTGAGCGCTGTACCTGTACAAGCACGCTGTTCACATTGGATCATTGCCCCAGGTCCCTTAAGGAACATCGCCGCTACCCGACAGTACGGGAGGCGCTACAGCTGCTGTACGCTTGTGCGACGCTGAGCTAGGTGTAACAACAGGTACCGTTTAGTAGCGCTCAAGTCTCGAATGACCTCATGGCGCATCATTCCCCGCGAGCAGCAACAAGAAAGTCCTGATTGAGAGCCCTTGAGGTACACGCCAGCCTCAATAATATCAGTGCCAAGGAAAAGGCTGCATTGCAAAGGCTACGGCGAATAAGAACTGCAGAATTCACACGACACGTCAATGAGAGAACAACGCTTGTGTTCTCGCCTTGCATTCGTAGGACTTGCTTTTTGATTCCCTTGATTCCATTTGGCCCTGCAATAATACCCTGCCCCGGCTGAGCTGAACTTGAAGTTGATACATCACCTGTAGCATTGACGTTACACCTCCACTGGCTTCCGTACAGGTACCGGCTCCCCCACTCGGGATTGGGGGCGGCTGCAGCAGCTGCTATTCTGGAGGTGCCTGTGGGGACTCGGTATCGCTGAAAAGGCCTATCAATGGATCGCAGGGCCCTGCTGGACGACCATCAGTTCGCCTACCGACCGTCGTATGCATGTATCATGTATGGATGAGTTGAGCCTGCAACCTGCAAATTCCAGAGTCGCAAGGCCACCAATGGCAGAGATACAAGTAACTCGCCGAGATTAAAGGCAAGGTAGCCAAGCGCTCCAACTGTTTTGCTTTTTTTTGGGCGTGCAGGCAGAGTTGTAGCGCCTCGTTTTTTCTTCCCCGCTGCTGTCGTCATGTTTCTGCTGATTTTTCCCAGCTGATGGCACGATCAACATGGATTGCCCAAGTTGATGCGTTCAGCCTGTATTCAGGGTATGTTATTATTGGAGTCTGGCCATCGCGAGGCTCGATCGAGCTGGCTTAAATTTCGAGGTTCAATGTGACTTGATAGAGCGATAGAGCGCCAGCGGCGAAAGTGCCGAAGGGTGTTGGCGCTATCGCCTCGCGGCTAGGTACATGGATAGGTCGCACAGCACATGGAGCGCACTGGAAGCTTCGCTGCCCCCCCGTGGGCTTTAGCGGCTTCCGGGCCCGCGCAGTGGTGAATCGGCCCCGAGCTTTAGTGGTCGAATAGCGGCCAGTCCACAGCTCTAGCGGCTGAATGAAATGCGCACTGACGTGCTGGAGCCACTGCAGCTCGTCCCGCCCCGCTATTCTGGCCAAGCTCGCCTCCATCCATCGCGACGCTTCCTCTCCCTTGCATAGAACTTCATCCTCCTCACCCTCACCCGTATTCGTGCTTTTTATACCGGCTCTGATGCCTCCTCGACACTGAGGTGGTTCCCGCAAGACCTCCTGCCCCATCCTCTGAGTTCCGTCCTGCCTCCCCCCCGAACTCGAAGGCCCTTCGGATAGCTTTCCCCCCGCAGCATGTCTATCCCACCACGAGGCTGCAGCTACCGCATTTCGAGCCTTGCAACCGCCCTGGTTCCCCATCGCTGAAGCAGTTCAGTTGAGCCTTCAACACTCAGCATTGCCCTGCCGCCATGCCGAAGAAGGGCTCGACACCCCCGAAGCGCCCTCTGGCGGCTGACAAGGGGAAGGGGAAGGCCAAGGCCGTTGCGGACGACGACCATGGCAGCACCAGCGCCGGCACCAGGAGCGACACGACGCCGCAGTCACAGACGACACAGGCTGGGCCGTCGACGTCCAACACGCTGCTTCAGCTGTCGAAGCGCAGACGTGGGCTGGGGGTTGTGACGCCCAATGCCTGCACGGAATGCCGCAAGAAGCGAGCAAAGGTAAGAAAGAAAGAGACAGAGAGAGGGCTTCGAGCTAAAGACAGCACACACGCCATGTCAGCGTGAACTTGGTCGCGTGTGCTCCTTGCTGCTCGCCCACTCAATGCCCTTTTTCACCGAAAGGGCCGTATTGAAATGCTAACGCGGCTTTTGCATCTTGTAGTGCGACGGCCAGCAGCCTTGCGCGCGCTGCAAAACCACAAAGGACGCTGACTGCGTCTACGAAGTTCCCGTTCGCCAATCCAAAGAAACCCTGCGTACGGAAATCGAGTCCCTGCGCCTGCGCCAGCGCTCCTCCGACCAAGTCTTTGGCGCCTTGATACAGCCGCATCTGTGGGAAGAGGTGCTGGCGCGCCTTCGCGGAGGCCAGTCCGTCGACAGCATCTCCGAGTGGCTTGGGAGCGTCAATGTCACCGAGGCCCCCCCGAGCTCGATCTATACACAGCATGCTGATCCCACCATGATGGACCACAACTTGGCCATGGCAGCCTATGGTGCTTCTGGAGCTCCCATTCCGACCATGTCTCTCACAATGGATCCCGGGTCGATTCCCATGGAGATGGGGGGTCCGGCCAGTCCTTGGCACTTTTCGTCACAAAGCCAGGGCGGCTCGACCCGGAGCGGCTCTCACCCGGACCTGATGAACTGGACCTCCGAGATGAGTGTTGCACCACCACAGTCGCGGGTTGGCTCTTGGGCAGAGAGCATGCACACCGACCACCTCACCGACGGCATGCACCGATACCGGGGGATCGAGCAAGTTCTGGCGCCGCTGAACGAGCCTGAAATCAAGCAGCCGGCTGGGACCTGGACCAGCATCACCAACGACTTTAACTTGGTCCAGCACCTATTGGCCCTGTACTTTTGCTGGGAGTATCCCACCTTTGCTTCGCTCAGCAAAGAGCATTTCCTCCGCGATTTTCAGGATGGAAGGCATCGGTACTGCTCTCCAATACTCGTCAATGCGCTGCTTGCCCTTGGCTGTCGATTCTCTACCCAGCCCATGACCAGAGCCAACCCCAACGACCCCTATTCCTCCGGCGATCACTTCTTCAAGGAGAGCCAACGACTCTTCAACGAGGAGACGGATCACCACTCGTTGACGACCATCCAGGCTCTAGGCATCATGTCGATCCGCGAGGCCAGCTGCGGCCGTGACTCGGAGAGCTGGTATTACGCTGGCCAGAGCATAAGGCTCGCTGTGGAGATGGGCCTGCATCGCATCCACGACGAGGACGACGAAGATGAGCTGGCCGTCCAGTCGGCCACCTTTTGGGGAGCTTTTGCCTTGGATCAGTGAGTTTTGAATCTGGCCATCACCTCTTCAATTTGAACAAATCTAATCTGATTCTCCCCCCCAGTGCATGGTCTTTGGCCACGGGCTCGCTGCCGCAGTGCTCGTGCTTTCCTCACCTGCCACCCAAACCGGCCATCATCGGCGACATAGAAGCCTCGCTCTGGGTACCGTATACCGACGACGGTGAGGATCGCACGACTACCTTTGGAGTGAATAGTAAGGGCCTACATGCTGACGATGACGTATCCGAAGGCGAGCCGTTGCAACGGTCTTGCGAGCAGCCATCCAATGTACGTTCAGTTTACAAATGTTTTTGCGAGCTCAGTGAGCTTGTACACCAGTCTCTTTATGTTCTCCATTCTCCCGGGAGGCCCCTTACCGCGAGGGATCTCTTGAATATTTACACTCAGTACCTGAACTGGTACGACCGCATCCCCGAGGTGTTGAGGCTGGGACACAACTTTACTCCGGCTGTCTTGTTTGCTCAGTAAGCAGAATCCTCTCCCTCCTACCCTGGCCTTTCGTGGCTACTTGATGCTGATGTTTGTGACTTGTGGGAAAATAGCATGTACTATCATTTCGCCATCCTCCTCCTCTTCAGGCCCCTGATCAAGCTCCGTATCATCGGGTCCAAGGTATCGCCGCGAGACGTTTGCTCGCAAGCTGCCGATGCGATTCAGGGCTTATTAACGTCATATGCCCAGCTCTATACGCTTCGTAGGACGCCGTCATTTGTACCATATTTCGTCCTGACGTCAGCCATTATGCATCTGGCCATAGGTGCTAGCATGGTCAAGAGCGACGGCTCCGAAACCAGCGAAGAGAAGATGAAGAAGGCAGCCAAAATAGACCCGCGTGTGTCCGAGGCCCTCAGTCGGGGCATTGCGGATTTGACGGAGATGGCGCCATGCCACCACTTTGCCGAGCAGGCGTTGAACATCTTGCGATACCTGGCCAAGAAGTGGAACATTGAGGTCAATGTCGACGGAGACAAGGTGCCGCCCGAGGACCCCGACAACCTGGTGAGGCCTTACTCGAGCAGCCTCAACTTTTTTGCGCCAAACGTTCAGGAGAGCGACTTTATGTGCGGGTGGGGGCCCAGCGCCGAGATGGTGGAAACGCTGCAGGCGCCCAATATCAAGAAGACGGCCGAAACGGTGGAAAACCCGCTCTTCTGGCCGTTTCCGATGCAGGGGAGACCGCTGCTGCCTGTTGGCCCGGAACTGGAGCAGGCTGGTTTCATCAAAATTTGATGCTGCTATTCCTTTTTCCTCTTTTCTATTGTAGTAATACTTCGGGGTTGCGTACATATAAACGAAGCGGTGCGCCTCACGGACGCGGACTGGGTTTGGATACCATTGGGAACTTGCTTTATCATGGTGTGGAGGGATTCTTGGTATATAGTAAAAGGAATAAACCAATTTGTTACTTGCTTCCAACTTTTTTATATACCAAGCCGTCCCTTTATGTAATGTGAGGTTGGTCTTTTGATGAAGTGCTGGAGGATTCGTTTTCAAATCACGGTGTCTGGGTTCGAATATTCAACTGTTCAAATACAATGCATCCATACAGTAATCAACCTTCAAATATCATACTCGTGTATTTTATAGAAGACAATCTATCTTATCCATAATTTAGTTTCCATGTACCGCTTTTTTTTATGATGTGATGTTTGTCTTTTAATCAAGTGCTCGAGCATTCGTTCCCGGATTTAGTGGATAGTTGATGGATCACACTGTCTAAAGTCGAATATTCAACCTTTCAAACATAATGCATCCACACGGTAATCTACCTTTAAATATGATATTCTTATGTTTTATAGAAGACAATCCATCTTATGCATTATTTATTCTTCGTATTTTGATTCTTTGTAGAATTATTTCCCCCCCAAAATCACAAAGATGATGCAGGGTAAGCAATGCTGCATTCAGCAATCCCAGCCACAGCCACAGGCCAGCTCCTTGGCCATGCGCCACAAGGGGCGTTTAATGAATGGCGTATTGTACCTCGGCTTCCACTGAGCGTCATCTCCCGGTATCATTGGACCTCGTGCCGCACAGCTGAAATCTCAACTTGCCATCAACAAACAACAAACAACGAAACAACCGCCAATCGCCAATCGCCGCCTCGACATGGTGCTCGGCGACTACGAGGGAGCACAATAGGCGGGACGCGAAGCAAACAAGCGCTGGGCGTCTGAGAAGTAGCCCGAGAGTCACAGCTACAGCTACAGTGAACACGCGATAGAGTGATTCAGGACATCCAGAGACGAGACGAGACGCCTGGACGAGACACGAGACACGAAGCAAACAGACGCAGGAAGCAGATGCAATGCCGGCAAATGCAACAAAGCCGGCGCCCAATCGGCCGCAGCGGCGCGTAACGGCCGGCCAGATCCTGTCGATGCCGCCGAAATGGCTCGGCATGTACGACGACTTCATCACCAAGAACGCCGGCCAGGTGTCGCAGATTGAGAGCGCGCTGAGGAGCTTGACGTACATCATTCCAGGTTTGTTTCTCTCCATCTCTCTCTCTCCTCTGCTGAAGGTGGCAGCTCAAGCTAACTGTTCACGAAAAGGCCGCTTTCGCGATGCTGAAATCGCCTCCGAGTCGATTCACTCGGGCGTCCAGCTGCTGTCGCTCTACCACGATGGCATCCTCTCGCAGGCAGTGTCCAAGCTGCCGACGCCGCCTGTCCGGTCGGCTCATGCGCGCTACACGCGATACTGGACGCAGAAGAGCAAGACGTACCGCAGGATAGCCATGGTGCTGCAGATGGTCGTCTACACGGAGCTGCTGTGCGAAATGAGCGCCAAGCGGCGCGGCGGCGAAAAGTCCCGGTGGAACGTCATCGTGCTGCTCGAGGCCATCAAGGCCTTTTGCCGCCTCATCCTGCTGCGCGTGACGCGGTCGCGCCCGCTCGTCACACCGGTGCTGCCGGAGCGAGAGCCCATCCCCGAGGACGACGATGTCGACGAGGATCTAGTGACGGACAGGAGCGAGAGCGAGCTGATGGACGAGACTTCGCCCAACGGATCCGCTGTCCTCGTCAGCAGCAGCACGCCGCCGAAGCCTGCGTACGAGAAGGAATGGACGATGCCGCGGACGGGCATGAGCTTGCCGTCGTTGCCCAACCCTGGCGATGTTGGTTCGTACCTCTTGGGGCGCGTCTTGACGGCCGACGACATCAAGCCTGCCAACAAGCTCCTCAATACTCTGCAAGGAGGCGGCCAGTTTGCCGAGATGCTTCACATCCTGACGCCCTTGATCTATGCAGTGGCGCTGGCTAGGACAAAGAACAAGAAGTCGTGGACGCCGTGGCTGGTGGGTGTGGCGGTTGAGTATGTCGCTCGCCAGCTCCGTCAGCGCAGCCTGCGAACCTCGGCTCTGGAGCGAGACGAGTGGAACAAGAGAGGCTGGGCCATGATCTGGTGGATGATGCGCGGTGCCTTTTACGAGAACGTGACTAAGGGGGCCGTCAACGGGGTGACGAGCAGAATGCCAGGCTTCATCGCCGGAATCCTACAGGACTACGAATACCTGTGGGAGAATTACTACTTTAGCACGAGTGGCTGATGACTGGTCGAGCCAGCCATGGAGCGGTGGCGCTCATTCATCTTCTCTCTCGCTATATAACTTATATTGGTGCTACCGGAGCACATGCGCAACTTTGTCTTATCTTTTGGCGAGATATATATGTGATACGGTTCGGTTCTGGTCTCGGAGCGAAGCGGATAGGACTGGATTGGGCTGGACCGGACTAGATTCATCTGGACTTGAGTGGGAAAGGCGTACAGGCTGTTGTTTCTATATATGAAAGGGGTGGAAACTTGAGACAATTCTTTTTAGCGGCCCCTTCTTGTCGGTACCAAAAACACAGAAAAGGGCTGCTGTAATACAGGCACAGGCATCGTGATGGAAGCATTTACAAATGAACTCTTGACGCAGCCGGCATACGCGGAGATACGAGTGGAGAGGGAGATGGATGTCAACCCGGGGATTGGCTGGGGACCACTTTGGCAGATGCCGCGGCATCACTGCGTTGCTTCTCTCTCTCTCTTCTCTCTTCTTCTTCTTTTAAACGAGAAGCTATCAGCTGGGCAAGGGTGAGGGAGGAGAAGGATGCTATATATCCCTGATCGTTTTTACGTGCTCCGGGCCCCTTGTCCCTGTCGAACGGAGATGAGAGACAAGCTTTCGGGACACATGGAAAGAAGAACAGCCGTGGGCAGCGAGCGCGAGAAGAACTGTTTTCGTCATAGACACGAAGCGTTATCCTGGTTGGGTGATACTATTGCATGATATGTGCTCGTGTTGTTGGTGTTTCTTTGAGAGGAAAAAACGAAGGGTTTTGGTTATGCTATGAGAGGTTTTTTTTGCTTGTGTTTGATGCTGCGGACTGGACGGGGTTAATTCTGCTCGTTTTATTCTATTCTGAAGTTTTGTATTCTTGTGAAAGTACTTTGTATACCTGTACGAATCGGGGAGTTGAGGCTATGTTTGTAGCTCTTTTTCTTTTGTCAACTTGTATCATCTATCAACTACTATCTATTACTATCTTCAAGCATCTCTGGCTAATACGAGTCCCTACTGTATCTATTTGTGGTTTGCGGAGTACACTTTGCTGCAGTTCATTAATTCAGGGGGCGGCGGTGCTGAGTTGCTGTATCAAACAAACAACCAGACAAACAGATAGACAAACACATGCAAGAGCAAGTTGATAACATGCATGTGTATCAAGGAAATGCAATGATTTGACGTTGATGTGATGTGACGTGATTTAATTTCTTCTTGCCGAACTTCTTTTGCTTGCTGGGAAGAGCGAAGCGAGGAAGCGCAATCTTTAATTTACGGACCCTTGCTTGACAGGCACAAAACCTCGTGGTCTGATATCACACAATTCATGCGGCTTTCCCGTCCCTTGCTCTTTTTTATTTGGCGTACATGATGTGATCAATCAATGACCAACCTCGTTTTCCTTCTTCTCCGCAAGCCATTATTAATCGGGATTCGTTGTCACTGTGGCTTTCTCATTTCCTGCTCGGTAGACTTATCGTATTTAGAAGAAGAATTTCAGGGTTTGGCTTTCCCCTTGTTTCCACTTTGACACGTTTTTCGTGGAGAAGGGATCCGGGTCTAAGCGGGAAGTGGACCTTTCTCTTTTGATGATTTCATGCGTTAATGAAGGATCTTGAGAAGTCATTTTTTTTTTTTGGCATAAACGAAGGTCGAAGGCGTGGTGTCTATAGATAGATGTGGCGTATGTTTGTGGTTTGGGGTGGCAAATGGAAGAAAGTCCTGACTAGGGGGTATGAGATGATGAAACGTGAAAGGGCTTGCCACGAGGAGTTTTTGTTCTAATACTAGCTAGCTAGCTTATCACAATTCGGAAAAGAAAAGAATAGGCCGGTGTTTTTCTTCTTTCGTGGCTTTGTCTTCGTAATGATGATAAGAAATGACAGGAGCTGCAGCCTGGCAGGGGTAAGCATCGAAAAGACTTATCCCGGGGGGGCAAGGGAACAAGAAGAGAAGAAGAAACCATCAAGGGAAACGTGCCGGTTGGCTTCGCGACCAAAGTGGAGAGATGGGAGGGGAGGGGGATATCCAATCTTGAAAGCCACGTTTTTTCTCTCAATCTTTGTCCGAGTTCTTCGTTTTCTGTTTAGTTGAGGGGGGTGGTAAGGGTGACATTGGATGACAGCCTCGCGCGGGAATGACGGGTGCTGGGAATAGTGAAGGATTGGGATTTGCTTGGGCGATGCAACGCTTTTGATGCGTGTAAGACGCTTGTTGGGTGCGTGTGTGCAAATCTTTTTTAGATGAGCTTCCTCTTACGACCACGTCTTGTTAACTACTATTCATTGATATCGTATCACCGAGAACTCGGGGTTGGTGGCCGAAGGATTCTCAAAGAGAGAGAAAGAGAAGGGAAGCCTCGGCTTCTCAACCTCTGTTACTGCGAAAGAGGAAAAAAAATTGGGAAGCCCCAATCTATCTCCGACAGCGCGGCTGCGCCAGGGGCTTTTTAGTCAGGCGGGCATGGGGGTTTGGTCTTTTTTTTTTCTGGAGCTGATTCTGGGTGTTTCTTGTTTTGTTCAGTCTGTTTCTCTGACTGATAATGAGCCGACTTGTTGAATCGGTTACGAGAATGCGATGTTGAGGCTGTGCTGGAGATGCAACCTTGGACTGTATCATGATCCCATGCTCATATGATTGCAGTACTTGCTTGGCGTCGAGCGTTGCTCCTTTTGAGTTGAGGAGCTTGTTGAAGCGGAGATTTGTGCTTGAGAGATGCATCACGATGCAAGCAAGGGAGACATGTGTAAAGCTGCTTCGGTAGAGTCAATATCTTCTTGGCATTGACATTACATCATAAATCAGACCAGATTTTGAAGAGAGTTTACAGTGTGCTTCTACTGTACGGAAACTAGATGAGCCATGACATGATGGGCAAATCTCGATTCGGCGTAGAGCCATTACGGAGCGGGATGGGATGGTAATACGGAGCACTCCGTATTTCAAGACAAGGGGTACATAGAGAGGGGACCCCCGTTTATGACGCGCGGGTTGTATAACAGCGCCAGTACTAGCACTCTATCCTCATCCAAGTCTCACGGGCCGGCGCGTGAGAATGACGGACGGAGCCTGTTCAGCGTTTGATGTTTCAACTACTGCCAAATTTGCTCGTGATTACCGTTACCAAATACGGGCATCACGGAGACGAGAGGAGGTACTTGAAGATACTCGCGATGATGGCTTTTGCTTGTTTCTGGTGCTAAAGCGAGTAGCTCCGAACTCAGCCGCAGCTCAAGTGTTTCAGAAAGGCCATCGCCATTCGATCTACGGCAGCTTTTCCCAGAAATGCGCGACTTAGTTCTGTGCCTGAGAGGGGAAAGTGGTCTGTGATGACGGTTTGAAGTATTTTTAAATCTTTAGCTTAAGAAGATCGTATAGTCAGCATGAAAAAGAGAAAAAAGAAACCGAGAAAGGCGGAACAAGGTGAGAGGGAGTTGTGGTGTCGACGCTGCATTAGTGTGAGTGAAGATCACAAAGAGAAAAAAAAATGAGATGGCGTCGATGTGCCTGGTTTATTGCTGGTTCTGGCCAAGAGATCGTCGCCAAAGGTTTCAGCCGTTTGAAACACATCTCGTGGATTGAAGAAATTTCTTTGGCTCGGCTCGTTTCCTTTTACCTCTTGGGGGCTTTTTGAATGAATCAATTGCAGAAGAGGCTGAGACATTTGACTCACTTTTGCCCGCTCATCCCTGAACCGGCAAACCGTTTTCTCTCTGTAAGCAGCAGCCCCCTGTCCCGTTTCTCCTCTCACGTTCCCACGCAAAAGGGAAGCGCGCAAAAAAATAGAAGGGGAAAAAGAAACCAGAGAGAAAACAGCAGGTCAGCAAGACGAGAAAAGCCCGAGCGTACGGCACACGCGCGCAGGCACAGGCACAGGCGCTGATGAGATGCATATGAGCATCGACCATCTCAAGTCAATACGACCCGTCGCCTCCTTCGGCCTTGGCTAGACGCGCCTCTGCGGGTTAATTGCGAAGCTACTACGAGTGCTACTCCAACAGGGGGGGAGGCAGGCCAGGCTTGTTCGCTTTTCACGCTGTTGTCTTCGTTCGGTTCCTTTTTTTATGAAATTGTGTTGGCGCAGAAATGGAGCGACAGGGGCTGCAAGTTGTCATTGGTTCGAGCGTGTTAGTGCCGTTTATTAATTGTCTTTTTTACTCTGTGTCGTGGCAGAGAAGCCATGGCTGGCTATCCCTGCTGCCACACAGCTTTGATTTCCCACTCACACTCACACAATCACACACACACACACTCTCACACGCACTTTACGCCCAGACAACTCAAAGACACCCGCGCACCCCTGAGCTAAACAAAAAAAGAAAAGAAGACCAAGAAAAAGAGAGTGAGAAAAAGAGAGAAAAAAAAGAATGTGTGTGGTAGGGGACGAGGGATCGATATCACCCTACCCGAACCAGTCACGTTCCGCCATTTTCCAGCCGTTCAGCAGGTCAAGGTTTGAACTCCGTAGTAATCGCCGAAGTCAAAAGCAATTAATAGCACATAGATTAAAATAAATAATTACAGAGAGACATTGATCAACAGAGACGGACATCCGGCCGCCTGTAAACGCAAACGCGTATTTTGCACATGGACCAACAAGATTTCGCAGCCGTCCATGCACACTGTCTACTCCGTATAAAGTACTACCTCATGTTGCCTTCAATTCCATTGGTACTGTACTCGTAGTGGCACGATGAGTACATCTAAGTATGGCTGCATGGTTCTCCTTGTACCGATACGAGTACCGCGTACTTGTGAGTACATCCATCCATGGACAACGGGAGATGGGAGATGGAGAAAAAAGCAAAACGGAGATGGGAATTGCTGGCTTGTCACGCTAGAGAGCGCACGGATTGCTGCTATTGCTGGTAACACGGGGGGGCTACATCACGAAGAAGTGGGAACAGCATCGTCATGGCTTGGTTTGTCGTTTCTTTTTTTTCTTTTCTGATTCTTTTCTTGGGGTGGCCCTTGTCGTAGTTTCTATTTGATCGACAGAGATTTGCGGGCAGTGAGATGGAGATGGAGGTGACATCAACCGCCCTGTGTCGGGTCGAGGTACGGGCTGGAGATGGCGATGGTTCATGTTGGGTACTTGGATGTACGCGGCTGAGACAGAGCTGCAGTACATATCAAGGTAATGTAATCACACGTTGAGATGCATCCATGCTACCTTCACAAGGCAGCCAAATAGAAGGCAGAAACAGACCACGGTAGCACCGACGCAAAGGTGCTTGTGCTCGCTCGCACGAATCAGGCACCGCAGCAACGCACCACAGTCTCTCTCTGTCTCTCTGTCTCTCTGATTCTGTATCTCTCGTCTATTGTCTCGCTGTCTCTCTTCAGTGCCGCCCACGACAAGCCACTGACTGATCCATCTTACACAGATGCCGTGCCGTGGCTCTCCATGCCGATCGAGACCTGCAGCAGCCAAGCAGAGAAAAAGGCTCCAAATCCAAGACATTCTCACTGGGGATCCGCCCATCCTTCCTAGGCGGACCCGCGAGACTAAACCAAGCTCTTAGTACTAGCTTCAAGGTAATAAAGCCCGGTCCTACCTCACAGATTAATCAAAAAAAGCAAATGCAAATCCTCTCTTCTTACTTGTACCCCCAGAGCTGCGAGCAATTTAACCCGAGTCGAGTGCTAGTGCCGGAGCCTTCGCACTTTGCCCAGACAAGCAGTAACTTGGGAACAAGGAATAAGCAACCCATCATCAGCTAAACCAGCACGGACTTGCGTCTATTCTCCCCCCCCGACGCGATCCAAGCAACCCAAGTTACAAATCCATTCATCAGCCGGACGGATCCAGGGTGCAGTAGCACGTACAGAAGAGAAGCACTTGGCCCGGAAGAGGTAAGAGTGAGGGCGTGGTACCTGTATTAGCTCTGGAGTAGTTGCCCTAGCTGCTTTCTCACTCGTCATTTGATGTGATTTTATCGTTTTGTTTGTTTTGTTGATTTATTTTTTAATTTTACCTCGTCATTTTTTGTCTTGTCCATCGAGGCTAGCCCGGGATGCATCATTTTGTTTTTTTCAGCTTCCGCCAATAAATCGCCGGGGCTTGCATGGCTTTCCTTTCTGTGAGGAGAAAACAAACAATTGGGCAAGCAATCAGAAATGCAAATTCCAGCTTTTCCCCCGGCCTTCGCTTGCCTGCTCGCCTCTGCCCACCTCCTCCCTAGCCTCTGTCTTGTCCTTGGCTCGTTCTCGTCTGCATCTGCGTCTGCATCTGGTTCTGCGTCTGCGCCTTCACTGTCTTTTGTCTGGTTTTTACTTTGTATCGTCGTGTCGTGTCGTCTGCTCTGGGCCTCACCGTCTCCTCTTTTCTCCTTGCTATTACTGCTGCAGCTGCCCATCTATTGGCTGTGCTGCAATCCTAGGGCCTGTATAATATACACACATATCCTGATCGTAATGCGGCCAAGCCTGCGTCTCCTCCCCTCATTCCCTCTTACATGGGCTTGTACCCAGTACTGCCGCCGCATCTCTCTCCGCGATCGAGCCCTCGCACATGCTTCCAAATTTGAATGCTTGCTTTTGCTTCAGTAGCTGCAAATGATATTGATGACGGTCCAGCCCCCAAGCGCAAAGCCCAATCAATCACTATTACTCGTACATACATACATACAGGCTCACATCTTGCAGAAGAGGGTGGACAATCCACCGCTAATCCGTTCGGGGGTGTTTTGGTTTTTGATTTTTGATTGCACGCATTCTCCACGCCAAAAGAGACATGGATTGGCCCCGAGCAAGGCAAACTCCATGGCCCTCTGAGCTGGACTCGACTTGATCCATGTACTGTACTCTGTACGGTTGCTTCTGGACTGACTTGATCTGTTCAGTCTTATGCCTGAACCGACCCCCCCAGTCTGGTCTGGTTCTGGTCTACGCATCTTTTTCCTTCTCTCCAGCTCTCGGCCTCCTTGTTTCCCGCGCCCTTTCCTTATCTCTCCATCTCCGCCGTTCCGTTCTCCATCTCGCCATCTCTCTCTCTCTCACTCATCCCGATACACGCAAAACTCGGGGCGTTTTTTCCCTTACCCACCCAGCACCGTATCATATTGTATCGTGCTGCTTCTAGCGGTGCTAACTGGCGCTACTTGGCTCCGTACTGGCCATCACCTTGTTTCAGCCCGTTTATTACCTACTATATTCTATATTACGAGTACATTCCATTATTACCTATCATGGTTATTACTGCCTCTTCTGCCTAACAAGCACAAGTACTAGGTAGGCAGGCATTGGTTTTATGATTTTATTAACATGATGATTTTGTGTCTTACCTCGTCTCCCTGCCCAAAGGCCTGACCCCCCGGAAGCTGGCGCACTTTTCGAAAACCCCCCGACAGAGAAGAGAGCCCAGAAGCTTAGAAAGGTACACCACGAGTACCTCGGCCGGCGGTACCGTCTGTGCGACGCAGCACAAGACATCTACAAGACGCGCGAGTACCTCAGCTGCACTATACTGTACCCATCCAGGTACCTAGTACGGTATTATTGCTACAGCAAGGTCTTATTACAATTACAATTACTATTTGCAAGCAATAATCGCCAACAGCGCAAAAACAGCACAGCTCAGCACAATACAGAACAAAACAGCCCCCGCTAGCCTTGATTCTGCTGCCGCCACTCTATTTGCTACAGCAAGCCCCTCGTCGCCTCTCTGTGCCTCTCGATTTGCTTTTATTTGATTCCTGGCTCGCCTAATCCTGCTACAATTTCACGGGCTGTCCCGGGCGCTGCGATTGCCCACTGAAGGCCAGCTGCAGCGCTAAACCAGGTACTAGAAGCTACTTGGGCCCTGCTAAAGCCCGCTAGCACACTCGCGCAGCCGGAGCCTTGGCCAGCCGTTAGCACGTGTACCTGCGACAAAGTACCGGCCCCGTACTGGGCTACTCCGCAGCGGTCCCCAGGCCACGGCCATACCTTGCGCTACCTTGCAAAGTACCGCGCAGCAGTACCTGACAGTACTTTGCGCGGCGTACTCTCGTACAGGCGCCGTTCCTTCCTTTCTTCTCTTTCCCTCCCGCAGCCACAACCGCCCGGCCTCACCTTCCCATTGCTCGCGCTCTCACACGCACATTCTTCTTCCTAACTCCTCCTTATCCTTATCCTCTCCCTGCGTTTCTTCTCCCTGTTCTCTCTTGTCTCTTGTCTCTTCTCGCGCACAACTCCTCGCTCTTTTTACACTTCACTTCACTCGTTTTCTTGTGTGTTTCTATTGATTTTTTTGCTTTGATTTTTCTTCTTGCTTTTGCTTTTGCTTCCTCGTTCGCTTCGCCCAATTCATTCCAATTCCTAGTTGCGCCTTCGAACCAAAACAAAACAATCCGCCATCCCGCCTGTTCGAAGCCAGAAAATCAACGCATCGCAACGCAACAGCCGCCACTCGCTTACTGCTATATTTGCTGCGACAACAAGAGACAAAAGAAGAAGAAGAACAAGACAAAAAGGGAACAAGAGGAGGATCAACACCATTTCCCCAGCTCACCAGGGCCGTCAGATGTGAGGCGCTCTCTCAATGGACCCAACTCTGCAGTCTCACCAGCTCCACCAGCTGGGCCAGCCTCAGTCTCAAATGGTGTCTCAGTTCCAGCAGCCACATCTGCAGCAGCAGCTCCAGCAGCAGTTGCAACAACAGCAGCAACAGCAACAGCAGCTCGACTCGGCCACTCCTCAGGATGTCCTCGTCGAGGCGCGCAAGAACCTGCAGGTCCTGATCGACTCGGGTCTGTCCAAGGACCTGCTTCACCAATGGGTTGACGACGATTCCTTTTCTGTCCAGCTTTCGTTCCCGGGCCAGGCACCGCCATCCACATCTACATCTACTCCTCCGGCTTCTACCGCCACTCCCATCCCCTCGCCGCTGCTCTCTCATCCCGTCTCTGTCTCGCCCTCGCATCATCTGCAGTCTCCTCAGGCTTCAGCTCTCGCTCCTCCGCAGAATCAGTCTGCTCCTACGCCCGTCTCCGCCGCCGTCCACAGCTCTCCCGTCGCGTCTCTGTCGGCTTCATCCGCCGCCACTTCTCCCATTCCCGTCTCCAGCTCCGGCACTCTTGCCAGCTCGACGTCTCCCGTCAACGGCGCACCTCCTTCTATCGCAATAATCAAAACAGAGCCCTCCTCCTTCGCCGACGATGTGTCGAGGGCCTGGGCCGCAGCAGCCGTGCTGCCACAAGCCCCCAATTCCTTGTCCGGAGCCCCCCAAGCCCAGGCATCGCGGACGGCTGCAGCGGGCGGCATCGTCAAGTCTGATGCCTCGACCTTCATCTCGCCATCGATGCCGTATCTCCACCACCGTCCTCGCATCTCCGTCTCTTCAACTAGCTCAGGATCCTCTGGCCATGCTTCTGTGTGGTCCGTCAACTCCGCACGGTCATCCATGTCTTGGGCATCGGCTTCATCTTCGCGCACTCAGGCATCGCTTCCCATGACTCCCGCTTCTTCTTCCTCAGCCAACAAGACCAACATCTACTGGTGTACCTCATGCGAGACCAGCTTCAAGCGAAAGTATGACTGGAAGCGTCACGAGGATGAGTTTCACGAGCGTTGGAGAAAGTATCCCTGCCCCGAGCCAGGCTGTAACCGCAGTTTCTGGGGCTCCAACTCGTTCAACCAGCACCACAAGCAGTGCCACGGCTGCAAGACGTGTCCCCACGCAGAAAAGGTGGTCAAGTTTCTCCGCAAGCGCAAGTACTGGGCCTGTGGTTTCTGCTCTGCCCTTCACCCTGCGCGCGAGCGACACGTTGAACATGTGGCCCGGCATTTCGAGTCTGGCCTGGGCAAGGCCGAGTGGATGCACTCGAGAGTCATCTATGGCCTCCTGCATCAGCCACTCATCCACGGGGCCTGGGATGCTCTTGTGACGGCTAAGCAGGCTGAATTTGGTGGACGCCGTCCCCAGTTCAGTTGGCATCCGAGCAAGACGGGACGTGCTCAGGGCTTCCTGGAGAAGGAGAATCCCGGCCAGCTCCAAGACTTGCTCGAGTTCTTCTCCGGCGATGAGGGCGAGGCTCAATGGATCGTCAGCGTTGCCTTTGACCTGTCCGATATGGCCTTTGCAAGCGCTCAACCGCCGGCTGCGGCTCCTTCACCGCAGCCGCAGTTTGCGCCCAACATGATGGCTCCTCCCTCCGGCTTCCCGCAGCAGCAGCAGCAACAGCAGCAGGATAGTCGCATGTCCTTTACGGCATTGCCCTCCCAAGCACCGCAGCAGATCCCCACTTCGAATCCCTTTGGTACCCCTTCTTACCGAGCCTCGGCAGCATTTGTTCCGTCCCAGGCGTTTCCCTCCTCGGTGCAGCAGCACTCACCCGATCTATCAACACCTTCTCCCATGACTTCTCAACTTGACAAGCGGGAGCTGCCCCCTATTCCCCAAGGCCATTCCTTGGCAGACGGCATGATGGACTTTGAGTATTCTCCCGCCGCCCCAGTCATCTTTGAGGACTGGGAGAGCATTGCGAGCTCAACCTTTCTCGACACATCGGCACATCACCAGCAACAGCAGCAGCAGCCCAACCAGGGTGCTGATTGGGGGATATCCCAATTTTACGGCAATTCGAATATGAATTGATCAAAGCGAAACCAAGCGAAAAAGAAGAAAACAAAAAATAATCAACTCGAGAAACCCCGACACTCTTTTATTACTATTACAGCCTTATTGGCATCGAGTCTTTATGTTGACGTTGCATCAAGCTATTTTCCTTAATCTCACCTGCGCGGCATCTCTTTTTATCCCATGTATTATCAGCAAACTAGCGCTACACAACGAACGTTTTCCTACTATGTCTTATTTGTCTCTGTCACATCATATCTATTTAACGGGCATGGAGCATCTCAGGGCAGCAGCAAACACTACTGCTTTACATATTGTTGCTGCCCTGATTAATAATGATAAATCCCCCTATTTTTTTCCTCTTACGAAAAAAAGCACGGGCACCTATCTATCCGCCCCCCTGATTTGAGCCAATCTATCTCACTCTATACCAATCTATCTTTTCCTTAATTTTCCTTATTGTTTTGTCCTATATATACATCTTATCGTGGAATCCACTCGAGGAAGGAGTTGGGAGGTAATCTATCGAGCCGGGTTAATGGTCTTGTCATTGTCGTTATTTTGAAGCAAGCTTTGCATGGCTAGTTTCGTGTTCTATTTGTCTTTGGAATGCTCGAAATCATATGCGCCGCGGATGAAAAAAGGGAGGACTTGGATTTGCTGTTTTTTTTTGTGTTTTGTTCCTAGCAGTTTATTAATCGGCCATGTACACAGGTATGAGGGTAGGGGATGGAAATCTGCAACAGGACTGGGTATGTAGTTAGTGCAGCGGAATAGACGGTTAAAATGATGATTATATTGGTTGAGACCTTTTTTTCTTTATGTCTATTTTCACAATTGGTGGTGATTTTAATTGTTGTAATGGCTGTTGTGTTGGTTTAATTTTTGATTTGGTAGAGTGAAGATGCCCGACTTTTTGTTTGCCGTATACCTCGCCACCCTTTGATTCTTTGATCCTTTCACACACTTCTCTTTACCACGCTAATACCCATGAAAGCTTGCTCTGCCCTTTCTTCTTCCCCCATCCTTACAAAACACCCGCACGAGAAAGACGAGAGAAAACACAAGAAAAACCTGGAGCGACAGTCGCTCAAGGCGACAGAGATGCGAAAAATGTCTGACGTGAACAAAATCTACGCCCTCGCGAACCCGTACTCGGACGAGACACTGGCAATGCAAGAAAGCGAAGAGTCGTCATCACCGATAGCTTCTTTCTCGATAACCTAAAAATATCCAAGATGTGGCTTGAAAATTTGAACGTCCGTATCGCTCGAAAGTATGAAGCGTTTTCGTGGTGGCTAATAATAGCTTTCTAGGTTCAAGTTTTGTCCGCGTCGTTCCAAGGTCGATCCAAGAGTATCTGTTCGTTTCCAAAAGTATTTATTCGTTCCCGAGGAAACATGAGGGAAGATAAATGATTCAACCCAACTCAGCTTGTTCCAGCATTGTGCTGCTCTAAATATACCCAAAGTCAAAGCAAGAAGGACGTTTTGACAGCTTTCCGTTGGTATCGACCCATGTGTTCAGTATTCGTCTGATCTGCAAATAGGCGCTTCAGGGACGACATCGGATTTGTTCAGAGCCGTGGCTTTGTTTTCCCCTATGTGAATTGAAGCTTTCGACAACATTCATCAAGAAATGGGAAGCGTTGACGACGTTCAAATCACGGATGGACGTTCGACAAAGATTTGCGTCGCAGCAATACAGTTACTGCTGTCTGTATGGCAATCTCGAATAGCATATAAACCGTCACTTCTTCCGGGACAAAGTTGGAGTTTCAAATCATCATCACTCTTCAGAACAATCTTCAGCAATACTACCTACTCAACTACACTCAGCTGATACACGCCAAACACCAGACCACAGTTCTCAACCTCCACAGCCAACCATTATACAGATACTAAACAGGACAGTTCTCATCCTCCACAGTCAATCGATTCACTGACACCAAATAAAACAGTTCCCAAGCTCCACAGCATTCGCAATTCAAAATGGGCAACGGACCTTCCAAGGAGAGCTCCAAGAAGCATTCTTCTTCCAAGCATGGCGCTTCGTCCGAGCACAAGCGCAAGTCCAAATGCTGCAAGGGCAGCACATGCAAGAATTCGGAGCAGGATCCCGCCACTCTGCGGGCTGTGTTTGCTCTAAGACACGACTTTTTAAAAAAGCTGCCCAGCCCAGAATTCATGCTCGAGAGCCATCCTGCTTGGCGAACACTGACCAAAGATGAACAGGGCAAGGCCCAACAGCTGAAGGCCAACTTCCAGGATACCACCGATGAACAGTTGCAGGCCTTTGTCGACGACTGGCAGCGCGATTTCCCCGAAGATATGGACTATGGGTACAATGTCGAAGAAGACACGCTTTACCCTCAAGAAGCACGATCCCCTGAGAATATTCTCTATATTTTCCAGGAAGAGCGCAGCAAGCTTAACAGTAAGGAACCTGAGCGTGGACGTACTAGGGAGCGGCAACCCGATATCGATCATGAAACGCTCAAGAACCTGCATTCTCGGCCCAACACTCCCCCCATGCCTGGCATGGTCCCAGAGGATTATGCCGAGCTTCGAGAAGAGCTTAGAAATGCCGGCGCAGATCCGGATGCTACTCCAAAGGCTTCTGCTTCTAGACCGTCTGGTGATGGGCATTCCTCATCGAAGCACTCTTCGTCAAAGGAGCACTCTTCGTCAAAGCACTCCTCCTCGAGGCACTCCTCTTCGAAGCACTCTTCGTCAAAGGAGAACTCTTCGTCAAAGGAGCACTCTTCCTCGAAGCATTCCTCGTCCAGGCATTCTTCTTCAAAGCATGGCTCTTCTTCCTCTTCGAGGCCTTCTGGATCCAAGTCATCCTCTTCGAAGGAGAAGAGCAGCTCTCACGGTCACAAGAGCTCTCATGGTCACAGCAGTTCTTCTCACGGTCACAAGAGCTCTTCTCACGGTCACAAGAGCTCTTCTCACGGTCACAAGAGCTCTTCTCACGGTCACAAGAGCTCTTCTCACGGTCACAAGAGCTCTTCTCACGGTCACAAGAGCTCTTCTCACGGTCACAAGAGCTCGTCTTCTCGCCACTAATGTTGAGCAGGTCTATGAAGCCCTGGCGGCTGTTGGACTGGTTGGTATTGATGATTTTTGATTGTTTCCTTTTCCTTTCCTTTCCTTATTTCTTTTTGGTGTTGATCTACCCCTACCTATCCATCTTTCCCCCATCCCCTTGTTTACTTGTTTGCTTTGGCTGGTCGTTCGTTAAGGAGTTATCGTAACGGAGTCGGAGTGATTGATTGGACAAAGGCATCTGGAATGCCTAAGCTCTTGGACATTCTTTTGGGAAATAATGCAATTTATTTGCTTATAGTGATAGCTAAATACATGTTTTGGTACTTTGGTAAAGATGATTGACTTATTTGTTGAGTAATTGCCTGCCTCAAGTGTTGTTTGATTGTCGAGGAAGGCACCGCCGCATGTGACATAACTGTTGACTTCCACTCATATCCCCTTCCTCCTTTCTACGCGAGCGCACATTTTCCCTCTCTCCTCCATTTTAATCTGCATTTCTCACTGATGCCATTTTCAACTGCTGTAAAACTCTCTTTTATTGCTGCCAGCCCACTCTTGATTAATATTCTACCCCTCCGCTGCTTCAGCAATGGAGACCTTGTTACGACCTTTACTTCCTCTAAATGACCGAGTTTGGAGAGCTTTCTGGTCGTGGGTGGCATTTGCCCTCCTCTCTGGGCCAATCCGGACGCCTCACTGAGCCATTCAATCTGCAGTAGCGATGGGCGGTGTATACAAAAGTATCCTTCTTTTACTCTGGCTCCCCTGTCTCTTCTTCTCTTCCTCGCCTGTCTTCTCTTCTCCTTTTCACATATCATTTTCACCAGTTCCTCTTTTGAGCCCGTTTGCTTTTCTCAGCATACCCTGGAAATGGAAGGGGTCGGCCGCTAGAATCTAGAATTGGGCTCGTGGCCACATTCCGATTTGGCGCAAAATTCATTTGCATGCCTTTCTCACCATATCCTAGATGAGTACGAAGCAGCCAATCGAGACTCGATCAAGGTCAGAAAGCCGACTGAAGGGGCCCAGTGGGAGCAAGACGCAAAAGATTTCGTCAAGGTTGACGCCACTCCCAGTGAACGGCATGGGGTTCTGCAGAGGGAAAGGCCCGGCCAGCCAGGCCCAAGGTTGACAAGAAGGCAACGGATATTTTGATACGGATGCTAAATGGCTTGGTCATTTCTGGAGAGCATGCCAGGAGGAGCCGCGTTCCCGAAGCCTTTTTTCCCCCGCGACGAACTGATGCTGGCCTAGACGCGGCGAAGGGCACCGGAGAGCATGCCAAATCACTCAGATCACCACCATGTTCTGGCGATGATATCGAACAGGCAGCTTGGCGGTGGATAGAAGGCGGAATTCATGAACAGAGTAGTTTCTAAAAAAAACGGTGAATTTGAACAAGTGAAAGGGGGAGAGAGATGAGAAGGAGGGGAAGGGGTGATGAAATTTATATATCTCAATAGTTTTCTAGGGAATGGGCCTTTTTATCAAGGGGAGAGGAGGGGAGAGGAGTAGAGGGGATACAAAAAGAGAAGGAAGGAACGGGTAGGGGCAGAAATAGAGGAATTCGTCGACGCTTTATTTTTATTTTTTTTTGCTAAATAGCCATCTTCTCTTCGCCTCCACCTCCTCAGTCCTTCCGACGGACTTGTCATTCCCAGTCGAATCTTGTCAAATTCCTTTCATACCCACTCTCAGCTATTTCTATCGATTGATTTTACCAGTCCAGCCAGTCCAGCGCGTGAACCACCCGCGTTGTCGCATAACCCAGGCCTGTTCCTTCTCTCCATGGTATCGCCTTTTGCAAATCACCAACTCCCAAACACCAAAAATCATAATATTTGCAGATGCTAGGTCCCAAAAAGCCCCCAAACTCCGCTCTTCGTCATTGGCTAACAATGCTGTCGCCAGAAACGAATGCTATCCCGTTGCTCTAGAAACGTCACCACTTGTCTCTTCAAGTACTCGAAACGACATGAATTTCATATCCGATCAACACCTCGGTGTTTGTACCGTCCCATCCACGGTTGCCCGCGGCACTGAGCATGAATCTGCTCGTAGGGTCGACGTACAGACTCGAAATGACACCCGCTCTGGGGGGTCCGGGGATAATGAGGAATGGAACGGTTGAGTGCTTGAAAGCGCGAGACTCGCGCAAATCATACAGTCTGAGAATGTCGTGTGATGCGCTAAACACAGAGAGATCTTGTCAGCCTTGAACAAATGCATGAATGAACCCTGGAGATAACCATTGCTCCTCGGTTGGGCATATTCTCCTTCTCCTTCTCTCCCTCTTTGTTGGTTTCCCGCCTTCCCCTACGCCATCTTCTGCGCATTTCTTTCCTTTCTTTCTCGAAAGCGCCTAGTCTTTCTTTTGCAAGTCTCATTCCTCCCTTCTTCATAACTTCCCCTCATCGCTACGAAAGAAACGCGAAATTGCATCGACTTACCAGACTAAATGTCGCCCGTTGACCATAGGCTTGATTGCACTCACGGCACCGCTCCCCGCTGGAAATCGAAGCACCCTCTCGGGTTGCCATCCTCTCCTCGCTTTAGCAATGTCAAACTCCTCCACTGTTCCATTACGTCTGCCTGCATAAATCTTGTTGCCGTCGGGACTCCAGCAAGCGCTCATGCACCAAGGCGGCACGCCGACGCGATTAGGAATCCTAGCTACTGCGCTGGGCACCCGCCTATCCCAGACGCGAATCGTCCCATCGATAGCTGACGATAAGAAGGTTGTCTGTGAAACCTGCGTAGCATCGTGTTGAGTTGGAGGTGGCTGTGAACTGACAATCATTGGAGAGTGTGGTCTCTTGATGCCCTGCCGCTCAGACGTGTCAGCTGCAGACTGGCTCTCCATTGACTGGTCTTGCTGCAGTGTCTGGCTAGACTCCTCCGCCTTGACTGTATCGGCATCCGTCGCCATCTCTGTCTGTTCTGTTACCCCCGAGATTGTCGAGACTTGGGTATCTCCGAGGCCTAGAGCTGAAGAAGAGACCTCGGCCGATGTTTGAGCTGGGGCTGGCTCTGGATTCGGGTGATCAACATCCATGGCATCGTCCTCTGGTCCTGATTGCTTGGGCTCTTTGTCCGCCTCTGTGGTGGCCATGCTGCTCATTGCCTTGTCGGCTGAGTGGTCCATCCCTGATTCGTGCCCTGCTGCCATGTTCATGCCACCGCCAAACTCATCGTCATCCTGCCCAAAAGGCTGCTCTCCCGTCGTCTCACCGAACAGACTTCCGGCGTCACTTCCACCAAAAAGACTCTCGTGAGCGGGAGAAGCCGCGTCGGCAGCATCGTTCTCACCTCTCATTGCGACAGTGATCGATCGATCCTGTCCGTTGGGGCTCCTACCATTCGCATTTCCCGCAAAACTCGAGCTAGCCATCGGTGCCCCGTTGTTGGTAGATATGGTACTTGAAGGCAGAGACTCGTCAGCGTCTGCTGGTATCGGGGCGCCGCTCGCGGGCCGCAGCTCAATCGATGAAATCTGTCCGCCACTACCGTCGAAACTTCGCTTGATGTGCCCTGTATCGAGATCCCAGTCGAAAATGTTCTTGTCCCACGCTCCGCTGAGCACGCTTCTCTCGTCGGGTGCCAAGGTAAGCACGCTGACAGCGTTGGTGTGCTTTTGGAGACATGCTATCCTCTTGCCCTCATCATGGCGGACGCTCTGCAAGTTGATTGCGCCAGACTCGAGGCCAGACAGAAGCCAGAGAGCTTCGGAATGGACGGCCAGCGAGTAGACAGAGGATAGGACATGCTCCTGTTCGCTGCGCCCTGGCACGGCTGGCTCCTCGTTGGGCCAGTACGACATGAGGATGCCTGCTTTTGTGACGGAGTCGACGAACGGGTGTCTCTGCGCGACGGTCAGGGCCAGCTTGCCATTGATGGTGCCTGGGCCGTCGTATTTGCGAATGTAGCCATCGGCACCGCCCGTGATCCAGTACCGCAGATCTGGCGTGATAGCCATGGCATTGATGCTCGTCGACATGGGCGCTGCCATTGTGGGCACAATGTCGTACAGACGCGCGCTGTAAACCTCGGAACGGATCTTGGGCCTCCACGTTCGGTACAGAGACGGTAGCTGGTCAAGCTGAGGCGTGTCCGACTTCCTCCTAGGCGACTCGGGCTGCTTGCCGTTGACTCTGCTATCGCTGTCGGCGGTTTCGCCTTCGCCCTCACCAGCGACGACGACGGTGTTTTCATCGTCTCCATTGTCGTCTTCTCCAGCTGCCTCTTCGTCGTTGTTGCCATCGCCGTCCCCCTCGCCATCACCCTCGCCTTCACCTTCACCTTCACCTTCACCTTCGCCCTCGTTCTCGCCTTCGCCGTCACCATCTCCGTCGCCGTCAGCGTCCGCATCAGCGTCGCCATCTCCATCGCCATCTTCCTCTCTATCGCCCTCGTCGGCGTCTTCCATCACTTCATCGGGCTCGTTGTCGCGATCCGAGGTGGGCGAGCTGGCTCGTGACTGGTCTTCCTCGTCCATTTTCGTCGTCGCGTCGGCGCTGGTCGGTTCAAAGAAGGGGGTGGACCACAAACAAACTACGGCCGATCGTGAAAGAAGAGAGGGAGCGACAAGGGAACAAAGAATGAAGGCGCGCAACGCAACCGAATTTCCAATTGAGGAGCAGAGACGGTCGGCTTGCACTGGCCCGGGGGAGAAGCAAGCTACGTAATTGATGACTAAGGCGGGAAGCTCTGCTGCGTCTATGTCGCACTGAGTGGGTGGAAGAAGCCTTGCAACTTTAACTTGGCCCTGTGGCTCACAGACGTTACCAAGGTTGCAGAATAAAAGTATCTGCTATAGGAATTCCGCCTCAGGTAATAGCAGGTATGTAGTTCATCTCTTTTGTATACTTTGTGTATTTTGTTTATATTGTCCCTTCTTTGCAACACCGTGCCATATCCTCCTACTGAACGAATCTGGGTTTAGCAATTTACCTTCCTATTCACTAGAGCACCAATATGTCGCTTCCATTCAGGAGAATAATCAAGTGAGGATTATGCAAATTATATAACATACCGTTAGCATACTTTTTGTCTGTAATCTGGGTAATAGTTCTGCCATGTTTTCCTAATGCTTCTTTTAATATAGCCACTTTTAATTATTCAGCATCGGGCTGTGATATTGCACTCTGCAGAGCAGACAATATCCAGGGCCTGATGATAACTACATAATGCTGATTCGCAGCATCAATGTTAGCCCCGAAACCAAAGTTTTAGAATTCATTGAGAAAATGCAGCAATATTTCTCTTTTATCCTTTCAACCAATTGCGAGGTCTTTAAAAGGCCACCAGTCAATCAGCCCGTCATCAAGCTAATACCCAGCATCGTGTCTTGCACTGCCGGTAGAGAGGTGTTGCAACAAGAAAACTTCGTGCACGATACATACCGCATCCCGATTAGCCAACCAAGTGAATATAAAAAAACAGGGAATTTGCAAACGATTGGCATACAACGTCACACCCTGCCCAGATGGGTTTGCAGTAAAGCTTGTTGGACAGCCCGCCGCCTTCTTATACAAATCAATCCGCGATGATCCCAAAAACTTCGGCAATTTTGATTGGGGATTCGCCTTCTCTCCAGGAAACTGTGTGAGAGGGGCTTTTCGGAATTCTTCTAGGCTTGCAGCCCAGCGCGAGGAATTTGCTCGTAAGTCTCTCAAGATGAGGCCATCAAAAGAAGATTATCGCGATATTATCTATTCAGTTACCTTGGCGCTGTAGTATGCTAGGATTGTCACGTTGTGGGGACGATCACCGCTGGTAATAAAGTATTTGAGAAAGCCAACAATCATCCGAGCCTCTTGCAAATTGCTCACTGACATCTTCTCCAGCTTATGAAGGTGCTCGTGCTCACTGCTGATACCATCAGAGAGGCGTTGCAGCCATGCCTTCGACAGGCGGGTGGTGGACGGTCACATGAGGGACCAGTTGCTTGTGATCACCAACGAGGGCCAACTGCCTCTAGAAAGGGAATATTACGGCGACAATGTTGCCCTCTCGTGTTTCAGCAGCCTCCTCGATCAGCATAATGGTAGGCATCAGGGCAGAAATCAGGCCACGGTACTTGGCCAGCGTTGTCATTGTGCAGCCTACGATCTCAATGCCCTCGAACTTGATAATTTCCACGTCGTTGATCTAAGGATTGATTTCCAGCCTCTTGCAGGCCTTGCTGTACTCACGCAACTGTTGTCTGACCTCCGAGATGACGTATTCTCTCAATTGCAACTTCAGGTAAAAGTAAACCATCTCCCTATCGCATTGTTTCACGTCGTATAGGTCCGAGTGCTTCTTAAGAAGCTAAAATTCAAGCTAGGATGTATCTCGTGTTAATTATATTATGGGCACTAATATCATCAAGGGGATGGTCACACTATTCCCTAAGGCTACTCCATAGCCGTCCACAAGAGACTCATTTGCTGTAGTGATGCCAGCATAGTAAATTTCATTGCTATAGATAGTTTTGCAGCAGTATATTTCTAACAAACTACCAATTGCAGCGCATATCGTCTTCAATTCATCATGGCCTAATGTATCGACCTTTCGGAACTTGGACTGGATATCTGGAAAGTGCACCCCGCGACAACACTCACCCACTCAATCGCAGATGCAATTGAGTAGCCCTGTAAAACAGGCAAGTCTCCTCACTTATTGACCAAAAAGTGCCAAAAAAAGAAAAGAAGAAAAAAAAACTCCTGGTTGTGCTTTTCTAAAAAAGAAATTCCAATGCGTAATCTGGGAATCGAACCCAGGGCTCCCCGACGTTGCGGATGGCAACGGAGAATTTTACCACTAAACCAATTACGCTTGTAGATGCTGTGAACTCTACAAGTTTTAGTCTATATTATCCAGCGCAGCGACAAAAATCAAAACACCAGGCGCAACTCCGTGATGCAAAATCCAACAAGTCTACAGTCAATAATACAGGTTCTGTGTGCATTACATTTGGCCTCTGGAACATTCCTGGTAGCTGGTAGTAGCTGTAACACTCCCCAGTGTGGGAGAAAAGGTAGATTAAACAACCCAAAATAAAATTGAAAAGATAATTGCAATACCCAAATCTTTGCCTCAATCACGTCCCCAAGTGCCTCTGGAAAGCCAATTGTGCCTCCCAATCGGGACAATACCTCAAGAAAGCGAGTTCGAAACGGAAGCCAGACTACCTAGCAATGCTTAGCAACAGCATATCGAGTATGCAGTCTGAGAGAGAGAGAAAGGAGTAAGAAATATTTGTATTTGTGTTTGTTATCAACATACGCCAGAAAGAATTGACTCTGATTCAGAGATTGGTTGTCTCCTCCATGGAAGGCGACCATCAGGCCCGACCAAAAAGTCGCTCGCCTCTTCCACCAGCTCCCATTTCCCTGTCACAGGATCCTTTTGCACAAACCGGAAGATGATGGAGGAGCCAAAATCTTCAAAGACCAGCTCGCGCCTCCTGAGACGCATCCATTGCTCATTCTCGTCGCCATCTATGCCATTTGTGATTTCGGTCTCGTTGTTCTTGATGGCAATAGCCCTAAAGACTCTGCTGTCGCGCAGGGCGTTGCGAATGGGGTATTGGCCAAGGATTCGAATTGCCTCTTCCCTGACGGAGCGATCTCGGCAGCCAAAGGCGACGACGAATAGGGGCCATGTCCATCCTGCGTCCATAGCAAAACCGCAGTTAGGTCGAGCTTGTAGCAGTTCCTCGGCGAGGGTCGTAATTTCGCGGTATTGTGGTGTTAAGCCCTTGACGGTTATAAGGCTGGAGTACCGAGGGACGGTGGTATAAATATAAAGAATTAGATACTCGATTCGAATGCTCATGGCCTGTAGGTAAAGCTGCCGATCGTTTGCAGCATTGCGAAGTACGGACTGATACATGGGCTGGTATGCCTCGGTCCAGCGCTGAAGCCAGTATCGGGACTCTGCAATGAATTTCGACAGCGTTACGTTCGTCTTGAGGCTTCCGAACTTCCTCTCCAACTCGGCAGGGTCGGTTGTCTTGTGAAGAGCAAGCTCCGATGTCACTCTGGTTAGCATAGGGACATGGCGAACCATTTGCCTCTGGACAAGCCCCCAATAGTCACGCATTTCATCCCACGAGGTAAAGGTACGCGGCATATCGTCCAAGGAGACAATTCGGGTCAGCTTTGGTCGAAAATATGGAGAGTGCTTCGTAAACGGGATTATTCCTGGCGGTCGTCGAGGAGCAGGAGGCGGCTGCGGAGAAGAAGGATCGCTCTGACTTTGAGGGCTCGGTAGGCCTGTCGTATGGGCCTGGGGGCTATGAGGCGAAGGCGACGACATAGGGGGAGTTTGAGGCTGATTTGAGGGGCTGTGGCCTGCTGGTTGGGCTGTGTTTGAATATTCAAGTCTCTTTTGGTTTTGTTGTTGCGGATTCTGCGGTGGCAGCGATGACGTAGAGGCAGATGGCGAAGATGAGGGATCTGACGGCGACGGTGATGAAGATTGTTGGGGGGGTTTTGGTGGGAAGAAGAACTTCCTATAGGACCCCATAAAGGATCGCGACTGCAGCTCTAGGGGTTTGTAGCAGTCTAGAATATCTTGGACCAGGGCTGGTGGCGCAGGAGCGATGCTAACAAGATCAGGTGCTTTGTCAGTACAATTAGCAAGCTCATTAAGCATCGTAAAGCCGTGGGTAATGTGTTTCAGGGCGGCTGGGACATTTCCTCGCTGAGTTTCGAAGCAGATGAATAGGAGAGAGGAAAGCAGAGCAGTTCTCAGGCCCTCCCTTGTAGGCTTCATCTCCGACTGCATTCGGAGGGCTTCGCAGTAGTAGACAATGGCGTTCAGGTAGTGTCGATTATTGTTGTCGAGTCCCAGCTCTGAGCCTTGGACTTGGTATGCCTTTCGCAAGGCGCCCACAGCCATGGCTCCGTACCGCAAAGTGTTTTCTTCCAGAGTGACTTGGGGCATCGTGGCAGTCCAAAGACGAGTCTGGTCGATGAATCCGCCCAGGAAGGTAACCGATAGGTGGGACCATTCGACAAAATAATCGTGCTGGTCGCTATTGGCGAAGCGAATAGTGTTGACGGAGGGTTCGATGATGAGTAGAGGTGCCTTTTTGGAATGGATGAGTTTGCCTTTGGACGACTGGGCACGAGCTTGAAGTTGGGAGGAGGAAGAGGAAGAAGAGGAGGAGTTATCTGCATAGGAGTCACAGTAGCCGCGCCACTTCATGCAGTTGAGGCATGCTGGTCGAGTCTCGTCGCATTTAACATGGCGTTTTCTAGAAGAAGAAGGGAGTCAGCTCAGGCAACCAAGGTACAGAAGCACAGAGTGATGACAAAGGGGGCAAAAAGTCTGATTGAGATGCTTGTAGTAACGGAGCCTTTGGTGCAACTTACTTGCCTACTCGTCGGTACAGCGCCTGATTAGCGACATATCGAAAGAAACCAAAGTAAAGGGGCCAGTATGCTTCTACTTACAAGTCGTGCAGCCAGTACGTGCACGAGTCGAACTGCGTCGAGTGTGTCTTGCTCTTGAATCTAGGGCAAAGCGATGGATGCCACCTTGGCCGCTTGACGCGGAATCTGCCTGAGATGGAGTTGAGCGACTATTTCTCCAGAGGTTTTCTTCGTCAGTAACAAGGTATATGCGTATACAAGAGATGGGTTCTAGAGAAAGACAAGGTATCAAGAGGGCACGCAAGAGGACAACCCCAACCAGTGGATTTGCCCCCATCAGAAGCAAGAGATAACTCGTGACTCACTCGGCAGAACGATTGCTTTTGCCGGGGTTGATTGGCAGAGTGAATTGTATCTCCATCTTGTCGCGGCGATGTTTGTGCCTGAAGGTTTCGTGGAGAAATCGTGCATCAGCGGGGCTTTCGTGAATGTTGTTGAATCCTTGTGTTGCTCCGGAGGTTGGTCAGCGGTTATGGAGATGGGGCGGCGCTGTGTCGTTTTTGACAGGTCGTGTCAAGGTAGGTAGTCCAGAAAAAGACGGCTAAACGCAACGGTTGTCTCGATCGCCCTAAACTCTTTGATTTTATACATTCATTTCATCCTCCTTTTTCTTTCCCTCCCTCCCAGGCTGGTGTGAAACGGCGATGATTGCGAAAGGAGCAAAACGCGGCAGAAGAAGAGACAGAAACAAGGCCGTTGCTGGATATTAGCTCAGGATCTGTCTGTGCTTAGCAACACGAGAAGGAATTTTCGGGCACTTCAGAAGTGCCGGCTCGGGAAGTGGCGTTTAAAGAATAGGAATAGGATCGGAATATAGCGCAGCCAGGCAAATCTGACAGAGAACCCAAGTGGTCCAATGAGTCCACAGCAGCCAGGATTGGATCTGGATAAGGTAGATGTAACGTTTGGACTCGTCTCGGATGATCAACTTGGACAGGAGCAAGTCGACATGGGGCGGGAAAAAACAAGAAAGGCAAGAAACAAAAGGCAAAACGAAATAGTCTAGCCGTAGGCAAATTGAGAGGCTAGGGGGGACAGTTTAAAGCAAGATGGCATGCCGCTATCCCACGCTTGAGGCAAGGATGTTGAGTCGGAAGCAGAGACCGGAGCCTGGCAGGGGTGTTTGAGCTGGGGGATGTTTTGTTGTCTGTACTTATCTGTACTCGTACTAATAGCCGTCGTTAGTCCCACGATGGAGATGCTATTTAAACTGGGGCAGGATGGAGCAGGCGTTGAAGATTGCCTTGGCCTTGATCGTGGCAGAAGTGGAGGAGCGGCACTTACTCCAGTTTTGGATTCTCTTGCACATGTTGCGTTGATCACATTCAGCCTTGCACCATATTTGGTTACTTAGCCGCCGAATAATTGTCCATTGTTTCTTGTGAGGTAGAGGCCGCAAGAGAGAGATGGCGTTGACCGGAGCTTTTGTCGCTTCCCATTCCCACAGCCGCCAGCAGATCCTCTCGAAAGGCGCCGATTCGGCATAAAGGTACATAAGATTAACGCCTCCTCCCGCTTGTAAGCCGATTTTCTTGGCCATTCAGGCACCAATAACCCTAATCGGACACAAGAAAAAAAGCCACGAGATACAGCCTTCTTGTTCTTTTGTTCCCCAGCTGCCGGGTAGGTGTTCAGGCCGAACAGACAAGATGGAAACATTTTTGAACAACCTATTTCCGCTCTTCAGAGGCGCCTAGTTACGTACAGAATAAGTTGCAATTTCTCAAGTAGGAAGGGAACTATACCAGCAACACGGGATTGCCTTGTCGTACCCTCACCACCCCTGCCTCGACAAGAATCTCCACGTAAGAAGAAAAGAATTAGCGCCACGTCAAAACCTGAAATGGCGCCGTCCAGCCGCCGCCCACTATCTGACAAGTCGTGTACATAATCGATTTACTTAGTGGAACGCCTCTTCCCCATGCCAGATAAAATGACAGGCCATGTCTCTGCTGCTATCTACTATTTCTCCAACCAACTTCCCTTCACGGGCTGAATCCTAAGCGGACGTTGAAGCGGCTCAGCCACGCCGTTAATTCAGCCGAGGACTGTCTAAATCCGCCCAAGCTAGTCGGCGTTAGCATTCCTGTTGCAGATTCTCCCATTAAAAAATGGCACTGCAGTTGCTGAGGATAGTATAATTAGATTTTAGAAACATCCCTAGGAATGTCTCGGAAAGGCTGTAGAGTTACCGAGACTATCTTAGGCGAGGCTACCAAAGGGGTTCACCGCTTTGCCTCTGAAGGCTTTCCCGGGAGTATTTTGCACGTGCCTTGCTTGATACTGCCGACTTTGTTTCAAACGCTCACGTGGCTACCAAAGATAAGGCTGGAATGCTAAACACGTATACGTTTTCTCTCCTTGACACTGCTATTAATGTATCTGAGCCCGGTAAGTTAAACGGCTAGCCTCGATTGTGAGCCTAGTTGATACGATCCTTTAGCTTCCGTCCGAATATTGCAGAAAAAATTCACTTTGCAGAGAACCCCAAGAAACTCCACCTCGAATCACGAATACAGAAAATGGAACCAACGAACCGGGCGAACGGATTTCATAACCGAGGCTCTAAAAAACAGGGTAAAAAGAAGCCGTTCCCCTCTTAGCATCTACAGTTTGCCACGATACTCGGAGCTTGATACGGATCTGAGCAAAAGCCGAACTCAGGGGAAGTCAATTGCCGAATGGAGCTACGAAAAACCCAAGCAACTGCGGCATCTGCTTTGACAAGTTGAGTTTTGGTTACATCGTGTGCATAATAAGCTCAGAGGCCTATCCACAAGAAGAGATACCAAAGGGTTGATTCCCGTCGGCGGCTCCGGCCACGTTGTATGATCCCAATGGCACTACGAAGTACCGGGCTGTGAGATGGGCTAACGATAGCATATTGCTCCTTCTAGACACCGATGGAACCCAAGAAAAGACGAAAGACGAAAAGCAACGTTGATCCCCAGTCCTGGTTTCTCGACCGTATGAGTTACGATGACGAACCGAGAGAGGCAGAAGCAAGACGAAAATGAAATCATGCCCCTGGAATTTTGGGCTTCTACAACGATAGACCCTTGCCCATGCTTAAAGAACTACTCTGCATCTGTTCTCCTTGCCCCCTCTCCCCTCGCTTGCTACAGCTCATCCTAGCGAGGTTCACATGCTCCGATGCCTATACAGGCACAGAACTGGGGAGACAACGGCCACGAATTCTGCAAATGATGTGGATACTGCTAGCCCTGCCGAGCCTCATAATGGTACCCTCGATCCACTGCTGCGATTGGTATCGCTGCCGCCTTCCTATCGCGAAATCGATCCAGAATCCAACATAAGCTTTGAGTCCGGCGGAGACGTTTTCACAACTGCTGCAAGTGCCGTGTATGAGCTGACCGCCGTCCAAAATCGGATACCGAACCCTCGGTAACTGTTCTGGCCGAGGCGGCGAACTGGACAAGGCTGGGGCTTTCACTCTTATTCATTGGTTGGTTAACCTTTGCCTGCGTTTGTGTTCGTCTTTACCAAAGCTCTTTCTCAATCCATTGCGGAAACTTGAGCGATGGCTACATTTGCTGATGACAAGGGCAGGGTTAGAGAAAAGATTCCGATTCGCTTTCTGATATGCCTCTATTGCGTGCGATTGCCCTTTTCTGGGCCAGATGCACCTCGCTAAGATCACCCGATGCCAAAGTACGCCTGGGACTGAGACGATGAAGTTATTTCTTGATAAATTTTGGACGGCATTTGTCATGAATAAGTAAGAACCAACTGCCTGATTTACAGCAAGGACCTACGTTAAATCGCGCTCTTCGCAAGTACCGTTATCCAGGTAGTCGTCCAAGTCTCTCGGCTTGGTGAGCGGGAAGTGGGACTTTCATGGGGGGTGCATCGGCAAGAATTACGCCCTTTGGATTAGTTATACCTTATACACACAGGCGAGTGCTCGTACCAGTTCAGGCTTTGTTTGGCATGAATGTCGGCATGGGTAGTTGGCATTGGCACAGGAGCTAATCATGGGTTTTTGCAGGCCGATATCACTCTGCACAAGGGACCATCACGGACTACGCCGTAGGTGTGATGGGCGACGCATGCAGCCGAAGACGAATCGAGTCGACGAGATTTGACAGGACACCATTGCGGCATCGGTTGACACATGCCATTGTTCCCGAGCCTATGGACCACTACAGCCGAGCCTGCCCACATGCCGCTTCGCCCCAGAATCGCAGCTCGGCCAACTAACGGTCTAGGGACTGAGTCGTGTTTACGATACTATTATTTGCTAGGGTTCATACTTTGCAAGGCACAGGAAAACCACATGTTTGGCTTGAGACAGAGACAGGGGTGCGTCGTTGTTCGTCACAGACATGCAGCGGCGCAACTCTGGACTCGACTCGGTGCTTCGTTCGGAGCATGTGCTGGCCCGGTCAAGAGGGGCTTGTTGATCCGCCGTCTTTGCAGGTACGAGGCAATAAAGCGGCGAGGCAACGATGCGTTCTGTATGCACATGTAACGTGCAGGTTGCCAAGGAATTTCATCTCTTGTGCTCATGCTTGTACGCCAATGCAGCCGCTAACAACCAACGGACGACGCCGAGGGCCATTCTTGAGCCCGCCTTTTTTCTCCATCGAATCCGTTTTCTTCACCGTTGCAACAAGTCTCAGACAAGGCGCCGCTCGGTAGCCAGATTCCCACAACCCTGCAGAGGACTGGAGTTACTAGTTTGATACCGAGGAAGCTAGCCAGTGGGTAACAATGCTTGACTTTTTTGCTTGATTGCAGGCACTGCCGACCTGATGATGGCAGAGTGGGCAAGGCACAGAGTATTTTGGGAACACAGTCAAATGGTGGAGTTACGCGGCAGCGCTAATCACCTTTGGTGGATAAAATCTTACGCATCGCGGCGGTTCTGTTTTGTCTGATGATTCAGGGCCATCAATTTACGTCGGCTGCCGTCTCGCCCTTTGGGCCTAGCCTGGTTGAATGTGGCATAGAGACGTGGGCGCAGGGCTGTCTTTGGACTTTTATCGCATGGTTTGTGACGATCGTCTTTGTTGATCTGGTTGCCATGACTAAAGGAGCCACTCGCTCGTCGGTGCTCCAGTTTGATCCTACATTCTCAGAGGAGATGTTTTGGCACGAATACAAATACCATAAAAGGACCACGTCACAAAAGAGAGCATCTGCATGTCAAACGCAGGAGTGGTAGTAGAGAGAGAGGAAAAAACCAAAACCCTGACAAATCGCCATGGCTTTATGGTAAATGCTGCCGTGGTGCCCCCGAGGGATCCCTGAACCAGCCGAGAGATGCCCTTTATTTTGACACGCTGCCAGCGACTATCGAATCACAGGCTTGAACCTCGTAAAAAGCCGCTTCAGCCGGCGGTGACGAGTTTTGTTGATTGCATCTCTCACAGCCTATTATCGCGTGAGGGGTCACGGAGCCTCAAAGATCAACGGGCCAGACAGAGGGTCAAACAATGGGCGCAGCGGACAGAGACTGTGATCCAGAAATTTATATTTAGTGCCGCCCAATTATACAAAGTGCTGACTGATTCCTCGTATGAACAAGTAGTAATAGCAATATACTTTGGGCTGCGGGCATCGCCGGAAGCTTCATCTCTTTGCTCGACGACTGCCGATAGTGCCGTGCCTATGCTTTCCATCACAACCGTATTGCAATATCGCAGCTCCAAGCTCTGTTGGTGATTATGCCTGGCAAAATACAAAATACGAATGCTGAGATGAGACATACGAGAAAAAAAAAATCTGGGGAGATGAGATGGGGGATGCTGGCCCGACCCACCGAGGGGACCCAGACAGTACCAATATTGGCAGCATCCGGCTTTGATTTTCGCGCCTCAACTCTCAACTGAGGGGCCTCGAAAAGAGTCTTGCCGTAGTATGTAGAGGCTGGAATTCATCGTGTGTGCATCAATTCATAGTCAAAAATTGCCGGAGAGAAACAGAGACAGCCCGGGAGTAGCGCAGTCGAAAAGCAGCGTCTCGTCCACCAAAACTCCCCAATTTCCCACCCCCTGGCCGCCACAATCAGAGTCTCGTTGTTTCTGCCTCTCCAACTGACGCTATAGCCACTCTCAGTTAGCAGCTCAGGCGGGCGACCTGCGCCATTGGGTGTTAGTGGCAGCCAGGAGGGGGGGCAAAAGGGCCTCAGCCGCCGCCATAGTGCCATTTGCTGGTTATTCTTGGGTGGCAGCGGCGCTCAGCTACAGCGGATTTGGTGCTGAAGCCACGCGGATATTACGAGGGAGGCTAATGTAGTTTGGGGTGATGTGCTTTAGCCCGGTGCATAACGCGGTTTGCCGTGATCCCGATTTCGATTTGCAAACGCATCGTGAGCTGACGAAGCTTCTCTCTCTCTCTCTCTCTCTCTCTTGTTCATCTTCCCCCCTCTTTGCAGCTTGAAGAGGCCCTTTGAAGAGGTAGAAACGAGAGAGCGGGCGTTGACAGCTGCTCTGGTCTGTCTGGTGCTTTGTTCTCTCCCCCCCTCCTGGTTCGTCTTTGCGTTTTCTCGTGTTTCATCTCCAAGCCAAAAAGTCTCTCTCTCGTTTTCTAGACTAACGATACGAGCTCCTAATCAACAGCTCATAAAGGAGGCAAAGCACAAGAGGAAGAGAGTCATTCGCTTTTTCAGAGTCCCACGATCGCTCACACGGTCCCCAGACCGGCTTACTGGGTCCCATCTCCATCATCTAGATATCTATCATTTATTTCGTCCCCCCACGGCCCTCTTTTTCTCCTTCTCTTCTTTCTACATCTTGCAGACTGCAGTTCGCGGCCTGTGCTTACCCGCATGCGCTTTTGAGATCTTGCGCTGCTTCTCTTTGCGAATGCGAATCCCTGTCGACTAGCTGCTGCGTTTCCATTGATTCATCCACATTTGATCGGCATAGCGTTGGCCCGCCAGTAAGTTCGTTTTTTCCAATAAACAAAAGCTCTTCCCCCCTAGGTAGATCCAACCCAATTGGCCTTGATCGATTGCGACGCAGAAGTGGTTCAACGTGCAATTGCCTCTTGGCCGCCAAAAGTCGCGACCCAGAATCACGAATCCACTGACTCTGTGTAGCCTCAGATCGAAGCCGTCATGCAGCGCTACGGTGAACACGGCGACTCTCCCGAGAGCGAACCTCTCGATGGCTACGGCCAGTCGCATCGAGGAGTTTCCCCCGATAGTCGCGGCTACTCGCCGCCCGAGATATATCATGACCAGCATCAACCTCCTCCAGTGCCCTCTCACCAGCATCAGGGCCAGAACTACGGCTACGACCAACATGAAGGCTACGAGTACGACTACGATGGCCAGGCTCCTCCCCCGCCTCAGCATCGCCAGGGCGACAACGGCTACTTTGCCGGCGGAGCACGCAATGACGGGTATGCGCAACAGAACATGACAAACTCCAACTCCCGAGGATATTCCCAAAACAATGTGACCCCCGGCGCTGACAACTTCAGCGACATGGCCTCTGGAGGAATGGCTGGCATTGCCTATGGAGTAGCAGAGCGAAACGCACGAGAGAGCGGCATGCAAGCGGCCCATGGCGGACTGCCACCGCCGCCATCCCACGCTCGATATCCCGACGGCTACGACTATCCTCAAGATGATCGAGGCTCGCGAACGACCTTTAACCCCCTGGGCATGCCGACTGCTGCTCACAGCTCGCGATCACCCTCCCGCAGCACGCGCGACCCGTATGCCGACGACCACTATCCGGCGATGTATCCTCCCAACCCGCGGAATAGCAATCCGATGCTGGGCATGTTCAATCCTAATGAGATTGTGGACGACGGTGACGATGGATTGGATTATTCGCGACGTAGCGCACGCAATTCCATCCTGAGTGCCTCCAACTCGGATCGAGCAGCAAAGGGAGCTGCCGTTGCGACTGTTGCAGCTGGAGGAATCTTGGGGGCTGGTGCCATCAAGAGCGCCTTGGGCCGTAATGGTGAGTTTCTTAACATCAAACGTGGTTCCTGTTCCTCCTCCTTCTTCCTTTATCTAGCTGTTGTGACTATTGATGACTGTGCTTTGATATACATGGGATGAATATCCGCTGACAGCTTGGTATGTATAGCTCAAGCAGCAGCAGGAGGTAATGGTGGAGGGGACGAAGGCGGAGGCATGCTCTTCGACAACGGTAGCACCGAGGAGAAGTCGGCCTGGATGGCACAGCAAGCGACCAAGACCAAACGATGGCGCTGGGCCATCATCATCATCCTCGTCCTCATCGTCATCGGTGCCGTCGTTGGCGGCGTCGTCGGAACTCAAGTCGGCAAACACGGCAGCAAATCAAGCAGCGGCAGCGGCAGCGGCAGCTCCAAGGGTGGCAGCGGAAGTGGAAGTGGTGGCAGTGGCAGCGACTCTGATGACGACAGTGGTGATCTTAACATCAACAGCCAGGAGATCAAGGACTTGCTCAACAACCCCGACCTGCACAAGGTCTTCCCCGGAGTTGATTACACGCCCCTCAACACCCAGTATCCCGACTGTCTGACCAACCCTCCGTCGCAGAACAACATCACTCGTGACGTGGCCGTGCTCAGCCAGTTGACCAACAAGATCCGTCTCTACGGCACTGACTGCAACCAGACTCAGATGGTCCTCCACTCCATCTCCCAGCTGGAGATGACCAGCGACATCAAGGTGTGGCTGGGCGTCTGGCAGGACAACAACGCCACGACCAACGCTCGCCAACTCAAGGAGATGTGGAACATTCTCGACAAGTACGGCGATGACCCCTTTGAGGGTATTATTGTTGCCAACGAAGTGCTCTTTCGCCAGCAGTTTACTGTCACTACTCTTGGCGAGCTCCTCGACGACGTGCGCACTAATCTCACCAAGAAGAACCTGAATCTCCCTGTCGCTACTTCCGACTTGGGAGATGACTGGACTCAAGCTCTTGCCGCTGATAGCGACTATATCATGGCCAACGTCCACCCGTTTTTTAGTGGAACGCAGGCGACTGACGCTGCTGCCTGGACTTGGAACTTCTGGGATGAACACGACGGCCCATTCTGGAAGTCGGACAAGTCCAAGAATGTTATTTCTGAGACGGGTTGGCCTACGGGAGGAGGCAAATACTGTGGAGGTCCCTCGACTTGCGATGCTCCAGCCGTGGCGGGCATCGACGAGCTCAACACCTTCATGAGCGACTGGGTGTGCCAGGCGCTCGAGAACGGCACAAACTACTTTTGGTTTGAGGCCTTTGACGAGCCGTGGAAGGTCATTTACAACACTCCGGGCCAGGAGTGGGAGGACAAATGGGGGCTGATGGACGCCAACCGAAAGCTCAAAGACGGAGTCAAGATTCCCGACTGCGGCGGCAAGACTGTTTAAAGAAGACAAGGGGCTGTTTCTTTTTTTCTTTCTCTCGATAAACAAGTGTCTTGAGATTTCGCCCTGTTTTTCTTTGAACAAAAGTCTTTTTTACAGCTGATGAGGCATGACGGAAATGACGATTCTTTGTGTGCTGGTATGCACCCTCTTTATTTGCTAGACTTCGAGTCTTGTTCTATGTTCATTGTTGTTCTATTTTCTTCACGTTTTTAATTTGCCAGTCTTTTCTTTCCATGTTTCTTCCCCATACTATGTACGTTTGGAGGATAATCCCGGGATGGGACAACATATGGACGGCACCATGTCATTTACGTTTGCTCTACTTCTTTTTATTTCCTCTCTCTGAGACGGCATGTTAGTACACATCACTTCGACTTCGAAAATCGACATTTGGGCGTTTTAGGGCAGCATGCGATGGCAACTTTGTTTTTCCATCTTTTTTTTTCTCTTCTTTTCCCCAAGGGCGGGCATGTATCATTTCACTTGCGAAGCAGGCAGGCATGGAATAAGACGTTTACTTTGTCAATTTGTAGTAGTACGATTTCTACCTCTCTTTGTCTTTCTCAGCTAAAAACGCTCCGAACTCGTCGAAGATGTGCATTTTGAAGATGTCATATATTTGCGACGAACATTAGGGGAAGGAAAGGGTATCTAATAATGCTTAGGGGGGTTTGATCATGACGATCATCACAAGGGGGCTTGTATATAAAGATACATAGGCGAGAGTGCTGAGAAAAGGAAATGTGAACGTGCGCCCTGCTTGGGGCCGCTGAAAGTACCAAAATCGCTGAGAGAGATGTCGTGACTCGTGAGAGCTTAGTGATTGGAAGAATCATCAGTCAAGAGGCTCTTGTTTGATGTAGACTTCGTGCCATTCAACAGGCTCTTCTTTGATGTAGACTTCGTACGTCTCAGAGGGCTCTCGTTTGACTCCGGCGTAGCTCGTCCCAGAAGGCTCTCGTTTGACTCCGAAGTTATCCGTCTCCGTAGGCTCATCTTTGATTACAATGTAAATTGCCTCTGTAGACTCTTCTTCGATTTTAACGTCGTTCGGCTCAGTAGGCTCTTCTTTGATTTTAACGTCATCCCTCGCAGTAGGCTCTCGTTTGGCTCTGAAATTGCACCTCTCAGGAAAGGTAGGCTTTTGGTTGCCCTGGAGGCCGTACGTCTTAATAGGCTTCTGCTTGGCTCTGACGTTCTTTGTCTCAGTAGGCTCATCTTTGATTTCGACGTAGTTCATCCCGGTAGGCTCTTCTTTGACTTTGACGTTGTTAGTCTCAGAAGGCTCTTCTTTGATTTCGTCTTTGGCCTCGACGTAGTTCATCTCAGCAGCGGCCGCTTCTTCCACGGAGGCAACCGCCTGATTCTCTGGGTATCTGAGGTACAGGGAGGTTGCATAGAAGATTGTGTTGTCTCTGTCGTCTTCTGGGAAGGTGACGTGCTTATACGTCTCATGCATCTTCTTAATGGCGAGAAGGTGCTCTTCTTCTTCTTTTGACGGCGAAATAAAGGTTCTAGGGATGATTAATATCATGTATATATACATACCATTAGGAGGCGGTATTGAAGACTTCTTTTTCATTGGATTTGAGAAAGGAAAAAAGGAAGAAAGGGAAGAGAGAGGAGGGAAAGAGGGAAGAAAAGAAACTTACTTGGACCAGACAACCCAGTCAGTGCCTACCCAAACTGATGGTAGCTCTCCCTGGAGTGCCTTGCCGTAGATTTCTTTGTACAGATGGGGGCCGTAGAAGAGGGTTCCAGCGTTGACCGAGTTGCTGGCAACGGGCGAAGCGACAACTTCATGGCCCATTGCAGTGAGAAAGCCAATGTCACCGGAGGTGAAAATGGGCTCCTGGAAGATGCATTTGATGGGCCCGCTGTTGGTTTTCTCCTCTATTTCATGGCCAAGTTAGTGATGGGCATTGTATTAGAGGAAAGAGAAGCGATCAAGGGTTCATCTTGGATTTCTGAATAAGAAGCTGAAAGAGATGGGATGGTACAGTACCTAGCAAGCGAACCATGAACAGCATGGCGGCAAGTTGCGTATGAGCTCTTCTCTTGAGCTGCCAGCTCCCATCGGTAGGATCAAAGGATCCAATGCCCAGGCTGATGGCCTGGGTGACGGGCTTGTCGTTGCCATCGGCTAAAGCATCAGAGACGAATTCAGTAATGGTATCTCGGAGAGAAGCGGCACCTGGAGAGGTTTGGAACTGAGCGTTGAAGTTTTCAAAGTCTTTCTGGATTTCCTCCATGGTAAGATGGGGGACAGCCCGAGAAGGCTGGGGGAAGGGGTTGGATGTTGAAGTGGATCCCTGTCCTCGTCTCGAACGACGAGATTTGGGTCGGACCACGGTCCATTCTTCAGCTGCCGGCATCTTCTTAGGGGTTTTCACTCTCAGGGGTAGGATGCAAACGGAGGGTGGGTTGTTGAGAGTGAGTGAGTGGGTGATGGGAGAGATTCCTCCATGGGACGTTGGTTGATTTTTCTTTTTAGTCTTCGCTGTGGGGTAGGAGCGCTGTACTGTACAGTGGTTTCAGCGCTCGATTAGCGGTGCTACAGCGGGTGTGGTAGGGCCTAGCGCACGGCATGTCAAGCAAGCGCACGGACCACTTTGGTTTGACTGCACCTGAAAAGAAATGTTAACTTTGGCAGCTGCCCAAAGGGGCAGTTTGAGGCAAAAGTATCATAAGCTGGAGTTGGGAAGAAAATGAAAAATCATAGGCACATACCTTATAACAGAGTACATTTATTATCGATAATTTCCTTAGACCACTTTTGTTTGACTGCACCTTGAAAGGAAATGCTAACTTTGGCAGCTGCCTAAAGGGGTAGTTTGAGGCAAAAGTATCATAAGTTGAAGTTGGGAAGAAAATAAATAAGTTGGAGTTGGGAAGAAAATGAAAATTCATACCTTAGGCACATATATAACAGAGTACTGGGGCGTAGCCTTCCTCTGACCTAGCTATTGCAGCTTTGATGACCCTCTTGATAATAAATATAACCTCTATAACAGAATACATTTTTTATCGATAATTTCCTCACTCTGTATGATTTTTTTTTTCGTGTATGATTTGTTTGGTTTGTGGTAGTGCCTGGCACCTACTAGGTACTTACTAAGGAACATGTTTCATTGTGATGCGCTGTGCCTTTAGCGTTGCTGAAGCTAAAATTCCACTGTATAGATGCGCTACGGCACGTCGCGTGCATGGGCCAACCCTGCACCTCTTAAAAAGTTGCTCTATTCGAAAGACAGATTCAGGTGATAGTATCAAAATCAATATCATCAGTCAGAGCTGGGAATTAAAATCAAATATATTCCCGATAGTTGCCATGCTTATTTTATTAACCTTTACGACTCATCATATGCATAGTAATCGCCAAATGCCGATACCCTTCCTCCATTTAACACAACAGGTACTAATACACCGCAGTAAGCTAGGCAGGTACCTTGCCGGGCATAGCGCAAGTCAGCTAGATGCCGCACAGTCAGATCCGATCGGCCACGATCAGCCATGATTATTATACCCCGGATTTTCCCTAATATGCATCAATCAACATTGCAATCCCCTGCTCGGTTGAAGTATTATTTGTTGCCACGGTAGAGTAACAAGGGAAATCATAATGCATATTACACATTTGCATGTTCAGAGTCAGCCCCTCTACTAATCACATGAGATATCGCTGCCTTCAAAACAGCCCCCAATGCAACTCTACGACTTTGAAATCAATCAATTACGAGAACAAACAAACCCCCCCAGCTCAAGGAGAACCAATCCAGTTAGTCGTCTGCGGTACAACGAATAGCCTAATCTGCTGCTTGTCTCAATTACGTGGCAGAATTTGGGGGTAGATCCGAGATTGATTTGTCTTAGATAACAATGTTTCACCGTGCAGCCATCGCTTGAATGTGGCTGGCGTCATAACGTGAGACCCCGATGCGGAGTAGAGCAAACTCCCGACCTCGGCACTATAAGTAAACACTTCCCCTCATGGGATCGCCATGTACATGTTGGGTACTCAGAATCAAGTTATCAGTTTTCTTTCGCTTCATCAGATTTCAATTGAACTGACCTTTTCTTTACTTATCATCTAGTCTTGCCAACTTCGCCATGGGCTCTGCTCAACTCCATGGACAGCTTCCCACCTGGGAACGCTCTGCTCCCGGATCAATCAACATCTCCCCAGCCGTGTTCCCCAAGTCCGCGTTGACTCCAGCTTCAGACCTAGATGCGAACAAGACCACCGGTGATTTGGTAACGCAATTGAACGAATCGCTCGCAAAAGCAGACTACGCATCCGTCTCGAAGCTCTTTGTTGATCAAGGCTTCTGGAGAGACCATTTGGCACTGACGTGGGAGTTTCGCACAGCACAGGGCCCCCAGGAGATTCTCAGCCTGCTAGAGACAAGCTCCAAATCCAGAGATGGGTTTCGTTTAAAGAACGTTACACCGGACACAAGCTCTGCGCTACGAGCTCCCAGGGTTGGACCTCTGGATGGCGAGGGCGAGGTTATTGGGATTACTTTCTTCTTCAACTTTGATACAGTCATCGGATCAGGAAAAGGTGTGGGCAGAATTATCAACGACAATGGAACCTGGAAGTTCTATTCACTCTACACAGCCCTCCAGGAGCTCAAAGATTACAAGGAGACGATCAACGAAAGACGGCCCCATGGAGTCGAGCACGGCGCAAAGCAAGGCCGGCAGAATTGGGCTCAACGAAGAGAGCAAGAGAAGTTGCACAAGAATGCCAATCCAGCTGTTGTCATCATAGGTGAGGAATCTCCCCGCTCTGTCCCATTGTTTATTATTCTCCCACCCCCGAATCAACCTTGACTACGAATAAAGCATTTACTTACATTCTCTACCTAGGTGCTGGACAATCCGGACTCACGATAGCAGCCAGATTGAAAATGATGGGAGTCGAAGCCCTGGTTATTGACGAAAGCGCCCGCGTTGGAGACAGCTGGAGGAAACGCTACCATCAATTGGTTCTCCACGATCCCGTCTGGTATGACCACATGCCCTATCTTCCATTCCCGCCCCATTGGCCCATCTTTACGCCCAAAGACAAGCTGGCAGAGTTTTTCGAAGCCTATGTAACACTGCTGGAGCTCAACGTGTGGAACAATACGTCCATTGGAGGAGCCAGTTGGGATGCTACCAAAGGGGGCTGGGATGTCAAATTGCTCCGACGTCTAGAGGACGGCTCGGTAGAGACTCACAACTTGCGTCCACGCCACATCATTCAAGCGACGGGCCATTCGGGCTTCAAGTACGTGCCGCAGTTTAAGGGGATGGATACTTTCAAGGGTGATCGTATCTGCCATTCATCGGAGTTTCCAGGTGCCCGAGAGAACAGCAAAGGCAAGAAGGCAGTAGTTGTCGGGTCATGCAATTCGGCCCATGATATTGCCCAGGATTTCGTCGAAAAGGGCTACGACGTGACAATGGTCCAGCGCTCAAGCACCTTTGTCACTAAATCCGAATCCATTACCGGCATCGTTTTGGCCGCTTACTCGGAAAATGGGCCGCCAGTGGAAGATGTAGACCTGTTGATCCATAGTGCCTCGATGGCTCTTCTCAAGACGTATCAGATATCCACTGCTAGGAGGCAGGCAGAGAATGATCGTGACATACTCGAAGGGCTCCTACGCGTTGGATTCAAGGTAGACACCGGGCCAGACGGTGCTGGTCTTTTCTACAAGTACTTTCAGTGGGGAGGAGGCTACTATATCGACGTTGGCGCTTCTCAGCTCATTATTGATGGCAAGATCAAAATGAAGTCTGGACAGGAGGTTTCCGAGGTGCTACCTCATGGCTTGCGTTTTGCAGATGGCAGTGAACTGGAAGCAGACGAGATCATTCTGGCTACAGGATACGGCAACATGCGTGACAAGACTCGAGTGATGCTTGGAGATGCTGTTGCAGACAAGGTAAATGATGTATGGGGCATTGGCGCTGGAGGAGAGCTTCGCAGCATCTGGCAGCAGAGTGGACATCCTGGCTTCTGGATACATGGAGGAAATCTCGCGCTATGCCGCTACTACTCGAAACTCTTGGCTTTGCAGATCAAGGGAATCGAAGCTGGATTGTATGGGTACGGCGAGAACTAGAGTAGACTCGACTGGTCTGGGCAGGTGTTTGCGTGACACTGGTAGTTACCCATATTAGACTTGAGACTCGGCTTTTGAATCCCAACAACCATACCTGCTTTGGCAGTTTCTCTCCCAACAAAGTGTTCGCGGATCTTTGTACGCTTTTGGAAACACACCGCTGGCCCAGTTTCCCTGTAGTATCGATCGATCGGTCTCGATTGGTACAGCCTCGCTTCAGATTCTTCACTCCTGCTGTCAATCAGGGGCAATGAGCAGGCAGGTGAGCACGGAGATGACGTTGTTGAATGGGTAGATGCCATACAAAGAGCAAGAGACGGATTCTGACCGCCTCGTTGTGATAGAAAGTCCAACTGGTGCTTCTCTTTTGGTCATAATGATTGCGTGGCCTGGAGGATTAGAAGGCGAGGGAAAGAGGGTGCACAGACACAAGCACCTGATCTCGCTTCGAATCTTGCTCTCTCTTTTCTTTTCCCCTCTTTCATCTCATCTCTCTCTTGTTTATTCTTTTCTTCCCTAGCATTCCCTTCTTCTCCTCTTGAACAGCACAACATCAACTTGTTCTCCATGAGCGTTGAGTTGCCAGTTGGACAATCTCGCCCTCCTCCTACCTTTACGCCGCCTAAGCCACATCAGCATATTCGCATCATCTTTGTCTTTTCACTCTCTTTCGCTTTTTTGCTCATCTGTCTCTACGGCCTATAATACGCGTCCTCTGCTCTAGAGCCTGTTTCTTCTTGTGGCTCAGACTGCCGCCGCTCTGCTCTTTTCACAACTTCACTTTTCAGGTGTGTCGCTGTCAACTCTGTTTGCTGCAGGAACTAACCTCTCTTCGTTACCGACATCGTGGTTCTCCAAATCAACAACTCGGTTGATGCCATTTGCAGTGGAGTCTCTTTGCTACAGAGTCTCATTCCATCTACACACCCTCTACACCACTCAACAAATTCGTGGGAGATGATTCTTTCCACAATCTGTCTCTTCTGAGGATTCATCCTCTTCATTACTCGGCTTCCAAGACTTCTGTCTTCTCTTTACTTCTCTTGACCATCACTCGTTCTACGTACGGGATCGATGGCGGCTCTAGATATAGCAGCGGAGGTAGCAAGCAGTAAGTAGAAGCAGTAGGAGAAGTGGCAGAAGCTCATATGCTAACCTACAAGACGAGCACTTCGGATCTCAGGACTCGCATCTACCCTCTTTATTGAAGGATCACGTCCATTCACCTTGTTGTCCTGAGGCATAACAACTGTCTTGTGCTTGACACCCATACTCTCCGGTCGGAATGTTCGCAGACACCATGTGTGTTCCAAGAGTCGATGGCTCGCTGCGTTCTACAATCCACATTCCTGGTAGCATTCTGCTGTGCTCCTGGCTGGCAACTGCCGAGACCAATCATACCAACTACCATTGTCACATTCAATCCATTGCCGACCAACAGATCCGCTTCGACACATCGTTTGACGGCCATTTGGCTGTAGATTCTGTGTCATGACATCTGGGCTGATCAGATGATTGACGCCCTTATGCCCATTGGAAAGGTATGACACCTTGCCTTCCCACAGGCAAAGCAGCCTTCACAGAAATGTACTAATCGCTATCAGCATTTGGCCTTGGCTGCGAGTACATCCGAGAGAGAAAGAAGTGAGGCAACACTTCTCGCAGGGGCATTGCTGCTCTACAGGTAGCAGCTTCTACGGCACAATATCCTAGCCAGCCCTGGGATGGCCAAGAAGATTGCAAGCTTTCACGCCGGCAGAGTGAGTCTTCACGTGGCAGTACCTCACTCCGACAAGCAGCCCATGACCAGCCTCATGGTCACACATAAGGCTCTGTCAACCCCTTCAGCGACATTGACGGCTACCCGAGAGATTCGTTGTTGAATTGCTTTCCCCACCAGGAGCTGTCGAAGCATTCGCAGTACCTGGAGCCAATCCTTCTCGAAGGTACAGGTTTATTTTGCCGACTTCCCCTATCAACATTATTGACCGCTGAAGCGTATATAGATGAATTTTGCGGAAGATCGGAATGCCCACGAGCCCAATTCTGGCGGCCGACCCCTTCCCTTTGGTCGTTGGTCTTGCGTGACATCTTCAACCATGGAACCTAGACTATGCGCAAAGCCCCAACACGCATGCCAGATGCAGAGATCCTCAACACAGCTCAATGGACCAGGACAGATGCCGAAACCAAATGTGCAGCAACCCACATGGACGAGAGGGTCTTCCACGACCAAGTACCAGGGCCACGGAACCCACGATGGGGAGACGATGTATGTGACAGTTTGATCCCGCGAAGACAGACGAGATCTGCAGCTTCCGCCTTCGGATACCCTGCCTGAAAGCCCTTGACACATCGCCGGAGATCCTCAAAGAGTTGAGAAAGGTCGCCCCGAAATTCCCAAATGACTTGCTCACCGACGAGGGCCTCCTGCACGCGCACCTCGTCTGGTATGATTTCATTCAGGCCCCAGAACTGAATCAGGAGAGATTCATCGAAGAAGCGCGGAAGGGTACGAGGAGGGACTCGGTAGCATGGACCGTCCCAGTAGCCGACTTGGTGGAGTGCATTCTGGCATGGCCTCACTACCTGAGGTGGACGGCTTGGAGTACCATCATTTTTTTTTCGGTATGTGGATCAGATATTCCGAGCGGATCTAGCGAGACTAACTCGTCCATAGATCAATGCAGATGATCTTGGGCCCTTGGAGCGCGCCAGGGATGGAGAGAGAGGTAGCGGCAGGGCCAACCCGGGCTGCAGGCTCAATGAATCCTTCCTTGGTGACCAGGCATCGGGAACTATCCTTGTTGGCAAAGATCAACTGCTCGCCAAGTCCTTTTTATGGTGGACTGTGATTCTACCACGAATTACACCAGATGATGTTCGCCAGTTGACATTCTCGGCCGCTATCGTGCACAAGTCCTACGTGGCCTTGATTCTTTCTGGCCCTCATCTCGCCTGACGTACCCTTCCGTGTCAGTAGCATGGCTCTACTATGAACAACACAAGAGGGAGTTCGTTAGCCGACCTTCTCGACCTCCTCGACTTTTATCGTGCCCCTTGTGCGTGCACGGTAAAGTCCTACGCACCCGGGATCTATCCTGGTGCAATTTTTGCCGAACAGCACGGAGCAAAGAGAAGACGTCTGTCAAGACAATTCAGTGTGTCGGAAAAAGGCAGTCCAGCTGTTGTCAATGACGCTATCCTTCCTGAGAATATTCAGCCCGTGGTTGACAAAGATGAGCAGCTGGCTAAGCCTTTTGCTTGGTCGGATGCCGGTTCGACCACGACCAGCATCCGACCACGAACAACACTAGACGAAGTTCACCGGCTGGCCTTGGAGAGTTATCCAATGACGACGTGTGGGACTTTGAAGAATCTTTGACGCCGTTCTCGCGCCCAAATTCAGAGAACAACAGCCTGCCGGATACGATACCTTTGTTGTCTGCAAAGCAAGATAACCAATCATTTGATCAAATCTTTTGCTTGGTCGGATGGTGGTTCAACCACAAACAACGCTAGACGAAGTTCACCAGCCGACCTTCTCGACTTTTACCATGCCTCTTGTGCACGGTAAAGTCCTACGTGGCCTTCAACTGGCCAAGCCTTTTGCTTGGTCAGATGCTGGCTCTACCACGAACAATACCAGGAGGAGTTCACCAGCTAACCTTGGACAATTGTCCAATGAAAAAAGTCGACTTCTCCGAAACTGCGTCCACCATTTATCGCAGCTCCCCTTTCAGAGGGGCCAATAAACCCAAGGACTTCATTTTATCCTTCATCATTCTTCATTTGTATTATTATACATATCTTAACTTTATTCTTTTTGGTATACAACCCGCCTTTTACGTACCATTCCTTGTCAGCAACATGGTCCGTCACACGAGTACAACCTGCCATGAGAGATTCCATTCCGCGGATTTTCAGGGACGTCGAGGGCGCACCGGGCCCAGCAGAGATTCTGGGCTTTTCCAACCATTAATAGGGGGGGAGGAGGAAGAGGAGGTTGAAGAAGGGGGGGAGGAGGGGAGAGGGGGAGAAGACAGACCCTTTTCGCCCAGTCGGAGGATCCTCGAAGGGCCGGGCCAAGATTCACGCCCGCCTGCAGGGTACATAGGCGGGGGGAGCTCGCAAGACGCAGAAGAAGCCCAGAGCTCCCCCCAGCCTCCAAAGCTCCATTTCTCGGGAAGGGGGCGGGGGGGCTCCGACGACACAGAGAAGCCTCCGAGCTCCCCCCGGGTCTCCAAGATGATGACTGGGTATGCAGGGAGAGAAAAGGATGCAGCTGCAGCTCTGGAGAAGGTGGCAGCGCACCAGCGTGCGAGTCGAGTCCAGCTCATGTCCAACCAACTATCAAGAGTTGCGTCACCATACAATTCATGATTGGAGGATCTATTGAGGCCTCAAGCCACCATCTACCTCTCCTTCGAACGCAGAAAAGCTGATTGCTAGGGTAGGTAGATAGCAATACTCAAATACTGCTTTATTTACTTCAACATGCTCATCCAGTGCCTTTCAATATCGAATGCAATTATCTTGTGCGATTCAAAGCAGAGAACTTGAACATTCATTTCGAACTTTGACAGAAGAAGTATTGAGAATTGTTGCTCGCCCCTAGCAATTTTCTCACCAGCATTCTTTTGCTCGAGGCAAAAGCTGGATGTTGTTATTACTAGGGAGAGCGTTTTTATTACGGGAGACTCGACCGTTTTTACATTGTGCGCTCCGTACACTCTATGCCTTTCTTTCTGCCTTTCTTTCCTTTAAGTGCGGTAGAAGCAAGGTTTGGACATTGTCTTTTATCTGACTAGCTGTCATAGATTATTGACTTTTTCTGAATAGGGGCTTTCTATATTCGATGGGGAAGTGCTCTCAATTACGACCGCAAACCCGTTGAGATCGCCATGAGTAACACGGCTACACGTTCAAAGAGGATGGAACTTGAGCTTCAATGGCCAGCCACGCTTCCGGTGAAGTGAAGAGAACTGAGGCTGGAGATTGGCTCTTGTTTAGGGGCGTGCTAGATCCCGTTTCGATGCCCCGCCCACATCGCAACCGCTCGTACTCACATTATCGCCACCTTGGGCTTATAATGTGGAGAGATAGGGACGGTGTTGATCGATCCATCGCGATCTCACGGAGAGAAGCATCCGAAAGGTATGTCAATACAATATCGAATATAATCACGCCAAGAGTAGCTTTTGGCGCTCGGGGAGTATTTGGTCATATAAGATTAATGCAGCAATTAACCTCGTCATAGTTATGAAGCCGTGTGTCGCCCGTCTTACAAAGTGTCAAGTTTACGATGCGATAACGTCACGACCTCATCAGCATTTTGAAATCAGGCTCTCCTCATTCGTCGCATCGAATCGACAAGGCATCATGTGTATTTTCTCAAGATTCATGAGACGTTGGCTATATAACACCTGGCGTTGAACAGGCTCGGCCTTGTATCCGCTCAATATGCTCTCAAATCGAGACATATCACACTTCAACTAAGAATGTTTAGTGTGCGCACCGCTTCTCTCCAGTTGCGCCAGTGTAGCAAATATTTCTCTCCTTTACTTGCCAGTCGAAGCATTCAACAGGCTGTCAGAATGTCTACCATCTCCGAGGTAATCATCAAAGATCACCGTGAGCTCGAAGAGTACTACAATGAAGTGGTGAACAATCCGGGAAATCACGATCATCAAGACCGTTATGGAAACCAATTCACCTGGGAGTTAGCCCGCCATTCTGTTGGTGAAGAGCTAGTGGTCTATCCTGCACTCGAGAAATACCTAGGTGAGAAAGGCAAAGGCATGGCAGAGGAAGATCGAAAGGAACACGCCGTGGTAAGTTTTTGACCGACCACACATGTCAGTCGTGAAGATGAGTTATTGATGACGCCGATGCAGGTTAAGGAGTTGCTCAAAGCCTTCCAGAACATGGAGGCTTCTGACCCAGACTATGTCAAGCAGCTGCAGAAACTCTGGGGCCCTCTCTCGGAGCACATCAAGGAGGAGGAGGAGCGGGACTTGCCTATTTTAGAAGAGAAGCTCCAGACTGTCGAAGGAGAATCAGCATCCATGGCCACGTCTTTTGGTTGGACCAAGGCCTTTGTGCCGACTCGCAGCCACCCGAGCGCTGGTGAACATCCGCCGTTTGAGACTGCCATGGGACTGCTTGCTGCGCCAATCGATCACGTTGCTGACCTTTTCCGCAAGTTTCCCAACAAGAAGGTGTCTCCAAATCCTTCCACTGAGTAACTTTGTCAAGTGTTTCAGTTATATTAGGTGCAATGTTCTTATTTTCACACGATGATGTGGAGGCTTTTGTACTGTTCACGGTTTGAATTATGTGTAACTGAGCTGCTGGAGTGTATACACTGAAACTCTATTGCTTGAATCTCACGCTCATTCTATCTTCTTCTGGCTAACATTGTAAGAAAGACTGTCGTCTCTATCTATTGCTATGGCTCTCGTCAAGTTTGAGCACTTTGATCAGTCGTCGCAGCATGGTGCTAACGCAAAGCTGAACGTTTCCCTCCACAACGCGCTGATACAGAGCCCTGTGCATACGATTCCGTTGTTTCTGCGACATCTTCAAAGCATTGTTCATCTCGTCAGCCACTTGACCAACGTCCCAAGGATTGATCCGGATTGCTTCCTCCAAGCTACTGGCTGTCCCGCTGAACTCTGAAATGATGAGTGGCCCGTGGCTCTCTCGTTGACAAGCGACATATTCTAGACTTGTCGTGCTCATGCCTTCTCGCACACATGTGTTGACAGCGATATCTCCAAGTCGTAAAACGGCAAAATACTCGTCTTGAGATAGTCTTTGGGTGTGTATCTGAACGGGGGTGAAGTCGAGAGAGCCGTAGGTCTGATTGATCGAGCTGGCCAAGTCGTTGACCTGGCGCGCATAGAGGATATTATCGCCGTCATCGTCTTCCACTGTAGCCGGGCTTGTGATTTGCACCAGGACGACGTGGTGCCGCCAACTTGGATATCGGTCGAGGAAGCATTCGAAAGCCTGGAGCTTCTTGTGTACTCCTCCGAAGCGGCTCATTGGGTCGCAGCCAATGATAACCTTTTTCCCCTTGTGTAGCTTGCGCAGTTCCTCATGCATTTTGTCGACTGCCGGTGAGAAACCTAGAGTTGTTATCTTGGAAATATTGATTCCTGAAGGGAGCACAGTCAGATGAACCCGTCCTCTGGTGCTTTCAACCCATCCTTTGTTGGCAGTGTAGCCAAGAATTCTGGTGCAAGAGTTGGCAAAGTGCTGCAAAAAGTGGAAGGCTTGAAAGCAGATCAGATCGGATCCAAGAATTCCGTTCAATATTTGCTCTCGCCGGTGCAAGCATCGAATGAGCTCGCTAGATGGGAAAGGCGACTCGAGGAAGAAGACGATGTGCATATCTGGATGGCGCTGCCGAAGGAGTTCTGGCAGAAGCATCAAGTAGTGGTCGTGAACCACGACTATGTCGCCCGGTTTATATACTTCACAGATTCTATCTGCAAACGCCTTATTCGTTCGGTGGTAGTCGTCCCACCTAATATCCGCCTGACGACCATCTGTTGGAGGACGTTGCTTATAATGGAACAACGCACAGAGATCATGTTCGGCATAGCGCCTCCATCTTGATTGCTGCTTCAGCTTGATTCCACCATCCTTAATATCGCAGTCGTCTGCAAGCCAGACTGGCAAGGTCCGGATGTGGTCATTATATAGCTTCTCTTCAAGGGCTGCTTTGCTGTTGCGGGAAATGTATGTCTCTCCAGAAACGATGTCGTCGTTGCCTTGTGAGTGTCCGCCAAGCGAGGTAGTCGTTGACACCGGGATGGATTCTTGGAGTTGCTCATGCGAGGAAGAAGCATCATCTGACACAGGGTATATCTCTCCAGTCCACGCGATGACTGTGTGATCCCATGGACTCTCTTTCGAGGAGAGATATGCGAGCGAGTCTAGATGGGTGGAACAATGGTGCTTATGTTCTAATTCCTGCTCAATGTTAGTTGCGTATTCCATCGGCTTGCTGTGGCTTGGGAGACTTGCCCATTTCCCTCCTTTGCGATATCGCAGTAGCTGAGGTAGAGTAAACGTGGCGGAGAGGACAGTCCCGCTTAAAAAAACTTCGCCCTGCCCCGATCCAGTGAGAATCCCATCACCAAATGGGGGCACAGCAGACGACTGAGCAAGCGCCTTGTTGGCTGGTCGTCGAGGGAAATACTCTTGTCTGCCAGGTTGAGATTGGATCACCCTTGGCGTTGGAATTCCCATTGGGGTTGGGATCCCGTCGTTGGGGTCGCCATAAGTGCCCTGGGAGATTCCTGGGGTAACCGGGATGCTGGTGATGGCCTCAGATTCATGTGGCGGAAGGAATGATTCAGTCCGTTGCTGAACAGCTGGTCTATTCGGAAGACGCTGTGTCGAGTAGGGCGTGCCAGACATTTTATATGCGAGTAGCACACAAAGCTCAATACCAAGAGTGTAATGTAGATGTAAAAGATGTAAAAGAACTCATGTAAACGTCGCAGAAAACCAAATATCCTTGGGAATATTTAAAGTTTGAGAATGTAGATCTGTTATCTTGAAGTCATCTGGAAGGTAACTGCCCTGTTGTTACTTGCTCACAAGAGTGGGGATCGACTTGGTGGAATAAAAGCTTCATTATATGAGGAAGGTTAGTCTCGAGCCTCAACCAGGGACGACCCGAATATTTTGACAACGCAATTCAATGTCAATGGCTAATTGGCCCAAATGATTTTAACTAGTGACGATCTTGGAGGATGAAGGAATAGTTTTCGTGACTATTGGCTGTGATGATTACCGGAGCACTTCCACCGAAGAAGAGGTCGTTGACGTCAACCCTAGTCATGTTTATGTGTTACAGGGTAGCCCGCCAAGCCCCCTAGGAAGATGAAGACAGGAGCACAATCGAGATAGTAAGGAGATGCAAGAAGCATTGATGAAAAAAAATCGAGACGAGAAATTTTTTTGCTTGCTGCTGTTTGATGACGGGATTATGAACGCACGATCTGGCGTCCGAGCGGTGGCGGTAAGACGATTCTCTCCGGCGTTGGTTACTCTGTTTCAGATCCCGCCGCCACTAGAATGAACTGGCCGTGACTTCACTCTACTGGTACCAATCTGACGATGTGGCAATGGAGCTGTCGCACAAGATGATTTGGTATGACAGAGGAATGTAAGATAGTTTGAAGAAGGCTGATTCCGAATCTCACCTTATCTTTCTTATCACGATGGAGCCGCTTCTGATGCAAACACTTGAGCATTCGATGCTCACCAGATAGGAGCTTTACTTTCACGTTTCAACGTATTGCTCATGTCACATCCTAGAAGTATACAGCTCCCTTGAAAAAATTTAAAAACATTCTATATAATTTCGAACTCCTCTACTCTAACGACTCCAACGCCGTTGGTATTTCCATCCTGCTCTTCACCAGGCTGTATGCCCACCGTCGATAACCAGGTTGCTCCCAGTCATAAACGTGCTGGCATTGCTCATGAGGAACAATCCAGCACCCTTAAACTCGCTCGTTTCCGCCAGCCGCCCCATCATGTTCTCTTGACTCCATGTCTCTCTCAAGCCCGGCACCTCTTCAAAATTCTTAAGAACCATTGGCGTAACGATGTGTCCCGGGCTCAAGCAGTTGACGCGGATACCGCCCTCGCCGTTCGCTTTGACGGAGCTCCATTCCATGGCAAGATTTCGTGCCAACTGTATCAGCGCTGCCTTCGAGGAGTTATATGCCGATGAAAAAAGGCCCTTGTTTGCCACGGAACCAGACATGCTGGCCACCAAGCAGATGCTCCCGCGGCTTTTATACTTCAGCATCATTCTGGCTGCTGCCTGAGCCGTCATAAATGCCGCTGTATAGTTGGTTTGTATCATTTTGTTTACGTCTTCTGCCGTGTAGTCTATGGCAGGGGTAAGCTGCTGTATACCGGCAGCAGCAATGACGCCTTGTATCCCTCCATTCTCAGAAGCAATCTCTTCCATGAGTCTGTTGAGTTCAGCCGTGTTGTTCACATCCAGTTGTTTATACTCCAACGTGCCGCCCCATTCAGGAACGACGCGCTGCTGAGCTCTTTGCCATTCTTGATCAGGCTCTGGTAATCGATCAAGGCAGTAAACTGTGCAACAGTCAGATATATGAAACATTTCTCCACGAGAAGAAGTGCACATAGATACCTTTGCCGCCTGCCTCAACAAGTGCTTCTGCAAGGGCCAAGCCCAAGCCTCGAGCACCTCCTGTAACGACAAATGCATTGCCAGCAAGATCAAAGTCAGAAAATCTCTTGGTACCGACTGAAGCCTCCTTTGGTAGTCCAGTAACGCTGGTACCGCTCTCGCCGGCTGTAGTATAGCAGCGCCCGTTATGGCGAGAGACTACCGATGCTTTGGATGCTGTAAGGCTTGCTTTGCTAGTAGCTGCTGGCCATCTTCTTAGCCCTGCAGTTGGCACTCTGCAGCGACCTAGAGAATTGAGACAAGGAGAAATTAGTTTTGTAGACATTGATGCTGTCCTTAAGCGCCAAATCCCACAGCGATTCGTAATAGTTCGCAAGATGCATATAGGACGCTGTAATGGCAATTGTCGACTTCAAATATCCTTCATGCCAATTGCTATCACCATTTTCACTTATGCATATGCGACGTCATGATCTGCGGCATTCGTGTTTGGTCTTTGCCAAGAGCGGTAATGCTAGGTACATGTAATCGTAAGCAGCTGCAGAGAAATACGGATAAATGGCCATATTATCAAATAACTATAACTCGGAGCATTGGTTCCGCTCTGAAAGGGAAATCCGAGCTCATGCTGGTGGAGAATGCCGTTGAGTCTAAAGTTTGAGATAGGCAGCACAATTCTTTTCAGCTTACTGGGACCATGGTTCCATACTTGCCCCACAACGTTTGTAGATCATTCTTTGCTGACAACAACACACGTGTAATTAATTGGGTAGCGATGTGATATCAAGAGTATTCTATCATGCAGCCCGTGGGCTGATTCCTGCGAGTCAGGACGACTTCAATGGCTGTGGCCTCTTTCTGTAGATGCATTCTCGGAGAATAAGGTGCGTCGTGTAGGTATGAATCCGGATATAAGCGTTTACCCGTACGTACAACTTCCGCAATGGAGGTTGCAACACCAAACTCGTACAAGTCGAGCAATTTCCGGGTCCTATCTGCGGTGGAAAGGGCCTGTTGCGTTTCTTCCATCGTGATGACTTTGCCGTTTTCCCGCAACATCTTGGAGGCCTTGTTATTTTGATGGGGTCGTCTCCATAGTTGTAAAAAGTATAATGTGATAGAAGAGACATATCAAGCAGAGGAAGCGTCGAAGACGCAATTCATCGTCACAGATTCGAGCTCGGGTAATCCAAGAAGCAGATATCCCCCATCTACCTTGGCTTGGCATGCGTCAAAGACTTGCCCTGGGCGCAAATGCCGCTGTGGCCTTCTGATGGACTGTGCTGGAAAATTCATCACGTACGATCGTTGAAGAGGCCTTTGCATAGGCTATTCCATGCAGGACCCATTTCTAGACTGATTCTGACGGCGTCTGTGTACGAAGTCGACATGGCCTTTCAAATCGATCGATCATCTCGCAGGTAGGAGTCGTCATAGTCGGGCTTGTAGAACGTGCTCGTGCTTGGAGGCAGAGGAATGCCGTTGGATTTTTTCTGCCCAGTGGTGAGAGAGATTCCAGAAGAGTAGCTGAGTCTTGCGGTTGGAGATAATTGCTCGAGCGGGGAACTATTCAACGGCAGTCGTTAGCAAAGATTGAATCAGCAGAGATCGAATCAGCAAGGACTTGCGATAGACCGGCATTTGGATGTGCTGCAGCTCGCTACCAGAAGCCAGGCAGGCAGCTTCTTCGTCTCTGTCTCTGATGGCTTGGGCACAATTGGAATTGGATCAAGAAGAAGGTGTACGGTCTGCCACCACGAGTTCATGCTGCTGCTGCTGCTGCTGCGTAATGAGAGCGGCTGCTTGCTCAGGTTCGTACCGGAGACATGGAGGGCTAGTCGACAGCATCTCTTAAAGGTGTAACTGAAACTGCCCAGGAAGTATCTACTACCCCTAGGTACGTACGATCTCGATAAAGATCTTGACAAGACGAAGATGACGACAGACTCTCGCTACCTCAGTAGGTAGTTGAACGACTCTTTCCCCTGGGCGACATGGTGAGGGGGTATCGCCTCCTTTCTTTGTTCAAGTCGACAGTGTACCATAATTGGATCCCATCTGTTCATCAACGACAAACGGATCTCGAGGTTTATCTGCTGCCTTGTTGTTCGTCATGTTCGTCATTTCGATCGCACAAAGGCCAGATGCTTTCCCTGTCGGGAGTCGGGCGCTTCCTAGACGCAACATGATAGATCTTTGATGCTTCATACTGTACTGCTGGGATACATCGTATGTCAAGACAGCCTGTGCTTGTGCCTTGAGAGAGAACATGCCACTACAATATTTTGAATCTACAGCTGCAAACGTCTGGCGTCCACTGACAACACTTCTGTGTGCTGCGATACCCCACTCCAACTTCAAGTAGCTGCCACAGATTGTATAGAGCGTGGCTTGATCTCAGATCATGGATACTTGCGACTATACAGTAGCTAAATACATCCCCAGCATCATCTCTAGGTTGGACTTGTGCCGTATCGTAACGGCATTCCCCCCTCTGAGCAGATGCTGAGATGGCAGGCTCAGGGGTTCCAGACATCAACTGCCTTTACCCCTGATAGCCTGCCGAATACGACGACGAAGGATCTGGCTTGTGAGAGTACCTACCTGTAGCCGGCGAGTCTTGCAGAGCTCCTGCACTCAAAAGAACTCCCATTGGCGTTGTAATGCCCCTTCACCGCCTCCCCTAACTGTCATCCCACCCCTCCCTCAAAACTCTCCCCTCTCCCCTCTCCTCTCCCGTTTCCATTTCTTCCTCCACAAACTCATTGCTCTGCCACGAGCAATGTGTTTGCTTCTTCTTCTTTTACTTCTTCTGTTATTATTCTTTTTTCATTCTTCCCACCTCCCCCGACGTCGTTCTCCCCCACAAAACGGGGGAGGTGGGAGAAAAAGAACATCAGCATCAACACACTGCACCTTTTCCCCCTCCCCCGACGTCGTTTCCCCCCCACAAAGAAGGGGGAGGGGGGAACACAAACATCAGCAGCAATCAACCGCCTTCTCTCCCTCTCTCCCTCCACCCACAAGGCTCTCTCTCTCCCCTTCCACCCACAAAGCGGGGGAGGGGGAGAACAACAACATCGTTGACAACAACAAACCATTTCCTTTCTTGCTCTACCGACGTCGTCTTCCCCCACAAAACCGAGCGGGAGAACAAGAACATCGGCGACAACAAAGTACTCCCTTTCTTTGTGTTCCTGCCCCTCGATGCCACTCTTAGGTGCGTATATTCTTTGTTTTTCTTCGTCTCTCATTCACAGTGCTAATAGCTCATGCGAAACAGAGTTCAAAACCACAGCCACAGCTTTTTCATTCCGGCTGCTGTCGTTAGACACCGGTACTCGCAACACATACACCACCCTCAGCTCACTGCAGCTGAAGACGTTACCAAGACCACAACGAGACATACATGCCCACCACCAAGCTACATCACCTCGGTTGGCTCCAGAGGAGTGTAAGAACCAATTCGGGGACCTGGCGATGCAAACTGGTTGCGAATATCTGTGCTTCAGAAGTAAGTTCTACCCACGCCAGATCATTGCAAATGGCCTAACAAATTTACCAGACTGCTACTTGATTGAACCATCTGGACTGGATGACAGCTCGCTCACCTCGATTCACAATGCTGAGTCGAGCGGCAAAGCGTCTACGGAGACAACAGATGGCTTCACACATTTCGAAGGAAAGATGCCTTGGGGCATTAGCATTGTGAGACTCCATGCGCCAGTATCTTGGCATTTGTTCATGAAGCTAATGGTATATAGCAAGACGAGGAGGTCTCTACAAGTCTTTCTTTCGCCCCCGTCTCTCCTACTTTGCCTTTGCCCGCTGCCTGGTTGGCACTGGTGCAAAATTCCCTTAGACAACCACCACAATCTCTACTCGGCCAACTAACTCAGCCCTCGTCAGCATTTGGACAATTCACACAACTAATCTCGGCTCTCTCCACGCTTGGGGTCAAGCTTTGCCCGTTTGGTGCGCCGGTTTGTAATTGTCCCTTAGCCAAACACAGCAATCTAGTCCATTCGGACATTCAGAGAAGTTCAGGCATCCTAGCTTGAACAAACCTGAATCTTTTCAACTTTCCAGCGAGGACTAGCTCAAGTTCCTTGGATATCGCACTCTCATTCCAGTTGAAAGTATGAGTGAAAAAGATAGAGTCAGATTGGGAGACATTCCAGTTGGAAATGTGAGTGATCAAGAGGAGAGTCAGATTGGCAGTTGGTTCAAAGGAAGACTTGGGGGTGTATCATTGCTGAGACGATGGGAGAATAGTAATCGAAAGTCAGACTAGAATGGCTGCACTTTCACCTTGAGATGCCAACGTATTTGCGTGACAGCTGCGTAGCTCTATCCATCAATGAGAAATTGTGTATCGCAACGTGTTGTCATTGCCTTTCAACAGCCGTGCTTACAGTATCTACAGATCCAAAGAGGTAACTTTTCATCATTGGCGGCCCTTGATGGCCACGTAACCCTCATCGGGCACCTAGCTGATAAGGTGTGTGGCTGTTGCCTCGAGCTACGCGCTGAGAAGCCAGAAGCTTGACCAACTGATAGAAGCTTGAGCCGTTTCAAGCTTCGACCTCTACACACCACCAAATCAGACCGACTGAACCGGAAAACCCGACATAGTCTCGCCGCAGAAGATGAAGTCATCATGGAATGCCAAATAAGAATCACTTCAACTACAGCCAGCCTCTAGTCCCCACTTCCGCCTGGCGAGCGTCAGCTACTAGCAGCTGGTTTGCGGATAGCAAGCCCGCTAGCAAATCGCATATCGGCCGATCGAAGGTTGCTCTGGGAATGCAAGGGACTACTCCGTTAAGAGCTAGAGGTGTCAGACGCTTGACTCCGGCATCACAAGATGGCATATTTGCCGGAATGAGCCTGAAAAGACAAACGTCAAACTCCGAACAGCTCGCTTCCAAACCAAGCGGCGGCAATAAATCGAACGACGGGTCGATAAATGCGGCGATACGGTCGGCAACGAGGTCCCGAGGAAGTGAAGGAGCGAAATAATCACCACGACATCGTTCCATCACATCACTTTGGCTATGCATATGCGCCCGTGCTGGAACCAACAATCACATTGACATCCTACCTCCACAGTCCCCTACCAAACACCTCCAGACGTCGTGCTATGTATTTCCCGCAGCGAAATATCGATCCACGGAAGCAGACAATTCGTCGAGTCTGTCCATCTCGCGGCCTGCCATTGGCCCATTTCCCGTGAGAGCCCTGCATCACAATCTACAGCTCTGCATCTCGCAACTTCTGCACCAACCCCATCTTGCCCATCCAGATGGCGATTGGACGGGGGCGTCTCCGCAGGCACCGCACGCGAGACCAGGGTCAGGCGCTTAATTCCTCGGTGGGCCAACCAAGAACGATTCTCACATCAGCATTGTGACGCCTCCGAGACGCCACAGGCCGCTCATTGGCCTGCCGGCAGCGCTGGATTCGCAACCCGCCTTAGCTTTGCCGTGGAAGAACGAGGAGAACGAGGAGAGTTGTCGCATTCGAGTAGCTGTGCGCCGTGGTTTACGATCTGGGAGTACTGCCGCACTACCTGGCGCTGTGCAACCAAAAGCTGTTTAGACTAAACTCCTCATTACGAATATTACTCGCTTCGTGAACATTGACTTTTGATGGTTCCGAATAAGCATGGCGTTGCCTGGACTAATCCAACGACGCGAGAGAAGAAGCAAGAAAATCAAATCTTTGCCCTTTTGCTCAAGCTAACATATCTTCTAACGAAGCGCTACTTTCAGCATCGCCCTCATTCCGTCCCCCAAAGTTGCTGCTCGTATAAAACCAGAGATCACCCGCCTTTGTGGAACGGCCAATGGGAGCCGTGAATCGGAGTATTCGCAACGCAAGGGTCGGCATCTTGTGAGGGCCAGGACCAGGTTCCCTGATTGGGGCAGCCCGCGCCAAAGCTGTGCGCGAATCACAGCGGGGAACAAGAGACAGAAAGACAGCTTTCCATCCACTCACAATTTTCTTCGCCTTCTAGCTTAGCCTGACCCGTCTCGGGTGGCGTCTGTCCTCGCCCTTGTCCTTGTCAAGGGAAGGGGGGACAATAGCTTGGGCGGCTGCAATGGCGCTTTTGTCACTCTCTGCGGTGTTGTGTGTGCATGCCGGAGCGGGCCTTGGTTCGCTTTTGGCCCCCAGAGACCGTTCTTAAGACCTCCCGGTTGCGCACGCCTCTTCTTTCCATCTTCTTTTCTACCCGCTCCGTCCTTGGCTTCCGTCAACAACAAGTCTTTTGTCCCAAGACAAATCCTTTGACGCTCTGTCTATCTGGACAAGAGCTCTGAGATTTGTGGCTTTTCAAGGCTGCCGAATATCAAAGAGAGAAGAGAAGGCTGGGCCTTTGGAGTCGCCCCACACAAAAAGAAAGAGAGGAGAACCCTGCGACCAGGAAAATCAACCAAGACGGACGACGTCGGAAGCGATATCACAGCTGATCTACGATTTAATCGTGTTCATCTACATGTACAACGACTAGCGAATTTATCTCTCCGATATATACGACGGAGGGCTTCGGAATAGCGTACTAGCAACGAGAATTTGAATTCGATTTCAAGACGCAGCGATTTGCCATCTGCCAAGCCGGTAGAAAATCATATACGCGGAGGAAGTTACACGCACACACATACACACACATATAAACAATTCAATATGAGGCTATCGCTATTCCTCACGCTCGCCTTGACGGCCCTCATCGAGGCCCATTCCATCATAGTATACCCAGGATGGCGCGGCAACAACCTCATCACCAACGATACGTTTCCCTACGGCATGCAGTGGATGTATCCATGTCAGTAACATCAACAACGAAGAAACAAAGAAAGCAAAACTAACCATGAACCAGGCGGCGGCATAGGAACAACCAGAAACCGAACATACTGGCCAACCACCGGCGGCGCCGTCTCCTTCCAGCCCGGTTGGTTCCGCGGCCATCTGACGGCTCAGCTCCAGATCAACCTCGGATATGGCACTGACGGTCCCGACGGCGGCCCGCCAAACATGTCCAACATCATGGTCAAGCCATTCATGCTCAATGGACCGACCAACAATCCCTATCCCGGAACCGTCTGCTTGCCCCAGGTTCCTCTGCCTGCTGGCGCAAACGTTTCTGCCGGTGATAGGGCGACGATTCAAGTCGTTGAGCTGGCTCAACACGGCGCAGCTCTGTACTCTGTAAGTCTTTGCCTCCTTGGAAAAAAAAAACCTATATGGTTCTATTTCAAAAGCTAACTGAACTTTCTTTTCAGTGCGTCGACATCATCTTCGCCGAGCCAGGCGACCCCCGCATCCCCATCGTCAACGAGACAAACTGCTTCAACTCGACGCAATTCGGCTTCTCCCAGATCTACACAATTACCACCCAGGAGCCTATCCTCGACGTGGTCTCCACGACGACGTCCTCTGCTGAGTCATTCCGAAAATACAGCTGGGCGGGCTGGCTTCCGCTTGTTGCTGGGGCGATGTGGATGGCTTTGTGATGAAAAGAGAGAATGGAGGCTGGAGATATGATGGATAATATTTCTGTCTTTCTCTTCTCTTCTTGTTTTTCCTTTTCCTTTTCCTTTTGGTCCGCATAATTAACATATACCCCTGGATCCTCACTCTATTGACGAGAGTTGGTACCCTCTTCCTTTTTGTTTCTTCCCTCTCTCCTAGCGTGGGAACAGGACATGGCGTTGCTGGGCGTTTTTACGAAAATCGGGGGCGAGGCCATGTTTTATTTTACCCCCTGTATATCTCATTACCGTTACTTTGACTGCTCGAGCTCGAAGATGGTGGTTATTTTATAAATGAATCGTGTATATATAGATATATATATCTATACCATATATATATAAAGCAGTGTGATATGATCTCACACTTGCCAAGTCTTTGTATATTATGCTTATGCGCCGAATGTCATCTTATCGTGCTTCATTTCTATTCATGATTTTCTTTATACCTGATCCCTCAGTCGATTGCCGTCTCTTCTCTAAGCCTATCGCGGGATTACCTTCAAGCACTCGTTCGCAACTCCCTTGATCCGCTCTTCCGAACTCTTGCTTGCTGCTCCTTCTACCCATGCCGCTACTCCCAAGCTCTTGGCTTCGCCTTTGGACGTTGAGAGGATAGTGCCGAGAGCGACCAGTGCACGATAGAGAACCTCTGAATCGGTCTGGTCCTTGAGGATAGTGCCCAGCACAGTGACCAGCCGGCGTCGTTGTTCAGGATTCAGCAGCTTCTCCTTGTTGACAAGGACAGAGTAGTTGACTGCCACTGTTGTCAAAGCGACCAACACATTGCGGTTGAACTTGCCAATTGGCTCTCCGCCCTTGATGCCCGTGACACGTTCCAAAAACGAAATGGCCTTGTCTGCTTTAGAGCTAGCAAGGCTTCGTCCGTCAGCAGAGCTGAATAGGTTGGCAATCGTACGGGCACCCATCATGGCGGCATTCTCATTGGGGGGAAAGTCGTCTGGAATCGACGATGCGACGGCGATGTCCAAGAGGGTCAGGTCCTGAGGACCCTTGAATTGCGCGGCTATAGGGTATCTAGCCACACAGCGAAGCAAATCAAGGCCGGCCAATCGATCAGCATAGGGCCACTCGGTGACAATCTTGAGGATTACGTTGAGAGTTGGGGTTGTAATAGCCTTTGAAGAATCTAGAGCTTCCTTTGATGACTGCAGAGTGGCCTCTTCTCCTGGATTGAGAGCCACATCTTTTCGCCCAGACGACACCATGGTCTTGTTGACATTGGAAATTTTGTTTAGGATTGCTAGCAAATGACTGATGTTAGAAAATCTTACTGTAAAACTAGTAATAAAAAAGAGTTTATTTACTCACCTTCGTATTTTGCGGCAGAAATATTGAGATATTCCCTCTGTGGTAGCACCTTTGGCGTTTGAGACTGAGATTCTTCTCCAGGGCGATATCGTGACTCGGTGCCGTATGGATCGGGTCCTGTGGAGCGTTCAGACTTTCCGAGAGTGGCACCCTTGGTGTTTTCGGTGATGAAATTGGCCACATTATCTAGGTAGGACAGAGGCAGTTCGTTATCGTTGAGGAATTTGGTCGCTCTCTCGTAAGGATTCTCGGAGAGATTATAGGGGAGCTTGAGCGCAGGCTTTCCGTCCTCAATATCGACGTCAAAGACATAGTCGTAAGATTGCCCGTTGTATTCAACCTTCTTGCCCGTGCTGCCAACGGCATCCACTACCGTACCAACGTTGATCCATTGCTGCTGGGCCATGGACCACGTGTGAGCAGTGATGTTGCCGTTGCTCTCCTTGATCATCTGGACTTGGCCCTCTTTGGTGCCTGCCTTGGACGTCAGAAACTCTGGACCAGGCAGCTTTTCCTTGTTGATGCCACCGAGCTGTTGCTGAGGGATAGCCGAGGCTTTGACTGAGTCTTGGAATTCTTTGAGAGTGGCTTCATCGGCTACAGCCTCTGATCGCCGAGTGAAGATGCGCGCAACGCCATCACTGGCTCCCGAAATAATGTCTCCCGTCTCTGGGTTGACAGCAACTGTCCACACAGATATGGCTGGGTGCGTGATGGTCTGGATGCATTCGGTTCCCTTCCATACCCTGACAGTTCGATCCTCTCCAGAGCTGACGAGTTCACCGGATGGCAAACTTGCTAGGCTATACACGAAGCTTTCATGCCCATGGAGCTCACCGACCTGCTGACCGTTCAGCTTCCACAACCGCAGGGTACCATCGTTGCTTGCACTGGCGATATCGGCACCGCTGGGGTGGCCCTTAGGAACCTTGCACAACGCTCGGACAACATCGGGGGTGTAGATGGTGGCTGCTGGCATAACGTCGCCGCCCCTTGACTGCTTCAGATCAAACACTCGGATGCTTTTGTCAGCGCATCCCGTCACCACTGTTGTCTCATCAAAGGCAACGACACTCCAAACGGCCATGCCCTCGTGGCCACTCAGCATGTGCTCAGTCTCCCACTTGCTCAGGTTCCAAACTCGAGCCTGGCCGTCCCATCCTCCAGAGACAAGGTACGTCCCTTTAGGAGAGACATCGAGGGTACACACATTGTGTGCATGTCCAATGAGAAGGCGCTCGGCATTATCAGCTGCTGATAAGCTCGGCGACTTGACCTCGATGATGGTATCTTTGCCTCCCGAGACGACGAGACCGTTCTGATGCTCTTGGTTTGGCGGAAAGAAGGCCACAGTGTTGACGTACTCGGAGCCGCGGCTGACGAGCGAGCCATCAAAGGCTGGAGGCGTGGTCTGTGTTCGGCGCCATATCCGGACGGTACAGTCTCTTGATGCCGAAAGGGCGAATTCGGGAGAAGGGAAGCTAACGGCGCGCACCTGCAGTAGAAGAGGGGGTCAGTAAAGGAAAGATTTGTACATGGATATGTAGACAGAGCATAAATAGAGCTGAGGGATCTCGTACGTCGGCTTCGTGGCCAAGAAGCTGCGCTGAGAGCTTGAATTCGGCCATGGTTATGTCAAGCTCCGGATCGCGATGCCTCAGTGGTGGGGGTTGCGCCTCAATCTGGGGAAGAGGGGAGCGATGATGCGACTGATGGCAGAGGAAGGAAGGCGAGGCAAAATAGCAGTTGAATTGCTATTGCGAGGTAGAAAAAGACGACGGTATGAGCAAAATGGGTCTGCTTGAGATGAGCCAAGAAAGCCGTAGCTGAATTGCTTTGTCAGGCCTTCGGGCGTTTGTACAAGTGGATGACGATGGAAGCTTGAAGACAGCTGGAGGGACTCCGAGAGGCAGCTGCAGTACGTACTCGGGCTGGTGACTGCACTGCGATCCCCACCAAGCAATGGATCAGCACAGGCGCAATGGCCTCACTCGTTTACAGCGGGTAATTTAGCGGGCATCTCCAGTGGGCTTTAGGGGAGTATGGCGCTTTGGTAAGCACCGTGTGGCTTGTGGCGCTAGACGGAGGCACTTCCATGTTGTCATTTATCCAGGCACAGGGGCTACGAACGGGGCTTTGGTTTGTGCGAGGAGTAGCTCCAGCTGGTGATAATCTTGATGTATAGACTACCTGATATCACGTATAAATCGCAGGCATTTATCAAAGAACATGAAATATTGTAATATGTCACAGATAGCATGGCCAATCGCTTGTTCAAGTCTTGAATCATGAACAAAACTACCTAGTACCTAGGCAAATGAGGCGCCACACTTCAGCGACCCCTCCATTTGTGGCGGTGCTCTCAATCCATCTTTCGCAGCCCAAAACTCATCGATAGACACAGCGGCTCGCAATTAGCGATAGCGACTGCTCGCCCTGCTAGCCCAAAAGCTCGATACGCTGCCCCGCTTCCCCAGCAGCTGACAGAAATCATCATCCAGATCGTCTTGCACCCGAATCTTTGGCCCCGGAATCCTCTATCAGGGGCTGCGGTGATCGCCTCCAGCTCTTCTTTTCTCTCCTCCGCTCTGCTCCATCACTCCTCCAACAGCGACATTCATTCACACGCTGACGCCCGCTGCAATCTGTCCGTGTGCTGGCCGCTGTCTCGCCCGCTGTTCGACAGGCGAATCCTGCTGCGAGCTGCTTCGACCTCCTTGCATGACCAGTTTGAGACTCGACTCGATTGCCAGCTGCCAACCAACGTTTTCTCTCCTTGTCGGCCGATTTATACCCCCCGTGCGCTCGGCGAACCCATTTTGCTTTCTTCTCTCTCTCTTGCTTTTCGACCAGGGCTTCTCTCACTCATCGCTGGGATCGTCGATTTTGTCTAGAGCCTCGCTGACCCCCTAATCCAAATCCATCTTCAAACTTGAAACACCTCGTACGGTCCTTTTTATTTTCCGATTGACCTTGTGTTCGCGGTCTTGACGCTTCTGCTCGCGACGCAAAGACTCTGACACTCTAATTACTTCTGCTCTCCTTCAATTCACGCGATCATTCATCGTCACCATCGTCATCATGGCAGCCGAGGCGCCCCGACAATACGTTCCGCTGACCTGCCACGGTCACTCGCGACCAGTTCCTCACATCAGCTTCTCTCTTCTCGAGAAGGAAGAAACCTACTACATGATCTCAGCTTGCAAGGGTATGCATTGGTCCATCTCAGGCGGGAACTCTTTGTTTGACCTGGGCTAACTATGTATTCTGCAGATGGCAATCCCATGCTTCGTGATGGTGTAACGGGCGACTGGTAGATATACCCTTTTTGTGCGACATGCTGTCATAGACGGACCCATGCTGATTTCTTGCGTCAGGATCGGCACTTTCATCGGACACAAAGGCGCTGTCTGGCAGGCTAGGCTGAGCCCTGATGCGTCCAACGCCGCGACCGCGTCTGCCGACTTTACTGCGTACGTGATGCTTTCTTTTCTGCGGGTGTGGAGTATAGGGAATTGCACGTGTTCTAACATTCATGATGTGTTGTAGCAAGATCTGGGACACCCACACCGGCGAACTCTTGTATACGCTGCAGCACGACCACATCGTCCGCGCCGTTGCGTACCCGCCCGACAATTCAGACCTTGTAGCCACTGGCGGCATGGAGAAGAAGCTTCGCGTTTTTGACTTGTCCGACGTCCCAGGCGCCAACAGCGGGAACCCAATCACGATCCCTGCCTCGGCCGGATTCGAAATTGGCGAGGGTGTGCACACGGGCTCCATCAAGTTCATCTGCTGGACTCAAGATCCAAACGTCATCGTCACGGCTTCGGACAAGACCATCCGCTGGCTCGATCTTCCCAGCCGAGCTTGCATTCACCAAGAAGTGCTGGACGGCGAAATCCGCTCTTGCGAGATGGTATCTCTGTCGCCAGAGTATACCTCTGTTACGGATATTGGCGGTGGAAAACCTGTTCTTGCTGTTTCCGCTGGCAAGACTGCCTACTTCTGGGGCGGCCACCGGGCGATGGAAGAACTGAAGCGCATCGTTCTTCCTAACACAATTGCCAGCGTGGCCCTTGATGTCAAGGGACGCAAGCTGGTTGTTGGAGAAGAGCCGGGAACATGGGCCAAGGTCATTAGCTACGACGACGAGGTGGAGCTGGATGTTCACAAGGGCCACCACGGTCCTATCTGGTCCATCGCCTTTTCGCCCGATGGCAAGCTTTACGCAACAGGCTCAGAAGACGGAACCATCAAGATGTGGAAGAACTGCGATGGGTTCTATGGCTTATGGAGAGGCGGTACGGAGCGATCTGCGGAGTAGAGAGACACAGATCGCAGCTTCGCCTCTTCATCAGACGCGGCGCGGACCTCGAGCCGATGCTTCACGCCAGGCAGCGGCCAATCCGAAGACTTGATCTGCTGCGACGTGATAGTCCCTCCAATGGAGAGCTCCCTTACCAAACTCAATTCTCTTGACGAGAGCTACGGTGGCAGCGGCAACGTGCGACGGCGTGCACTTGCGTCGTCCAAGGGCTGAAGGCTGCTCCGGGATGCCATTAGGGGATTGACGTGGCAGAAGATGGGGACAAGTCGTGCCGCCGACATCATCCTCACCCATGGGCGAGATGACTAGCTGCATGTTTTTTTCTATATTTATATGAAAAGCATGTGCCTAATTTTACACATAGTTAGACATAGAGCTCCCTTTTGAGCCACCTAGTTAACCTTGTATGATAGTATCAAATCAATGGAATAATAAAGAGACTAGCTAGAGTCGACTACGCAATTCTAATGTTCCCTCATTTGATTGATGTATAATTTTTTATATTTTTATCAGACTTGGAAGAATGTTTTGGCCCTCGAAGCGATGTAGGCTTACCCTCCATTGTTACCATGTACCCATGTACCTCGCCCTCCGCAAATCGCCCAGCGGCCCGGAAAAATATTGTTGCTATACTGTCCGCAATCTGCCCCTCCCCCTCCATCTGGCAGCCAAAAGATTGAGTCACCTTTGAGAGGCCGATTTCGACAAAAAGGCAGCGCCAACGATCGTCACCCGAGTCGCAAGGACGACAAAAATCACAGCATCATGGCTCCCGCATCCGCTGACCCAGCCGGCGATCTCGCCCTCCAGGTGCTCCAGGCATTGGCCAACACCGACCAGATTCTCTCCACCGAGGCCTTCCCCAGCGTGCCCTTTGAGACCCTCAAGGCTTCTCTGGACCGTCTTTCCTCACGGTCCATGGTAGTCTACGAGCAGATTGAGAGACAGGAAGCGATTCTAGAGGCCGAGGCTGAGGAGATTGTCCAGCATGGAAGCCACGAGGCCCGCGTCTTTGAGGCCGTGCACAAGGCCCTTGGTGGTCTCTCCATCTCAGACCTGGAGACCGCAATCGGCGACAAGAATGTTACCAAGGTTGGCCAAGGAAAGGCCTTTAGGGAGAAGTGGATCAAGAAGGACGACAACAAGCTTGTCGCGCTGGTTAGTTTTTGTTGGAGAGAGAGAGGAAGGAAAAGAGCCGGCATTGTGATCTAACTCTGCCCTATCTAGGTCGACTCTATTGAGGACGTAACGAGATCGCAACTCCGCTTCATTAAGGAGACCAAGTCGCACGACAGCAAGATTATTGCGGACCTGAAGAAGCGAAAGCTCATCACCACCGCAAAGGTCATTTCCTTCAAGATCTCCAAGGGACCTAAGTTTGCGCTAGAGATTGTCAAGGAGGAGACGGATTTGACGGCCGACATGCTGGCGTCTGGAGCGTGGAAGACGGCCAACTTTAGTGAGTGGTCTTGCTTAAAACATGGGATTACCATTTGTCGCGGGACATCGGTATTAATCTTTGAACAGAGCCATACAACTTCAAGGCCTTGGGCGGGCACCAGGTCTCTGGAGCTCTTCACCCTCTCAACAAGATGCGACACGAGTTCCGGTTAGTTAGCTAAATCGTGAAGGGTTACTGGGATTTACTTGTATGGGAGAGTGCTAACTGTTTTATTCTACTACAGACAAATCTTCTTCGAGACTGGCTTCACAGAAATGCCTACCAACCAGTACATCGAGACTGGTTTCTGGGTATGTATCACTCTTTGGCACTCAAAAGAAATATTAAATTTTCAAATGCTAATGTTTTGAGTTAAATAGAATTTCGATGCTCTTTTCGTCCCTCAAGTATGTCGATAACGAAAAAATATAGCTCCTATCTTCTTCTTAGCATCACTAACGACAAATAGCAACACCCTGCCCGTGATTTGCAAGATACCTTTTACATCTCCGACCCCAAGACAGCTGGCCGCCCCGGTCCCGTCTCCGCCGACGATAAACAAAACTACGACGAGTACTTTGAGAACGTAAAGCAGGTGCACGAGAACGGAAAATACGGCTCCATCGGCTACCGATACCCGTGGGCAGAGGAGGAGTCATTAAGGTAAGCCGTCATAAGAAAAAGGTGTACCATAATTCAAGGATTATGCTAACAGGACGCAGACTTGTTCTTCGTACTCACACCACATCCGTTTCGGCTGCCATGCTGCACAAATTGGCGGCGAAGAAGGGACCTGATGGTCGCGTTCCTCCTGTTCGCTACTTCTCTATCGATCGCGTTTTCAGGTAATTGTCGATGCAACTATTTCTATATAATGACAGTGACTTACCACAATTATAGAAACGAGGCTGTTGACGCAACACATCTGTGCGAGTTCCACCAGGTAGAAGGTATGGTTAACTTAACATGAAGTTTCCAATACTTTGGTTATTATTCGAATGCTCACAATACCTAGGTGTTATTGCCGACTACGGATTGACCCTTGGAGGTCTGATGGAGTTCTTCGAGACCTTCTTTGCCAAGATGGGTCTGACAGAGTGAGTACATCATTTAACCTTAACTAAGCCTGTGATTCAGTACTAATATGTGTTTTGCAGTCTCAAATTCAAGCCAGCGTAAGGAACAATAACTCATGACAGAGTATACCGGGACACTACTGACAATGCAAATAGTTTCAACCCCTACACAGAGCCTAGTATGGAACTTTTCAGCTACCACAAGGGCCTGAAGAAGCTTGTAGAGGTAAGGAAACCACCCCGCTAATAACTACAACGTATCTGGTATGCTAATCGGGAATAATACGCACAGATTGGCAACAGTGGCATGTTCCGACCGGAAATGCTCGAGGCCATGGGCCTGCCCAAGGATCTGAGAGTGTACGGCTTCGGCCTCAGCTTGGAGAGACCGACCATGATCAAGTACGCCATTTCAAATATCCGTGAGCTGCTTGGTCACCAAGTAGACTTGAACTTTATCGAGAGGAACGCCGCCGTGCGACTGGACAAGGATTAGATGATGGAGCGTATATAGAAAGCAAGATGAATGGGCATATGATGGAGAAAAATGACCAATGTTTGGACGGAGGAGAGCAGGAAGAAAGAAAAGAAATAAGAAAGGCAGATTCGGAATGTCGCCGTTTAGGCCATGACATTCCGATCAGACGGCAGCAACGATGTAACGACACGGTTTGGTTGCAGAACGCAAAGCCAAACCTCATCAATGCACTAGAATTTTGAGCCGCTGAGAGACAAACAAAAAGATCAATCATGGTACAATTACTTAGAGTACCAACCACTCTCATTCCGTAAAAACGGCTGCGGTGACTGTATTTCCGGTCGAGCCTCTTTACTAATGCCCCAATTAGAGGGGACATACGGAGTACTCTGTGCTTCAGATTATAAAGATGGATAGAAAGTTATTCCGTCGCTCACGGGGAGGGAGAACTTGCCTATATTCTCGTCATCCAGCTGAGTTGAAGCTTAAGAATCCAAAGGCTTCATGCGAAAAGTTGCCTGTTTCGGCATGTGTAAGTGGGGTTGTTCGCGATCTCGGTGGCGTCAACAGGGATAGATGGTTAGCATTGAGACCGGAGTTACGGGATTGGTCGAATTATTGAGATGGCATTTTTTGGCATGTACGGAGTAGTTGATACATCTTTGGTCATCACGGTTCTAAAGGAATTAGTAATTGTGACACATGCGAACCATTGAGAATAGGTAGCAGAGCGGACGTATACCATGGAGTTGGTTGTTTCGTAATTGCTCCAGATTTCTGAGCTTATGAAGCGTCTCTCAGGAGATATGGAGCTGAACATTACAGAGTGTATAAAGCAACTCGTTTCCTCGTGAGGTAGGATGCCTTTTTGTACTCACCATTAAAGATCTCAGAACCTGAACTTATTTAGTACGCCTTTTATACAACCAACGCAAAATGTCTTCCTGGGCTATTGTCGGAGCCACTCGTGGCATTGGAGTAAGTGATGGACCTGCGATATGAACTTGTGTGCTCTTTCCATGAAGCTAATCATCGTACAACCTAAATAGTTCGAATTTGTCAAGCAATTGGTGCGTTGCTAGCTGGTATCGCCGCGGTGACTTGAATGCTTACCTATAGGCCAGTCCTCTGATTCCAAGAACACGGTTATCGCTTTGATTCGAAGCCAGGCTACGGCTGGTCAGCTGAATGAGCTGGCTGCAACTCGCAAGAATATCCACATCATTGAAACAGACATTTCTAGCCTCTCCAGGCTCGAAGAGACTGCAAACAGCATCAGCAAGGTCACCAATGGCAGCCTGGATGTTCTGATCTACAACGCGTACTCTGCCGGAACTGACGAGGCCAAGCTTTTGCCGCCTTCCGCCTTGTGAGTATTTGTTTATTTGTTGTCAATATTTGCCAGGCGGTAGAGAGACTGATTGCGTCAAGCCACGGAAATGAAGCTGCTTTCAAGCGAGAAATCGACGAATCTGTAAGTCTTGTTACGGAATCAGTAGCCAATTCACGTATACTCACCCTGTAAACAGTTGTCTGTGAATCTCTTCCAGGCTGTGTATACGATCAATGCACTGCTCCCTTTGGTCGAGAAGAGTCAGCAAAAGAAGATTATCTACATTTCATCAGGAATTGGCGATATCCCTACCACCCGCGCCACCGAAATGCCCAACCTTCTTGGATATTCCGTGAGCAAGGCCGCCGGAAACATTTTGATTGCCAAATACGCAGTCGAACTCAAGGCCAAGGGCATCCGGACCCTCGCTATGAGCCCTGGTTGGGTGGAAACCGACGCTGGTAAGTGTTTGTCATGCTTGGTAACCGAGTTAGCCGACTTTTGCTGACATGATCTGGCGACATTAGCTCGGGACATTTCCAACTCGCCTGAGGCCTTCCAGTGGATGCTCAGCTCGTTCCAGAAAATGGACCCAAGAGTCAAGGGCATGATCTCGACTGAAGAATCTGTCAAGGCCCAGTTGTCTGTTATTGGTTCTCTTGATGAGAAGCTTAGCGGCGCGTTTGTTTCTCACCGCGGTAACGATAAGGACTGGTTTTAGGCCTCATTACGACCGCTTCTTGACGCTTATTCGCTTTTTGCGATCGGAGGCGCGGGCAACAAACTCGCAAGGAATAGCTGTCTTATAGTTGGCTAAAATTAGCAGAATAAATAGCATTATCATCAGGAAAAGCTCTTACCTTTTGTGAATATTGCATATGTTCCCGAGAACAAATGATTTAGATTCAGGACCATTCGTCAATTTCGGCAGGATTATAAAGAATAGAGCCTGCATCTAGTTTACCCCGTCAGTGCTCAAAAAACATGATACCGCTATGTTGTGTTCAAATTCTGGGTATGCCGTCATTATCTGTTCCGAGATCGGTTGGTCGCTGGGGGTAGCTTCTCTTTGTTCCTGCCAATGAAGATAAGCGTGACGCCTGAATTCGGTTCATTGCTACCCTTTGCTGCAGCGAGTCCATTTCGGGGATGCCTTGTCGTTGACTGGCGTTGGAGATGCTCAAAAAAGAGACTCTCCAGCCAAGGGAGCCTCCAAGCCATTGTCTACCCCGGTCGAAAGGCCCACAGATTCCCGATGTCTCTCTACTGCCACTTTAAAAACTTCCTCTTTTGGTATGTGTAGGTGGAGTACGGACTTCGTGGCTAATGTGTCGACTAAGAGGCAATTAGTCAGAAAGCTAGATTAAACCTCGAAGGACAACCATCGATGCTCTCTCACCATAAACAAAGTGCTGCCAAGAAGGTCTTCTGAGGTCGATCCTTAAATTCCTAAGAAGATTAGTAACTGAGAATATGAAGGGAAGCAATTCTGCAAAGGAGCCACAGCTCAAGATACGAATCCGTCGCTGGAGACAATACCAGCCGACAAAAAGCCTGGCGAAGGACGACAGGTGTGGCGAGACGGCTTCGGAGTCATCAGATGCGCGTCTGCCATCTGGGCATCCATCTTCACCATTGACAAAAAGAGTGGGAATCGAGTTCATTAACGCAGCACATCCCCGAGATGCCACTTCGGCAGTGGCCGTCTCTAGCATTCGATCGCATGCAGCTCGGGGTGTTCATGCTTCCCGGCGCGCATCAGCCCTGCCGCTAAGTAAGGATTCGAAGGGAAGAGGAGCACAAGTGGATACTGGAAAAGTTTCCCAAGTGGTCGTCGTTTGGCCCGCTAGGCTAAATATTCCCCGATTCGAATGGTTGTTCCAAGGGAGCAGACCTATCACAAAGCTTGAGTATTTCCTCTTGGACTACTGTAGGTGATCCTAGGCGAACGGTTTTGAACTCACATAAAGCTAACTCTATGTAGACGTCAAAGCTGTCATTCCAGAATCTCGGGATTGGTGTGACCATGGCGAGGGGGAGCTTCCATTCTTTGAGACCGCGAGCCAACATTGGCTCCCCTTTATCGTCTCAGATGACGGCATGCTAGCCGGGGTCTTTCTGTCTGCATGCCGTAATCTTGTACGGCATGAGCGGCGAGGACCAGTTGATTGTGATTACTCACAGGTGGCAACCATGTACAAGGTGGAGTGTATCAGATCTGTTAACGCAGATATTGCTACAGAACAATGTTCTATTAGCAGTGCGTCGATTGCAAAGGCGCTAATGTTGTGCAGCGATGAGGTAAGTTTATCCTGCATTTGATATCTGATAAGAAACTTGTCGTGGTGAAAAGTCTAATATGTTTGATCCTAGGCTCTCTGCGAGAATGAGGCGGCTTCGTTCCAGCACTATGAAGGCATGAGGCAAATGATTCAGCTGAAAGGAGGCTTACCAAACTTCGGCGTTGAAGGGTTCTTACGCAAAGCCTTCAAAGGGTGCAACGTGTACCAATTTTTTGGGAAGCCACATCTTGAATATGCCAGATGAAACGGGGTCGAATCTATGCTGCAGACAAGAGAGCAGACAAGAGAGCAGACAGGGCGAGAATTTTTCAATGTTCCTTACGATGACGTTTCTGTCGTCAGGAAATGCCAAGTGCCAGCTAGAGAGGCTCGTTCGCCGTCGATTTTTTGGAAAATTAATCTTGAAGATTTGTAAGGGGCGGCTTTAGGGTTCGAGAATCACGGTCGCGGTTTGGTTGATGCCTGGACTCTCGTTAGCGATCGCGATTTGCATCGTGTCTATCGTTATTAGGAGTGAGAATCCAAAGAGCCGATGCATGATGGAGCAGTTGTAATGTGGAAGAGGCCGTTTCAGAAGAGGGATCTTTGGAAGATGAATTTTGGGAAGGTGATGTAGACGTCAAGATTGGCGTGTGTGTGCCTACGCGTCCGGGCAGGAGTGACTTGGTAGCCTTGGCACATACAGACGTATGAACCAAATCTAAATCAGGATAAAAGACAATTGGTGAATCTATGTTCAAACGACAGATAAGCCTCAAAGTGCCACTCTTTGTTTTACTTTCTTTGTACGTCCCATTCATTCGATTTTCTTTCTGTCTTCTTAATTTTAGAACTGGACCATGCTCAGTATCGGACACTTGATCAAGAAATGATTGGATGCGGTCATTTCAAAAGATATGTATGTCCAATGAAGTAGAAAATAAGTTTTTCAATGCGTTGTCGTCTATAAGTCTATTCCTGCCATCGACGAGTCTAATATCGCCAATCAAATTTTGTCGTGACTGGGGCTTTGCAGGAGCTCTCGGATCGATCAGCCAAAAATGTGTCTGATCAAATTCTACCGATTAGACTCGGCGTCGCAAAATTTGATTAACTTTCAGATAATCAGAAAATTCTCGAGTAGAAAACTATCGGACAAGCCTCGATACATAAAGTTCCTAGACAGTAGGGGATGAAGATATAAAGCGTGCAGAGGCCCCGGGATCCAGCACCTCGACATAAACCAAGTCCAGCATTTCACAAAACTTAGCTATCAAGTTCAAAAAGAAGCCGTTTGTCGACTCTAAAAATGTGGCCGCCACGCAGAACAGGAGCCAAAACACGGCCAGTGGGTTTTATTCCACCAGCCCCAGCATCAGCACCACAGGCACCACCAGCACCACCAGCAACAGCACCACCAGCAACAGCACCGGCATCAACAGCACCGGCATCAACATCAGCACCAGCACCAGCATCAGCATCAGCATCAGCACCTCCTCCTCCTCCTCCTCGTCGTTCTCACCGTTCTCGTCGCCATCGTCGTCCTCGTCCTTCATCACCACCACCACCACCACCACCACCACCACCACGGATGCCACCGTCACTATCGCCGTCGCGATCACCGTCACCACTGTTACCTTCATGGTTATCGTCACCGCCGCCACTAGAGCAAGAACAAGGACAACAGGAAGCACCAGAATTCCCGCTACTACCATCGTGGCGTCCTCGTCCTCCTCGCCCGCCGCCTTCGCCGAGTCTTCTTCCGACAAGTCCTCCTTTCACACACATGGCTACTCCTGTCACGAATCCGCCTCCTCCTAGCCCTCCTACTATAAACCCTCGGCTTCTTCACTCTTTTACTCGGCAGCCTCACCCAAGACGTGCTCGTCCTGTTCCCTCTCGTCCTCCTCTCACTGAGGTTGTTAATTGTGCCATTCCTCATGAGCATCCTCTTCGTTCATTTCCTCCCCTTTCATATCCCCGCCCGGTATATCATCATCCAAGGCCTCTTAGCGCTACATGTCCTCGCCCTACGCCAACTCTTCCTATGATGCGCTCTGATTCACCCCCCCTTGAGGTCTGGAGGCCAAACACTGCGGTGCGGGAGAGCCCAAGCAGCGAGCAAGTTGGCTTGACATATTGGAAGTGCTGTGCATGTGGCCAGCTGGGAATGCTTTGCGAACGCATCAACTTTTGCGTTCAAGAAGGCTGCCAACATTGCCACTGCATCCGCTGTACCTTCTATAACTCCTACATCGATCCGTCTTTCCTGGATTAGCGGAGAAGCCACTCATGCTACAAGATTTGGCTCATATTGGGAAATCACCACATATGTGTTCCAGTTCAGTCGCCGCCTGTTCTGCTACAAATATTTCCAATGGGGATTGAAGATTCATTCTCTTTTGTTTTGAGCATGGCAAAACTGACGCAGCAATCCAGCGCTGCCACATCTGTCGACTGGTTATGATCTCTTGGTGGTAGCGATGAAGTTCAGCTGGATAGACGTTACTCAGAGCTTGGGCGTGGAGGACTTGCTAGGGATCAGGGCCATGGAGAGATTGTACGATGGGACTACTGATACGACGGAAATTGTCGGAGAGTGGACAGACGAAGAATATGGAGGGAAATGTTGGGAAAAGCACTGCATCCACCCACAACTTTGAAGATGGGGAATGCTATGAGATGCCCATGGCAAATTGGGCGATTGAAGCATCCGAAGCTCATGGATGATGTTGAGAGTGGAGCCCGCTTGACCTATGAGATGCTCACGATGAGTGTCAAAATCCCACTCGACAAATCACTTGGGAGGGAAAAGTGCAGCGCCGGGCGATAGGATGGGAATCAAAACGACGGTGAAGAACCATTTCGATTGATCTTGATGAAAAGTCGAGGTATTCGCGATGAAACTGTTTGTCTTTGAGGAAACGGTCATGATATTCAACTTGTTAGAGGCACTTAACCTAGAACTGCGATAGAGACGGCAGCGGGGGTGGGATTCTTGGCCGGGTTTTGGTTTTTTGATCGGTGTCTTATCGAGGAACAATGTAAACAACTTGCTGGGCGGAAATTAAGCTTAATAATATACTCTCATACATATGAAAATCTGTTGTGCGTTACTTCCCCATGAAAGACTATGAGTCGGTGGGTGGTTAAATTGCTGTAGAGATCATGACGGTAATCAGTACTCGCTCACCTAAGCAGCATTAACAAACAGCATCAAGGAAATATCTCATTTGAGTGGTGAATTCGTTGTAAAACACTTCATTTCCAATATCCGGTTGATAACCTTTGTTTAGACGGTATATCGCACATCATCAGAGGTCGTTCGAGTTTCACAACCAACTCATCAGACATCAGTATCGATAGGCATCGCCAGGCAGCAGCCGCTCTGGTTCGCGGCGAGTTTTGATTCGCCTGAGGCCACACCAATCTGGTTGCCTCAGCGGAAAAACGATTCGCCTGAGTTGGAAAATCATCGGAAACGTCTGCAATTGGACCACGACTCAATTCATCTCTCGGTCGTGGTTCATTGGTTTCTCAACATTGGACGCCGGAATTTGGTGTAAGATGGTTGGCTGGCTTGTTGGAGGAAGTGGACCTCGACCTTCATCAGCCTGTGACTCTTGGGAGAGGGAAAATAGTATAAAGCTCCATGTTTCCCCTCATTGATATTCGTTTTGATCTCCTTCATCATCATCACCTTCATCTGTTTCTTCATCTTTCACTGGTGATACAAAACTGAGCGTTGCTATACTGCCGCTTTGTTTGTTCTTTCTACCCCGCCACCTCCAAGCATCAGTTGGTCATCACCAGATGTCATCCCATCATCACAGCACTTGAAGCATCTTCTTATATCATCATCTCTATTGTCTATTCGGCCTGTCATCTATTGTTGCTTCTCCATCATTTTCATCATTGGACTTTCCATCCATCGTTGTTCCTCTGTATCTCTCTCAACCACCATTGACCCACTTCTGATATATCAGATTACCTCCCCCCTGTCCACATCCCATCTCAAACTAACCTGTCACTGTCACCCCCTCCCATCCATCCATCGCCATCTGACTTGAGGTCTTACCCACCCCAACACTCAACATCACAATGTTTCGATACAATAACCCCAATGCCCTCCCCACTTGTGGCATCTACATCATGGTCGACAATGATATCAAGTTTCTCCCCATCGTGTCTCTTGATGTTCACACTTCCATTGTTGCCTCAACCTCTCGGACTGTCTTGACCCAGACGTTCGTCACCACAGGTACCTCCCTCAAGAATGTGAAATATGTCTTCCCCCTCTATGATGGCGTCTCTGTCGTGGGGTTTGAATGCACCATTGGGTCGCGCGTGATCAAGGGTGTTGTGAAGGAGAGAGAAGAAGCCAAGCAGGAATACCAGGCTGCTGTAGCAAGTGGCAAAATCGCGGGCTTGCTCGAGCAGTCTTTGGAGGCATCCGATGTCTTCAGCACCTCGCTCGGTAATATCCCCAGCCGCGCTAAGAGTGTCAAGGTTGAGATTACATATCTGGGAGAGCTGAAGCATGATGCTCAGGTGGATGGACTGCGCTTCACCATTCCCACCAAGTTGGCTCCGCGATATGGACAGCATTCCATGACTGGTAGCAACACTTTCCAAGGTGGAAAACACATCACCATTACGGTTGATACTGATATGTCTAGTGGTTCGGCCATCAAGAGCATTCAGTCGCCGTCTCATCCGATCTCTGTCAATATCGGCACCCTTTCCACCGCAACATCTGACACACCGTCTTTACAGAAAGCCCATGCGACTCTGTCCCAAGGATCAGCAGAGCTAGACAGGGATTTCATCATCCAGATTGTCGCCACCGATCTTGGTGATCCAATTGCGGTCTTGGAAACGCACCCTACGATTCCAAACCAGCGGGCTTTAATGGCGACGCTTGTCCCTAGGTTCAACCTACCCATGGAAATGACTGAAGTTGTCTTTCTGTGTGATAGAAGCGGAAGCATGGGAGGTGGACAAAAGATTCCCAACGTTGTTGATGCTTTGAAGATTTTTCTAAAGTCTATGCCTGTTGGAATCAAGTTCAACATTTGCAGCTTTGGATCTCACTATGAATTCCTATGGGAGCGTTCCATGACATACGAAGAAGGGTCATTGGAAACAGCCATGAACCATGTCAGTGGGTTCTCAGCCAACTTCGGCGGTACAGAAATGTACCGGCCGATGGAAGATGTATTCAAGCGACGGTACAAAGATTTGAACCTCGAAGTGATTTTGCTCACTGACGGAGAGATTTGGAGTCAGGAAGCCTTGTTCAACCTCATCAACACCCAA